>NC_079316.1:94599838-94900772 GCF_029931775.1 Euleptes europaea | reverse complement strand
TTAGAAGCAATATTATGCAGTCCTCTTATGTATGTTACTTCAGTGGCACTGATTAATTACATTACACACATCTCAAGTTAACAATCCACCCTCCTTCCACTTATCTTTTAAAACAAAGTATCCTGCTTGAGCAGATTGATTGGTGAAAAAGAAATGGTTGTCACCCCCTCATCACAGCAAAACATAGGCTCCAGGGTCAAGTCTACAACAAAGACAGGTGTTAAATTTGGTTATGCTAATCATTTTGGAAAATGCTGTGGCTGGGAAACAAAGGGCCCTGGAAATTCATATTGCCGCTCAGAAACCACTAAAAGCATGTGTTGATTTGGGGTTTGGGTTGATTTTTTAAAGAAAGAGTCATCCAGTGTATTTGCTTCTGGCTGAAGGATTGGGAGACTCAGTGGAGACTGCCTAAGTATTTGCTTGTGCTAAAGTGCCAAAGGAAAGTCTCATTGGTCCATAGGAAGAGCTGCATTCCTTACAACACATCTAACTTCCATAGTCCACATATACTGGAGATTGGCTTAATTTTTGATACCTAGCATAGCCCTTGATTCATAGAATCATAAAGTTGGAAGGGACCACCAGGGTAATCTTTTTACCCAAATAAGATAGTCTCCCCTTTTGGTTGGGGAATTAGCTGGGGAGACTATATTTTGCAAGAGGCAGGGGTAACCGGAATCTTTTCCCTTTTTATACAGAGATTAAATGCCTGTGGAAAACCCTTAATAAAGAGATTTGTTTTAAGAATTAATTGGTTTTGATTGTAAAAATAACTTTTTAAACTCTCACACAGCGAAACACACATAAAACCATATACACTAAAGAACTAGGAAATAAAAGGTAGGAGGGGGTGGACACAAGGATATCAAGTTCCCAAGGGGAGATAATATTTACCAATCCGGGGAGTGAAGAAGAAGAGTTGGTTTTTATATGCCGACTTTCTCTACCACTTAAGGGAGACTCAAACCGGCTTACAATCGCCTTCCCTTCCCATCCCCACAACAGACACCTTGTGAGGTGGGTGAGGCTGAGAGAGAGTGACTTGCCCAAGGTCACCCAGCTGGCTTTGTGTGTAGGAGTGGGGAAACAAATCCAGTTCACCAGATTAGCCTTCGCCACTCATGTGGAGGAGTGCGGACTCAAACCCGGTTCTCCAGATCAGACTCCACCGCTCCAAACCACCGCTCTTAACCACTACACCACGCTGGCTCTCTTACACCACACTGGCTCTCTTTGAAAGAACCAGAGAGAGAGAGAGGCAGCTGTTTGGAACAAGTAACGACTTTCATAAGGAAAGTGAGCGGAGCTGTACGCAAGTACAGGGTGCATGTTTTGAATCCAAGAAAATGCTCACACATTTTCATGGTGAACGGGGAGATATTTATACCCGTAAATGTATCCTGGGGCAGTGTGAATTCACTGATAGCCCTGGTGGACAAAGGCATGATTGCCCTTGATGAGTTTACAAGTTTTAGTTTGAAAAGACAGGAGGTAAAACATTTTAGAAATAATGTTTGGGTGCTTGGGTTAAGTATTTTTAAGTAGCAACTAGAGATTTCCAGATGAGGTCTAGGACTAAGAAACTATCTGTCATGGGAAGGACAGAGTGAGTCAGAGGGCTTGATTCCTGGCTGGGTAGAAACTTGATGGGTTTATTTGTGTCCTTCTGGCTATGTTAATAAGGATTCCCAATTCTTTGAATGGAGTTCTGTCTCTGATGAGATTACTGAGGTTTGCCTTATTGGCTGCAGGAGATGTCTAAATAAATGCTGAAGAAGGTTTGCTTTTATCCTTTTATTTCCAGGTAGCACCTGATGTCCTTCCAAAGGGAAACAGGCAAATAAGTCTGAACTTGCCCGGTCATCTCTGTAGTTTTGCTGGTCAATGACCGTAATAAATTGAATTGAATTGTCAGCTCTGTAGTCAGCACACAAGATGGATGCCAGGAGACCCCATTTTGTCTCTGGCTACATAACAGTGTTCAATCCCTGCACACTTGCTCCAGTCCTGCACACCTTGCCTGGTGTTCCAGGTAGCCTAGGACTGTCAGGTGCCCATAACAATCTAGTCCAACCCTCTGCACAATGCAGGAAATCCACAACCTCCTCCTTCCCACACCCCCAGTGACCCCTGCTCCATGCCCAGAAGATGGCCATTAAAAATTCCTCCACAATCCCTGGCCAATCTGGCCTGGAGGAAAATTGCTTCTTGATCCCAAAGTGGCGATCAGCATTTCCCTGGGCATGTAAGAAAGGGCCACAAGAGCCAAAGCCTGATGCAACCCTTCCTGCCCTCCCTCTCATAATCTGCCTAAATCCACAGAATCAGCATTGCGGACATATGGCCATCTAACCTCTGCTTAAAAACTACTAGATCCTTTTCACACATACTACTGCAAAGACAAGTCTCCCCCATCCTATAATTATGCATTTGATTTTTCCTCCCTAAATGCAGAACTTTACATTTATCTCTCTTGAAATTCTTTTTATTAGTTTTAGTTCAGTTTTCCAGCTTGTCAAGATCATCCTGTATCCTTGCTCTGTCTTCTACTGCATTTGCTACTCCTCCCAATTCAGCATCATCTGCAAATTTAATAAGCATCCCTTCTATTCCTTCATCCAAATTATTTATAAAGATATTGAACAACCAGTTACAGATCCATCTAACAGTAATAGGATCTAAGCCACATTTTCCCAACTTGTCAACAAGAATTTTACGTGGAACCTTATCAAAAGACTTACTGAAATCTAGATAAACTATGTCTACAGCATTCCCCTGATCCAGCAAGGTAGTAACTTTCCCAAAAAAGGAGATGAGGTTAGTCTGACATGACTTGTTCTTGAGAAACCTGTGCTGGCTCTTAGTAATCACAACCATCCTTTCTAAATGCTCAAGGACTGACTGATGATTTGTTCTAAAACCTTTCCTGGTATAGATGTCAAGCTGCCCACCTCCAATCTTCTGGCATCTCACCTGTTCTCCAAGATTATTTTTTTTTTAAATGAACAGAGGCTCAGAAATTACATCTGTGAGTTCTTTCGGTACCCGTGGATGCATTTTAACTGGTCCTGAGGACTTAGTTTCACTTAAAGAATATAGGTGTTTATGAATTACCCCATGCCAATCCTAGATTGCAACACCCTTCCCTTGTCATCTGTTCTGTTTTTGTGTTGTTGAGCACCATTTCCCTCTCAAGAGGAGATTGAGGAAAAATAGGAATTTAGGAGTTCTGCCCTGTCTTCATCACCTGTTACAATTTCACTTTCCTGCCCCTGCAATGGGCCTACTTTTCTTACTCCGAACATAACAAAAGAACCCTTTTTTGTTGTGTTTTGCATCTCTTGCTACCCTAAGCTCATACTGAGCTTTAGCTTTTCTAACACTCTCCCTACAGTAGAAAAGAGCAAGAGTCCAGTAGCACCTTAAAGACTAACAACATTTCTGGCAGGGTATGAGCTTTCTCTCCCTACAAGCACTGGTTATTTGTTTATATTCATCCTTGGTTATAAGACCCTCCTTCCATTTCCTAAATGAGACTTTTAATTTCTCAAATCTTTAGACAGCTGTTTATTGGTTTAGTTTAAAGCCCTCCTTATCAGGTTTGCAAGGCTCTTAACAAACACATTTTTCCTACCCTCATGAGGTCCAAACCATCTCCCGATAGAAGAGCTTCATCTCGAAAGGGTGAGCTATGGTGCTTTCCTGATGACACCATCTATGTAGCCTATCATTTATTCACAGTATTCTTATTTCCATTCCTAAGCCACAGCCTTCAACAGGAAGAACTGATGAAAACACAACCTGTACTCCCAGGTCCTTCACCTTTTTACCCAGAGCCACATAGTCTCTTTTATTATGTACTGGGCTGTGCTGGGCAATATCATCAGTTCCCACAAGGTTTAACAAGAACAGATAATAATCTGTGGGCTTAATGAATCTTTCTACCTTTTCTGTCACATCCTGGACGCATGCACCTGATAGACAGCATACCTCTCAAGATGACAAGTCTGGTCAGCACACTTTAGCCTCTACTCCTCTCAGTAGGGAATCCCCAATTACCAGCACATGCCTCCTACTTTTCTGGGGAGTAGAAGTTCAGTTCCTCTCATCTCATTGTAAGCCTGCAAGCCAAGGACATTTTGGAGGACATTGATTCATAGGGTTGCCATGAGTCGGAAACGACTTGAGGGCACTTAACACACACACAAGCCTGCAAAGAAAACAGTAATTGAGTGGTGTGGTATATGTATTGTATGCATTGTAATGGAACAATCTGTCCAACCCCACCCCCCACCCCCGGATATTTGTGTGAATTGGATTAGTCTCATGGGGTAGAGTCCCTGCTGATTAGTTCTCTTTGTTAGAATTGTAGACTCCCTTGTTCTGAAACCAGTTGTTCCCATCCCTGTATCTTCTTGCTAATGTTTTGATGTGGTGTGAACCTAAGAGCAGGAAGGTCAGTGTGTACCCTATTCCTGATTTGCAAGTGAAAGGGACCTCACAGGTGAGGTCGAGGTTACTAACCCTTCAGTCCTTGCTAAATTCAAAATATGGTTTCAAAAATAATTTGCTGAGCTATGAGACATGCTGGTCTTCTGGCCATTGTGTCCATTCATTTATTTGATTCACCCTGCTTTCTCCCCAGGGGAGACCCAAAGCTGCTCATAGTGTCCCCCTCTGCTCCATTTTATCACATACCATCCCTGTGAGGTAGGTTAGGCTGAGAGCATGTGACTGGGCCAAGATCGCCGAGCAAGCTTCCATGATAGAATAAGGATTTGAACCTGGGTATCCCAGATCTTACAGCACATTCCTGAGCTTTGGGGCTGAAAGTGCTTAGGAGGTTCACAGGGCCTCACGCCGGTGCAAACAGCACTTATGCCAGTGTAAGTGGCCTGGGCACCGGCATAAGTCGAGTTATTCCGGTGGCGGCAGGCAGCGGAGGGGGAAGGGGCGGCTGTGCCGGTGCAAGGGCAGCGCCAGCACCCAAGAGGCGCAGAAGCGGGCGGCAACAGCCACAGGGTCATTCCCAGGGGAGTTCCTCCGGCTAGGAGGTCTCCTAAGGTCCTTTCAGGCTGGGAATGCCCACTTTTGCTGCTGAAAAGTTAAGCCAGCTATCAATCAGGCGTAGCCCACTGACTGCCATGCAACCACTCTGGATCCTCACTTCTGCACTGCGTGCAAGCATCGCCCATCTCCGGCTGGCACCTCTGGAACCTGACTAGAAGGGTGACCAATGGGGCCGCCCAGGAAGTGGCAGCACCCCACCCCCCAGGGAGGGCCCTCGGATGCGGCAATTTCCCTCATAAGCAGCCTCCCCCTCTTGTAGAAAACATTATTTTCCTTTGCGGGAGACCTGCTTTTCTGACTGGATGCTATAGTGCCCCAGCCAGCTATAAAAGAAAACCAGCTCCTGTCGCTGGAGATCTTGAACTGTGCACTTTTGATGGTTGTTGTACAGATTTTCAGGTGGTCCGCAGTAAAACACAGAAGGTTAATTCATCAACTTCAGCAGACACTTAAATCAACATAGGATTGCCCAGAGTGCAGTATGATAATAAAGACTTCATATGGGGGGGTGGAGTGGAGGATTTAATGTGGCCCTGACAATACAGCGTTAATCTTTTTAGAAGAAGGAGGACTGGAATAGAAGCATTAACATTTGAATGCAAGCCATTGCCAACGGGAATAGGAAAGAGATATTTCAAGTGCAAATGTGTGAGCAGCTGCAGAAGAAACATAATGGTACAATATCCCTTATCAGATATGGGCAGATCTCTAAGGACTGCAATTTCAGCTCAGGCAGCAAAATCTAATATGTTACCGATATGAGAATAATTATGCTGAAATATGCAGCTGGTTCTGCACAAAAAGAGAAAATATATCACATTTCCATAATAATAATGGCAGGTACAATATGGTAGAATCTATCACATGTAACCCCCCTCCAGATCTATGTTCAGCTAAGGGTACAAGGTAGTAAGGAACTTTTCCATCCTAATTTGCCCTTTGTTTGCTTAGATCATCTGATAAGACTTTCTTCTTAGTGCTGTGGCTGTTTGAAGATGAGGTTAGTGAGTCTGAGGAGCAGGGCTTTCTCTGTGATAGCTCCCATTGTATGAGCTTCACTGCCCAAGGAACTTTACCAGCTCTGTTTTCTTTTTGAGAACAGGAAGCTGGTTAAAACAGTTAATTACTTTACAGTGCAATCCCAAATAGAGTTATACCCCTCTAAACCCATTCATGTCAATGGCTTTAGAAAGGGTTGTTACAAAAGCTAACTGAAATTATTTTTAATTCTGCAATTTTACTATTGGCTCCTTTTAATTGTATGTTGGGTTAAGTTTTTGTTTTTGTTTTTTTGCTATTTTAGGGTTTTTTAAAACAACAACAATATTCTAATGTTATAAGCTGCTTTTTGGGTCTTGGTAGGTGGTTGAAAGGAGATAGTTATTCAAACATTGCTGCAAATAAGAGTCCCTGTGCATCCTCTGTGTCAACCAAATGTTTTTCATTTTGAAAACTGAAAACATATGGAAAACTGCACCCAGAAGAGGCAACTAGCTGAGGTCTCCCAGATCTGTGCTTTGTTGAATATGCTTATCTCTTTTTCAGACATTCCAGAAAAGAAATGGATAACACTCTGGAAATATTCAGTTTTTACCCATTTGCAGTCATTGTTAGGGGTGTGCAATTCAAAAATGTTTGTGTTGCTTTTGGATCTGGATTTTGGAGAGGACATGCTTTCTGATATCCTGCAGTTTCTTGACTTTTGTTACTGTTTTAGGATTGGGAGGTACTTTTTTGAGGTCCTGAAAATTCAGGAACATTTTTTCAATTCCAATCCCACAACATTTTTCCATTTCCCCCAAGGCAGCTGGAGCAGGGTTGGAGTGAAAGGAAGCTGGCCCTGTCAAACAACTGTTAGTGTCTCCTGTCCCTTTAAATTTTAAATCGACTAGTAGCTCCACCTAAAACTGATGTCAACTATTGAGAACCATCATGGGGTATTGGTTAAGAGTATTGGACTAGTATCTGGGAGGCCCAATTTCGAATCCTCACTCGTGCAGTGGAAGCTTGCTGGGTGACCTTGGGCCAGCCACACTCTCTCAGCCTAACGGACCTCAGAGGGTTGTTGTGAGGATAAAATGGAGGGGAGAAAAATAATGTAAACTTCTTTGGGTCCCATTGGGGAGAAAAGTTGCATACAAATAAATTAAATAAATAAACTAACATTGATATAGTCAGTGGACAGAGGCCAGGTCCACTGGCCATTTGAGGTAAGGGGGGGGGGCATTTCCTACAGGCTTTAGAGAAGCCAACATTACCCATAGGAATAATGGCCCCATTATTTCCTTTGGGCAGACTTGGCCTCTTTACAGCCCATAGGAAATAGTGGCCCCATTATGTCCAATGGCAGGTAGACCTGGCCTCTGTCCACCTATTAACCAGTTAGCAACTGATAGTCAGGAGAAGGGACCATGAACATCAGAGCCTCTCAGGAATACAGGGGCCATTTGGAGAAGCCTGATAGTTGTGCAGGAGACCACCCACCATCCCAGGCAACCACCTGCCATTTTCCAATGGTGACCAAGCAAGTCCCTCTTCCCCCAATAATTATAAAACCATCAGCTCAACCTATAAACAAGTTCAGGGACCATAAAACAACAAATACCATCCAAACTATTTAATATAGTTCAAAGGCCTTCCTGAACAAGCAAGCCTTCAAATACCTCTGGAAGGCAATTGATAATTGGTGTTAATCTCACTTCCTGAGGAAGAGAATCCCTCAATTTGGGGAACAACAGCCGAGAAAGTTCTTTTGTGATTCCCAAGCAGTTTAAACTTCAGCTAAGTCAAGTTCCTGTGTGAAGGTACTATTCATAGACCTTATAACTTGAGCAGTGTCTATCAAGTCATTTGGACACAAACCATTTAAAAGTCAAAACCAGCAGCACAAATTGAGCCTGGACATAAATTAGAAGCAGTGTTCATCTTGGCACATCCTAGTCAGGGCCCTCACAGCTGCATTTTGTACCAGTGCGGTACAAAACTGTCTTCAAGGGCAGCCTCACACAGAGCATGTTACAGTAAAATAATATGGATGTTAAGAAGGTCCATGTGACTGTAGGCAGAGCAGCTTTCTCCAGGAACAGATGCAGCTGAAGAACCAGGCTCAGTCAGTAAAAAGTGCCCTCAGCAACTTGAGATACCTGCCTGTAAAACGACAATAGCACCCATTTAGTATCCCCATGGGAGAGGGGGAGAGTAACTCCATCCAAAAGAGACTCAACATCTGTTCCCAGATTAGCTTTATTCCATACCCGAGGCACTTTCATTTTGTCTGGATTGAGTTTCAATGTATTCACCCCTCACTGTCAGGTACTGATGTAACTGTTTAGGTGCTCCCTGTATCTTAATAGAACTTGTTCTGTCTGTGGGGATAGGGCCTTGTGTTCAAATGGTATTATACTGTTTTGGTTTTTTTTTTACTTGTGCACAGACTTCAAACCAACCTAATCAACACTAAAAAAAAAAAAAAATCAAAGCCCCTCCAGCAATTCATTCTAAAAGAAAGTTATGTTTTAATGAGGAAGCTTTCTGTTCAGCTGGGTAAGACATAGTGCGTAATCTTTCAAGTGTGAGATGATTTACAGTTCAGTTTTAAAAGATCAAGTCCCTGAAGAAAATTGTACTGTGTTTGATTTGCTGCCTTGTGCTTTCTAATTTTGTTTTCCTAATGACAATTGATTAAAAATAAACTAATAGAAAGTCAGTTGATGGAGTTAGTTACCAGCCAGGGGACGCTCAACTCTTCAGCAGTGCTGTAATGAAGTATTTATCTTAGCAGGAGTCCAATTTTCAAAGCCATGTGCGGAAAGGCATTAGAAATAGGGGAAGGGTCAGGGATTATCCAACACATAGTGATTTGGGGATTAAAATTACCTAAACTGAAAAGTTTTTTTCACTATCTTTGTTCCTATTACTTTTGTTGCTTGTACCTAGCTTTTCGCTTGGACCTTGTTGCACCATACATTTTTGTCAGTAGTGGGCATGCAGGAAATATATATATTTCTGGCTGTTTTATATACTCTCCAGGAGGGATGAATGTGTATTTTTGCAGTGCTGCTTTAGAATTCCAGTGTTTGGGTGGGCATACTTTTCATGATGTGACACATGTCATGACCTGCCCCTGGATATAGGCCAGATTTTCTAACTTGAAAATTTCTGGTTAGGAGACCAAGTGAATAGTCAGAGAATTGTGCAAATTACACACATTCCAGTAGAGTCTTCAAGTCAATTTCAGGAATAAATGAATATTCACCAACGTGCTGACACAGCTGACTAGGGCTGTCGATTCGGTTCGGCCTGAACCGAAAAACAGCTGAATTTCCCCTGATTCGGCGGGTTTTAGTTCGGGACGAACCGAACTCAAAAATGGCAGGAAAACGGGGGAGCCAAATTCAGCGAGTTTGGGAGTTCACGAATAAATTTGGCAAATTCGGGGCGCAGCAGCATAACCGTCAGTAAGCAACATTCTCCCCTGGCCAATCGGTGGCCAAGCTGGGTCTTCTAGCCAATCAGTCAGGATTGAGTACTGGAGGAATCAGCTGCTGTGTGGCCCGGCCGGGGAGAGAAAGAGAGAGAAATCCTCGTGGGGAGGGTGCGTGTGCACATTCCCTCCTTTCCATGGCTGCAGGGGGTGAATTTTTTGGGGTAGAGACCCCAAACGCTCAGGGGAGCTTCAGATGAGCCTTCTTAAGAGACCCCCCACGTTTTGTAAACATTGGGTCAGGGGGTCCCAAGATATGGGCTCCACCCCTTTTCCCTCCCCCCTTTTCCATTTCCGTGGCTGCAGGGGGCACTTTTTGGGGGCTGCAGCCCCCAAACTTTCAGCATAGCTTCAGACAAGCCTTCTTAAGAGACCCCCCCAAGTTTTGTAAAGATGGGTTCAGTGGGGGCAGAAATATGGGCTCCCCTCTTTTCTCTTTCCGTGGCTGCAGGGGGCACATTTTTGGGGGTGCAGCCCCCGAACATTCAGCATAGCTTCAGACGAGCCTTCTTAAGAGACCCCCCAAGCTTTGTAAACATTGGGTCAGGGGGTCCCAAGATATGGGCTTTCCCCTTTTCCCTATTGGGATGAATGGATCACCCGATCCTGTATGCATCTCCAGAGCGGCAAATCCAAGGCAAAACCTCCCCTGCTTAAATAGAATCATATTGGATTACCCAGTCCTCCCAGCCCCTCCTGATGGAACAGAAGACAGCCACAGTAAGACCCCTTTGGGGGCTTTAATCTATAATTTTTCTCCTGTGTGTGTGTGGGGGGGAAGCAGAGTCTGTGTGTGTGTGTGGGGAGGAAGCAGTTTCTGTGGGTGGGGGGAGGAAGCCAAAGGGGGCTTTCACCCATTCTGCCTGGGGTGTGTGTGCCCCCTCGAGTCTCTCTCTCCCTGGTTTGAGGGGGGGGCTTCAGTTGTGTGTCCATCATAAGATCAGTTAGGTCTATTTTGATGCTTGCTCAAAACTGGTGTTCAAATGGTGACTTAAAGAATGCATTTGCCTGGTCCCGACTCAAGTCCGATGCAAAAGGGGAAATTCCACCCCCTCCTGCTCATTATGCATAGCTAGCTGCCTCTGTCCTTTTCCATGGTTTGCAAACTTCCAGGTGTCAGGTGTCTCTTTTCATGGTCGCAAACGTGTTGCTTTGCATGGTTGTGTTGCTTTGCAGTTGTGTTGCTTTGCAAACTTCTTTGCACCTGCCCTGCCCTTGCTCCCCGCAGCTCAGCTGTTTGTCGGGGCTGGGAGCTTTGTGCGTGGGCGGCAAGCTCTGCTCAGAGATACACATTAAGGGTGGGGGGACCCCTTTCAGGGCCCATATCTCAGAAAACTTTACAAAACTTGGGGGGTCTTGCAAGAAGGGTCCTTTGAAGCTCCGCTGAAAGTTTGGGACCTCAACCCCCAAAATGCCCCCCCGGAGCCGCGGAAAGGCGCGGTTGTATTTTTAATGGCTTTATTCAGCCGAATGTTTTTCCCGAACTTTGAATTTGCGCCGAATTGCACGGACCCGAAGCGGGGGAGTTCGGACTTCAGCATATCCCGAATCCAGACGGGCTGAATTCGGCCAAATCCGAACTATACCGAATTTTTTTTTCAACAGCCCTACAGCTGACTTTTTAATCATCTTTTTCTCCCTTGGTCACATTTTCCTTGCTGTTGTTCTACTGAAGTATTATATATTCTGATTTGATCTTTATGCTAGGGGTGGATATAGGGCTGGTCTCTATGGATAGGGTGCCATGGTTGGACCACTTGCCCTGAAGGCATTCCAACCCTTCCCTGCATAGGTGCTGAGCAAACTTAGGCTTGCCTGTGGAGACTCATGGATCCAATAGGGTTCCAGAATGCTCTGCTGGAGTTGATACCCTCCACCAGTTCTTTAGACAAGCTAACAAATGACTGGCATAGCAGTCTTTCAGAAGCCATTGCAGGATTGCTCCCAAATGTCCTCTTTGTCCCCATTCCAAATTAGCCCCTTGGTATATCATTGGGCAAAGGGAGAAGAAAAAGGAGCTTAGATGACTAGAGCGAGTTTGGCATTGAACTCAATGATGAAGCTGCAAGAGCATCTTATAGGATGATTATGTAATCCTCTGAGATGGCAGTGAAGGCTGCAAAGAAGGACAGCATATTGTGCACCTCAATTGCTGCTTTTTGCAGGAAAATTACATGTTTGGGGATCTAGTCATTGTCATACTGTTTGGTTTGGAGCGAATGTATTTGCAGGTAGATTGTATTTGGGCATCTGGCTTTCGCAGTGCTCAACCCAGCTGATCTTGGCCGTCTGCTCCAGCAGACAATTCTGAGGGTTAGCCTGCCTTTCTTATAATGGAAATCAATGGCAGGAGCTGAGGGTCTGCCCCCCCTCACATTGTGAGCATCACATAGCTCTTTCCCCCTCCTGCATCATTTCCCTTTTCTCAAATGCCCCTCTGCTTCAAGGGGGAAAAGACAACAGTCTATGGCTACCTCTGGGGCACCCCCTGCCCTACAATTCTTTCCAGAGCGTTTCTGCCCTTTTCCCTCTCACTTAAGCTGCATGATCTGTCTTCTCTTACAGGCCCATTGCTGAACTGCTGGTACACAGGGTATAGATGAAAGCCTGAAATAAACACACACATGATATATGGTCCACTATAGTACACAAGTTAGCAAGTAATTTTATTTTTTATTTTTTTTGTGAGGACACAGAGCACATGCAACTTTTATGAAGGCTTTGTGATGTGAATTTAAACATGTCTGTTACTCAAGACAGCACTGCCTTTTAGTAAAAAGATCATGCCTGGTGTATGTGGAGAGACTGCAAGAGCATTCTGCAGTGTAATTGTAAGCTCAGTCACACTGTTCTAAACCTATTGACTTCAGTGGACTTTGAATACTGTTAACTCTGCTTAGGATGGCATGGTCCTGTCAGTTGCCCAGATGCTGTGTAGACCAACCAAACAGTGAGAAAGGAGAACAATTCTGGCCCCATGACAGTTTGTTATCCCACCCGCAGTCCCTTCTCAGGTGCTAAAGTATCAGAGGGGTATGCATTTTGACTTTAGATGGGCAGGTTGAAGGTGAGATGCAGAACGCTACATGCCATGGCATTCAGACAGGCAAGAATGTCTTCACAAAGGAAAGGCTCTCCACACAGGTTCAGAGACATTGGCACCTTACACATACAAAATAAAAAAGACTGCTACTAAGTCCAAGGGATCAACCACAGTGCTCTTGAAAGTGTGTGCATGGACTGGGCTTTGCCATCTTCTAAGACAGTAGCAGTTCTCATCAGTGCAACAATATCTGCTTTGTTAGAGTTCTAATAAATTAATATTTTAAAATGGCATAGTGTTATTGTAACACTATTTGACCTGTTAACCCCTGTTAACCCCCCTTCCTTAACTCCCCCCAGTCAGTTAAAGCCAACCCAACGTCTGGCAGCAGAATGCATAAATATGCTCCATTGATGTCCCTTGTGTTTGTGTGAATATTGGGTGCTTTGGTAGTTTGACCTCTGATATCAAATTTGTGACAGACAGTTCTTGCATGGAAGTCTTCACTTGATACTACAGCTAATAGCTGATGACCATGCCAGTGTCAACAGGGCCAGAATCCTATTGATTTTGATGGGACATGAGCATGCTTAATGTCTCTATATTATTCCCATTAGCTGCATTCATGAGGGACAGAGATTTCCTTGTTTGTTTGTTTTTAAATAAAAGCCAGGGCAGTATTCTCAGATTCTAGCAGATGTCTGGGTCACTTAGGAAAACAGCATTTATGTGTGCAGCACAAAAACCGAGGGTTGTTTGTATGTATGCTTAAAAGTTACTAGGCAAATGACAATTTCCCCCAAGCTCTTCAGGAACAATTTTCTATTCATTGTTTGTAATGACGATCAGAAGGTAAATGTCAAAGTCAGATGCCTGGGGCCCATGCACAGCACGTTCATCCACTGAAGTTGCAATTTGCTTTAGACGCTTTCCTGCTTCCTTAACTATTTTCTGTTTCACCTCTGCTGCCTGAGGAGAGCGCCGCAGAGTGCAAGATCACAGGATGGGCTGGAGGCAGTGGAAGAAGGCTAAGGCAGCCTCATGGAGCCTTTATGAAAATAAATGGAACGTGAGCTATTGTAATTAAAGGGCTCTGAAGAAATGTTAACATTTGTTTTGCGCAAGCCAAGGCTTCCTCTGTTTCTCACCTCCAGAGTATTTCCGATTACATGCACTGAAGCAGCCTTGCAAACATCAATCTTGTTTTGAAATCAACATGGCAAATTAAAAAAACAAATTCTCCCCAGTGTGAGCTTGTTCACTTGAAGAGTGGTACATGTGTTCAAATGCTAATAAATATGGTTCTTACACATCTTTCAATTTCAAACAGCCATCGCACACATGCATCTATGATAGGTGGCAGGCAGACGCTGTTGACTAACATATTGTTATTGAAATGCTGTTGTTGTGCCAAAGGAATAGGATTTTCTTTAGTATGTATTCTGTGTAACTTTCTTGCTTGCTAATGGTCACTTACCATTTCCAGAACTAGGAATGTAGGACACGCCTACCTTACCTTCATGGTGAGGAACCAAGGGTAGTGTTCAGTGGTGTGTGGGTGTCTGTAGAAAATGTCATCATTAATAAGCATGTGTTTATCATTTCTAGGCCTTTTTCTCATTTGTCTCCAAATGACATCAAATGAAAAAAAGGTTAAACATAAATAAGAAAAGGAACAAAGGCAACAGAGGCAGCAAATCAATGAAAAACATCACAAAATCAGATAAGAAGTAGACAACTTTTAAAAATTCAGATAAAGGAGCAGAAGATGCTAATGAATTTTTTTTAAAAACCCTTAAAAATAAGATGTTGAGCTGTAACTAATGCAGGCTACTGACAAATGTGGTTTGCTAGGGAGAATGTTCCATAAATGGGGGCACCACTATTAAAAAAGGGCACTCTTTTAATCGGATCGCTGAAGATCTCTCATTTATATAGCACTTTAGGGCCAAGCAAATGACATGATTGGAACTCCATTTATGTAATTTGGCCATAAAAGCAGCTGAAGGGGATCTGATTTCTGTTAGAGCTGTGGTTAGCACCCACACTGCTGTTTTAAGCCCTGGTAAAGAAAAAAAAATCCAGTCATAACAGAGGTGTCTGCCTTCCTACCAAAGGAAAAGAAAGGGCAGAGAAGTTGACATTCCTTTTCTCAACACTGGCCCAGAAGCATATTGGGCCTCCCTGTAAGTCAGGGTTTTAAAGTGCTTCACAAACTACCTTTTGGCTGCTTTGTGGTAGGTCAGTAACAATCATCCCCCATGTTGGTATACCATATGGGTTCTACCTTCTTTCAGTGGACTCATGGGACCAGAGGCTTACAGCCCATTCCTGAGGCCGCAGGTTGGCTGCAGCGGCTGGCTGCAGCACAGCAACGGCGCAGCCGGGAGGCCTCCTAAGGGGCTTCGCGGCGGTGCACGCCGCCAAGAAAAAGGCAAAAGTGTAAAAAGAAGTGAGAGACGGAGGCGCGGCATGGCGGCTCATGATATGAATTACTAGTACTCTTGAAGGAGAATCTGAGCATGTGCTGAATGTCACCTCAATCAGCCCTCTTACAAATGGAAGCAAGGGGCAAAGATTCTAATTCCTGTGGCAGTAGACTTCAGGCCCCAATTTTTATTTTTATTTCGAATACATGCTGTTCTAACTTCTGGTATTCAATATTAGCCCTCAAGTAGGCTGTGAAGGATGAAATAGTAACTATGTGTAGAATGCTGAAAATCAAATACCAGAGGTCAAGTATCAAACGCTGTAGACTGTCAATTATAAATGCTATCAGTTAACAATAATTGTTGTCAAACACAAAATGTCAATGCATGCCACTTGCAAATATGAAATGCTGCTGATGCAATATATTATCTATCAACTGTCAAAAAATAAATATCATTGCATGTGTCAACTGTCAAGTGCCATTGTATGTCAGTTGTCAAATAGCAATTTCCAATTATCAAATACTGTCAGCCATCACATAATGAAATAAATTTTTGAAGACACATATCACATATATTCTGCTGCATCCTGTGAACCTTAAGCACAATGGCACTCATCTTTCCTGCCACACCATTTCCCCCCAAAATGTACAGAAATCTTCAAAAAAAGCTAATGAAGGGAATTGCAAGAACCCTGTGAACAAAATGCCATGGAGAATGAGGTGGGTATGTGTGTGTGTGTTGAATTGTGGAGGGGAATTGGGCAATAGCAATTATCCTAGCTGATACACTGAAGGAGTTTCCAGTGGTGCAGGAGAGAAGGGGATGTTACCTAATTCTCTGTATTCAATATCTGCAAGCCCTGTAGCCCTTTGTCCACAAGTCTCTGATGACTCCCAGAAAGAACTTTTGAAGGGTGCAGGGCTTCCTGGGGAAAGGGCGAAGCAGGAAAGATCTGCCTTCAGCTTGCAATTTAGAGGATACAACCCACTGAAAGCAAGTATCCAGTGTTCATCGGATAAGACTGGCACTGAATGTCAAATATTCAGTGACCCTATCAAAACCTGTAGAGGAATATTTTGAAGAGAAAGTGGAAGGAACAAATAATTTCAATTCTGCTTAAGACACTCACCCCATTCTGACATAATGGAGGAAGGGACTGTATTCTCTAAATATGATATATCTTCTGGATTTTCAAAAAGACCTGCACAGCATGTAATTGTCTATGTTTCTGAATGGCCCCTGTCCACCTATGGACCCCAAAGCTGAAGAGAGAGTGAGAAAGAGTATCCTTACACATTTTTCACATGAGTTGTTCAAAATACTTTGATGCATGGAAACATCTGAAAGGAGACGGTATTTCTCCCTTGAAAACTGGACTTCAAGGTATACCCTCAAATGGTCAGGCTATTTCCACTTGAGCTAAAGTTGAAATTTAGCACATCTATTTAGCCCACATTTAGCCCACATCATTTTACTGACTAGAGAAAATTGTGTAAGGATAACTTTGTATACCTCTGTCAGAAAAGAAGGGCACGAGCTGTACTCTAAAATAGAGAAGCTTCTTCCAAATTATCTATAACCCTGAAATCTGGTGCACCGTATTCCAAGACACCCTGTGAAAATATTGTTTTTGCATTTAAAAATTAAAATATGGGGCATATTGTCTGCCTCACAGTGGAGCAAACAAAACTACATATGGGGCAGAATGCTTGCCAATGGGAGTTCAGTTGCTTCTTCATGCACCTGAATTATATTTGGGAGAATTTGCAGCAGCAGCCAGGAACATAAGAACAAAAGGCGGCTAGTTCAGACTAGTGGTCTATCTTGTCCAGCATCCTTGTTTGCAGAGGTCAAGCTTCCTTTTTGTAATATAATAGAACAGTATTCTATTATACACAGGAGGAGGGTACATGAAAGAATGTGACTCAAAGGAGCAGGAAAATCAGGACTCATTCTGATCCTCTGTGGCTCAGCAATCGGTTAGAGGATCTCCCCAAAGAAACAGATTCTGGACCACTGGGACAAAAGCTACCCCCCCCCCCAAAGTGTGAAATAAATTTCTCAGGGTCCTGCACATGAGAGGATTTGATCTTCCCAATTTAGGAAGAGGCGTGTTCTCATAATTGGGGATTCCCTACTGAGAGGGGTAGAGTCTAAAGTATGCCGACCTGACTTGTCGTCTCAAGAGGTCTGCTGTCTACCATGTGACGCATCCAGGAAGTGATGGAAAGGGTAGGAAGACTCATCAAGCCCACAGATTATTACCCTTTCTTGCTCATTCCTGTGGGAAAAAACGATATTGCCCGACACATCCATGAAGGTATTAAAAGAGACTATGCTGCTCTTGGTAAGAAGGTGAAGGACCTGGGGGCGCAGGTTGTGTTTTCATCAGTTCTGCCTGTCGAAGGTCTTGGCTTAGAAAGGGAAAGAAGAATACTACTAATTAATGACTGGCTGCGTAGATGGTGTCATCAAGAAAGATTTGGATTTCTGGACCATGGCTTACACTTTCGAGAAGAAGCTCTTCTATTGGGAGATGGTTTGCCCCTCACAAGGATAGGAAAAAATGTGTTTGGTGAGAGCCTCGCAAACCTGATCAGGAGGGCTTTAAACTAAATCCTATGGGGGAGCGAGACAAAAACTTAAAGCCTAGGATGCCGACAATAACTGGAGAAGAGAACAATAAGGATTTGCAGGGAGTGGCATGTATGCGAGAAAACATAAACTCACGAAGAAGTACAGAAACGAAAACCTCTGGGCACATAAACCACAGATTCCGATGTCTGTACACTAATGCACAGAGTATGGGAAACAAGCAGGAAGAACTTGAAGCCATAATATAGGAAGAGGATTTTGACCTAATTGGCATTTCTGAAACTTGGTGGGATGTCACTCATGATTACAATATTAAGATTGAAAGGTACAACTTGTTTAAAAGGATTAGACAGCTAAGGAACGGGAGAGGAGCAAACACAAACTTGCACAAAGGAAATGCAAGCAGATAATTAGAGATGCAAAAAAGATTTTGAGGGGCATATTGCTAAACACATCAAAACAAAATAAGAAATTCTTTAAGTATATTAGGAGTAGGAAACCAGCTAGGGAAGCGGTTGGACCATTGGATGACAATGGGAGTAAAGGAACTCTAAGGGAGGATAAAGCTATTGCTGAAAAACTAAATGAATTCTTCTCATCTGTCTTCACTGCTGAAGATACAGGGCAGATTCCTTCTCCTGAACAGAGATTTTGGAGAGGGGAAAATGAAGAACTGAGGCAAATAGTGGTAACAAGGCAGGAAGTCCTAGAACGTCTAGACAAACTGCAAACTAACAAGTCACAGGGACCAGACGGTATTCATCCTAGAGTTCTTCAAGAACTCAAATGGGAAATTGTTGAACTTCTAACAAAGATATGTAATATGTCCCTTCAATCAGCCTCTGTACCAGAGGACTGGAGAATGGCCAATGTAACACCCATTTATAAAAAAGGTTCCAGGGGGGACCCAGGAAATTACAGGCCAGTTAGCTTAACGTCTGTTCTGGGTAAATTAGTGGAAAGCATTATTAAAGATAGAATTGTCAAGTATATAGAAGGGCAAGGTCTGCTGTGCAAAACCCAACATGGCTTCTGTAAGGGTAGGTCCTGTCTCACTAACCTATTAGGGTTTTTTGAAAGCATCAATAAGCATGTGGACAGGAATGAGCCTGTGGATATTGTGTATTTGGATTTCCAAAAAGCTTTTGACAAAGTCCCCCACCAAAGACTGCTAAGCAAACTTCATAGTCACGGGATAAGAGGACAAGTCCTCTTATGGATTGAGAGCTGGCTGAAAAATAGGAAGAAGAGAGTAGGAATCAATGGTCAGTTCTCACAATGGTGGGATGTGAGCAGTGGGGTGCCTCAGGGATCTGTGTTGGGACCTGTGCTTTTCAACCTGTTCATAAAGAGCCTAATTAAACTTCAAGAAAAATTTCAAAAATTGAATTGGCTGACCTATTTACAACTGAGGTCTAACTTACAAAAAGACTGCTTATACCCCCGGCCATTCCGTGAACCAACAGAATTTGAGCAAACAATATCCAAAAATGACTCTCACTTATTAGGAAAAATTTATAAGCTTCTTTTGAAATATGATACAGAAGAAGAACAAGTGAAAATCAATATGATAAAATGGATGCAAAACTTTGGAGAAATGATCAATATGGATTTATGGGAAAAACTCTGCACTTCTGAAATGAAATATACTGTGTGCCAAGAAGTGAAAGAAAATTGGTATAAGACATTTTATAGATGGTATTTGACTCCCAATATGCTTTCCCAGATGACCACTTCCGAAAAAAGAGGCGCCTGCTGGAAATGTCAAGACACTGACGGCTCCTACTTCCATGTTTGGTGGACATGTCCAAAATTACAAATATATTGGAAAAAAATTCATCGTGAACTCCAGCTGATGTTAGATACCAAGATAAAATTTGATTCTAAATTTTACTTACTTAGTATAGTGCCACCAAACCTGCCTTTAAAATTCCAGGACGTTTTCAAATATGCTACAACTGCAGCCAGAATAGTTCTGGCAAGAACCTGGAAACAAACTCTTATACCCGAAACAGAAGACTGGAAAGAAAAACTGTTGGAATATGCCAGTATGGCTAAGATGACTTTCGAGTTAAATTTAAAGTTTAGTAAATCTACAGAGCAATGGTGAGACCACACTTGTAATACTGTGTACAGTTCTGGTCACCACACCTAAAAAAGGATATTACAGAGCTTGAGAAGGTGCAGAAAAGAGCAACCAAAATGATTAGGGGACTAGAGCAACTGTCCTATGGGGAGCTGTTAAGATGCTTAGGGCTGTTTAGCTTGGAAAGAAGGCGGCTGAGGGGAGACATGATAGAGGTCTATAAAATTATGCATGGTTTGGAGAGAGTGGTCAGGGAGAGGTTTTTCTCCCTCTCCCATAATACTAGAACACGGGGTCATCTGCTAAAGCTGGAGGGTGAGAGATTCAAAACAGATAAAAGGAAGTATTTTTTCACACAACGCATAGTTAAATTGTGGAACTCTCTGCCCCAGGATGTGGTGATGGCTGCCAGCTTGGACGGCTTTAAGAGGGGAGTGGACATATTCATGGAGGAGAGGGGTATTCATGGCTGTTAGTTAGAATGGATATTAGTCATGCTGCATACCTATTCTCTCTAGTATCAGAGGAGCATGCCTATAATTTTGGGTGCGGTGGAACACAGGCAGGATGGTGCTGCTGCACTCATCTTGTTAGTGGCTTCCTAGAGGCACCTGGTTGGCCACTGTGTGAACAGACTGCTGGACTTGATGGGCCTTGGTCTGATCCAGCAGGACCTTTCTTATGTTCTTAAGTTCTTATTAGGAGTAGCATTATATGTCAAAGATGTGCATACTTGTGAAGAAATACATGAATCTGAGCATGGAAGTCCAGTCGAGAGTCTATGGGTAAAAATAAAAGGAATAAGAAATAATACTGACATTATGGTGGGGGTCTGCTATCGACCACCAAACCAGGCAGAGGACTTAGATGAGACACTCCTAGACCAGATTATAAAGTTCTCAAAGGAATGGGACATGGTGGTCATGGGAGATTTTAATTGTTGGAAGTCCAACTCTGCTAAAAATGCAAGGTCCAATAAATTCCTGACTTGTCTTGCTGACAACTTCCTATTCCAGAAAGTGGACAGGGAAACAAGAGGATCTGCTATATTACACTTGATTCTCATCAACAGGGAAGAACTGGTTGATGAGGTTAAAGTAGTAGGCAACCTGGGTAGTAGTGACCATGCAATCTTGGAATTTACAATCTTGGGGAAAGGAAAAAACTGTACGTAGTCAGACATAAATTGGACTTTAGGAGAGCAAATTTTAACCAACGTAAAATTATGCTGGGTAGAATCCCATGTTCAGAGATACTTAAGGAGACGGGAGTTCAAGAAGGGTGGGAGTTGCTTAAAAATGAAATGAGAAGGAAAAAATGAGAAGGAAAATTGGGAGGAGCCTAAAGAGGCCAGGGTGGCTCCATAAACAGCTTTTGAAGGATTTGAGAAATAAAAAAGACTCGTTTAGGAAGTGGAAGGAGGGCCTTATAACCAAAGAGGAATATAAACAAATAACTAGTGCTTGTAGGGAGAGTGTTAGGAAAGCTAAAGCTCTGTATGAGCTTAGGCTAGTGGGAGATGCTAAACACAACAAAAAAGGGATCTTTTCCTATGTACAGAGTAAGAATAAGAACAGGGACATGATAAGCCCACTGCGGGGACAGGAAAGTGAAACTGTAACAGGAGATGAAGAGAGGGCAGAACTGCTCAATTCCTACTTTTCCTCAGTCTTTTCTTGTGAGGGAAATGGTGCTCAATATGACATAAACAGAACACAAGGGAAAGGAGTTGCAGCCTAGGATTGGCATTGGGGTAGTGCACAAACACCTAGTTTCCTTAAATGAAATGAAGTCCTCAGGGCCAGATGAATCGCATCCCAGGGTACTTAAAGAACTTGCAGATGTCATTTCTGAGCCTCTTACTATTATTTTTGAGAATTCTTGGAGAACAATGAGGTCCCGGAAGATCGGAGGCGGGCAAATGTAGTCCCCATCTTCAAGAAGAGGAAAAAGGAGGATCCGGGTAACTGCCAACCCATCAGCTTGACTTCTACACTGGGAAAGGTTTTTGAACAAATCATCAAACAGTTAGTACTTGAGCATTTAGAAAGGATGGATCTGATTACTAAGTGCCAGCACGGGTTTCTCAAGAACAACTCATGTCAGACTAATCTTATCTCCTTTTTTGAGAAAGTTACTACCTTGCGAGACCAGGGGAATGCTGTAGACTTAGTTTATCTAGATTTCAGTAAGGCTTTTTGATAAGGTTCCCCATAATATTCTTGTTAACAAATTGGGAAAATGGGATTTAGATCCTGTTACTGTTAGGTGGACCTGTAATTGGTTGACAGATTGCACCCAAAGAGTGCTTGTTAATGGTTCCTCATCCACTTGGAGAGGAGTGACTAGTGGAGTGCCTCAGGGATCTGTCCTGGGCCCTGTGTTGTTCAATATATAAATGATTTGGATGAAGGAATAGAGGGGATGCTGTCACGACTGGCCGCCCTCTCCAGAGCTCCAGTTGTGTTGTAACGTAACCGAGTCAGGTCAAATAACTCAAACCACCTTTTAAATGAAAAGGTTTATTTAAGAGTTTAAAAGAAAATAATTAAAATGCGAGTACAGTAATCTTAAAGACACACTGGCAAAGAAAATAACAAAGTCTTGCTGGTTATACTTACAACTCTACTACATAGCTGAAGTTCCTTACTCTTAAGCTAAGCTGGTTCAGGCCTTAGTTTCTTGCATTGCGGCATTGCTGTATCTGAGCAGAGTAATGTGCCAAAGCAGTTCAGGTGATAATGATAGATAGTAGTTAGTATAGCATAAGCATGGCTAAACTTATGGCAACCTGAATCCCAGTCAGATGACCCCTGACTTCCAATCAGGAACAGTAATTCTCCGAAACCTCTAGATGGTTCTGGCCGGTTCAAGCTGGATTGGGTTCAGGAGTGAAGAGTGAAGTCATTCCCCCCTCCCAATTTCTCACAGATGAAAACCATCTCCCAATTAGGCTGGTATGCTGGTTCGGCCTTGCACAGCCTTATCTGCTTGGCAACATCTTGCAGGTGCACCTTGTTTCTCATGGGCTCTGCTAGGCCTCTACAATTATAACAACGGTTTTCTAAGCATTCAAAATGGAAAATAGTGATGCTAAGCAAAAGTTGACACTAAATGGCTTTTCCTGCCTTCACAGATGCTTATTAAATTTGCAGATGATACTAAATTGGGAGTGGTAGCAAATATGGTAGAAGACAGAGCCAGGATACAGGATGATCTTGACAATCTGGAGAATTGGGCTAAAACCAATCAAATGCATTTCAACAGAGATAAATGTAAAGTTCTGCATTTAGGTAGGAAAAAAATGCATAGTTATAGGATGGGGGGGGACTTGTCTTAGCAGTAGTGTGTGTGGAAAGGATCTTGGGGTCTTAGCAGACCAAACACTGAACATGAGTCAGCAGTGTGATGCGGTAGCTAAAAAGGCAAATGCGATCTTGGGCTGCATCAACAGAAGTATAGTGTCCAGATCACACAAAGGGATGGTATCTTTTTACTCTGCTCTTGTTAGACCTCACCTAGAGTATTGTGTTCAGTTTTGGGCACCCCAATTTAAGAAGGATGTAGACAAGCTGGAACGTGTCCAGAGGAGGGCAACAAAGATGGTGAGGAGTCTGGAAACCAAGTCCTATGAGGAAAGGTTGAAGGAGATGGGTATGTTTAGCCTGAAGAGGAGAAGACTGAGAGGGGTTATGATAACCATCTTGAAGGGCTGTCATATGGAGGATGGTGCCGAGTTTTCTGTTGCCCCAGAAGGTTGGACCAGAGCCAATGGGTTGAAATTATATCAAAAGTGTTTCTATCTAGACATTAGGAAGAATTTTCTAACAGAGAGTTTCCTCAGTGGAACAGACTTCCTCGGGAGGTAGTGAGCTCTCCTTCCCTGGAGGTTTTTAAGCAGAGGCTAGATGGCCATCTGTCAGCAATGCTGATTTTATGATCTCATGCACTTCATGAGAGGCAGGGCATCTTGGCCATCTTCTGGGCATGGAGTAGGGGTCACTGGGGGGGAGGTAGTTGTGAATTTCCTGCACTGTACAGGAGGTTGGACTAGATGATCCTGTTGGCCCTTCCAACTCTATGATTCTATTATTCTAGTAGAGATTGTTCTATAGCATTGTGGACCAGCCACAAGGATGGAACAAAATCTAGCGAGTTCCACTGTGGAGGCCCTGTCTTAAGCAATGTTAGATATAGTTACTATATATATATATATATATATATATATAAATTTTTTTAACAAAACAAAAAAATACAGCAAAAAGAAGAAAAAAAAGAAAAGAAAAAAAGAAAAAAATTACAAAAAATTATAAAAGGGTATTCATATATTATGATTAATACATTCATAATTACTAATTTATAAAGTTAAACAAAGATACCCTTTCCCCTCCACCCACCTAAAAAGTTACCCTTCACCCGACTTCCGAAGAAGTGTCTAAACAGTTTTATTTTATCTTAATATTATAAATTACAATTATTGAAAAGTTAATTTGTATATCTCATTAATTAATATAGTAAAATCCATTTTTGCCAACATCTCAATATGAGGTGGCCTTGGACCATGTTTTTTTTTATTCTTCCATATCCTTTCCATGCAGAAATTCCGTTAATCTGGTCATCCTCATATACATCCATAATTTCTCTCTCCAGTCAATGATTGAAGGTTTATTCACTTGTTTCCATACTTTAGCTATCACAATTCTTGCAGCAGCAAAACTGTATTGGCATATAATCCTTTCCTGGTCAGGTATATTTTTTGGTGGGATTCCCAATAAGCAAAATGATGGTTTCCTTTTCACTCTACTGTTAATCAAATTATTTGTTTCCCTCAATATTTTTTTCCAAATTTTTTTAATTTTTTTACATAACCACCAAACATGCGTATATGTTCCTCTTTCCTTTCCACATTTCCAACACATTCCCTTATCTCCACTATTCATCTTGGATATCATAATTGGGGTTAGGGCTGTCAAAAAAAAAATTCGGTACAGTTTGGATTCGGCCGAATTTGACCCTTGTGGGTTCGGTACGTGCCGAAGTCCGAACTCCCCCGCTTCGGATCCCCGGTAATTTGGGGGGAACCGGAGTTCGGGGGAAAATTCGGCCCCAGCGCGCCTTCAGAGGGAGCCCGCTGGAGAGGCGCGGGCTGTCGTTTAAACTCATCTGCGCCTCCCGGCCGGGAGGCACAGATGAGTTTAAAGGGCAGCCCGCCCCCCTTCAGCGGGCTCCGCTGGAGAGGCGCGGGCTGTCATTTAAACTCATCTGCGCCTCCCAGCTGGGAGGCTCAGATGAGTTTAAAGGGCAGCCCGCCCCCCTTCAGCGGGCTCCGCTGGAGAGGCGCGGGCTGTCATTTAAACTCATCTGCGCCTCCCAGCTGGGAGGCTCAGATGAGTTTAAAGGGCAGCCCGCCCCCCTTCAGCGGGCTCCGCTGGAGAGGCGCGGGCTGTCACTTAAACTCATCTGTGCCTCCCGGCCGGGAGGCGCAGATGAGTTTAAATGACAGCCCGCCCCCCTTCAGCGGAGCCCGCTGAAGGGGGGCGGGCTGCCCTTTAAACTCATCTGCGCCTCCCGGCCAGGAGGCGCAAATGAGTTTAAAGGGCAGCCCGCCCCCCTTCAGCGGGCTCCGCTGGAGAGGCTCGGGCTGCCCTTTAAACTGATCTGAGCCTCCCAGCTGGGAGGCGCAGGTCAGTTTAAAGGGCAGCCCGCGCCTCTCCAGCGGAGCCCGTTGAAGGGGGGCGGGCTGCCCTTTAAACTGACCTGCGCCTCCCAGCTGGGAGGCTCAGATCAGTTTAAAGGGCAGCCTGCGCCTTTCAGCGGGCTCCCCTGAAGGGGGGCCAAATTTGCCGAATTTATTCGCGAACTCCCGAACTCGCTGAATTCGGCCCCCCCGGTTGCCCGCCAGTTTTGAGTTCGGATCTGTCCGAACAGAAAATCACCGAATCAGGGGAAATTCGGTTGATTTTCAGTTCGGACCGAACCGAATTGACAGCCCTAGGTTATATGCCATCTATAAAACATTTTATATAAGTTTTCTCTGATTTCATTGGTTATTGTAAATTTAAATTCTCTCTTCCTTAATTTTTCCCATATATCCAAATCAATATTAAATCCTAACTCCTTCATCCATTTAATCATAACTGGTTTGATTCTTTCTTGTTCTAAGTTGGTTATAATTAGTAATTTATGCATTCTACCTATCAGTCCTTTATTTCCTTTATTTAATATTTTCTCTAACTCAGATTTATTTTTATTAAATCCAAGCTGATTATCTTTATTAAATATATCTCTTAACCTATAATACACAAAACAATCCTTTATATCTAATTCTTCCCTACTTTTTAAAAACCATTTTCCTTCTTTCCAGTCAATAATATTTCTATACATATCCATATGTAAATTCAACTGTAATCCCCTTCTCATATAAGCTTCTGTTGGGTTAACCCATCCCGGAGTCCTTTTTTTCTAAAATCCTTCTATATTTTTTCCAAATTTGTAATAACCCCGCTCTAATAATATGAATATTAAAATCCCTATTTACCTTTTCCTTCTCATACCACAAATATGCATGCCAGCCGAAGCAGAGATTATAACCTTCTAATTCTAATATTTTGGAATTCTCTAGCATAATCCAAGTCTTTAACCAAACAAAACAGGAATCCTCATAATACATTTTTAAATCTGGCAGCCCTAACCCTCCTGTTTCTCTTAATTGAATCAAATTGTTATATGCTATTCTATGTTTTCCTTTACCCCACAAAAAAATTAAAATATTTTTTTCCAAATTTTAAACATTTTAGATCTTTTGATAATTGTTAAATTTTGAAATAAAAAAGCATCTTAGGTAATACCATCATTTTAATTACTGAAATTCTACCCCATAGTGATAAAGGTATTTTTTCCCAATTCTTCAAATCTATATTAATTTGCTGCCAAGTTTTAATATAGTTATTTTTAAATAGATTAAAATTATTTGAGGTTAACCAGATACCCAAATATTTTACTTTATGTTCAAAACAAAACCAGTACATTTTGATAGTTCTTGCTGCTGCAAAGGTGTGACATTCTTAACCAATATTTTCATTTTATTTTTATTTATTTTAAAACCTGCAAGCTTTCCATAAACCTCAACCATTTTGTTCCATTCCACAATCTGAGTAATAGGATTAAAGTTAAAAAAACAAACTAAATCATCTGCATATGCTTTAACCTTATAATGATTTCTCCCTATTTTATAACCTACAATATCTTCATTATTTCTAAACTTTCTCAACAATACTTCTAATGTAATAATAAACAATAAAGGTGAAAGAGGGCAACCTTGCCTGGTGCCCTTTTGAATTTCAAATTGTGAGGTTAATTCCCCATTAATCAGCAACCTAGCAGTTTGATGAGTATAAATATTTGCAATAGCCAATTGAAATTTTTCCCCAAAATCCATATATTCCAACACTTTTCTCATAAATTTCCAGTTTACATTGTCAAACGCTTTCTCTGCATCCAAAAATATCATTGCAAAAGGTGTGGTATCAAATTCTGCGTATTCTAAAAGGTCTAGCACTACTCTAACATTCTGGCTAATCAGTCTTCCTGGGAGGAATCCTGCTTGGTCTTCATGTATAATATTATTTAATACATTCTTCAATCTATTTGCTAAAATCGCTACAAAAAGTTTATAATCATTATTTAGTAATGATATTGGTCTATAATTTTTAGTTTCTAGTAAATCAGAATTTGGTTTAGGAATTAAAACTATATTTGCTTTTTTCCAGGTACCTGGAATAGATCCGTTCTGCAAACAACTATTCATTACTTTTAATAAATGTGGCGAAAGTTGTTCTGAAAAAACTTTATAATAAAATGCTGTGAATCCATCTTTGCCTGGTGCCTTATTTATTTTACTTTTACCTATTACTACTTCTAATTCCTCCTTTATTATGTCAGCATCTAGTAAATCTTTATGTTCTTGTAAAATTCCTTCCCATTCAAATTGATTTAAGTACACTTCTATTTCTTTTTCAAAAACCGCTCCTTGTCTATAAAGGTTTGAATAATAATCAATAAAAGTTTCTTTAATTTTTTGTTTATCTGATGTAACTTTGCCATCCTTCTTTATTTTCAAAATTGGTAATTTTTTCTCTTTATGTTTAAGTTGCCATGCTAACATTTTACCTGGTTTATTTGAGTGTTTGAATTTTTTTTGCCTATTATACATGATTCTTTTTTCTATTTCTGAAGTTATTAAAAATTCATATTGATGTTGTAGATTTTTATCTTATCCATCTGTTCTTGTTTGAGTGATCTGCTTTGTATTTTTCTTAACTATATCTCTCCCTGTTTAATTTCCTCCAATATCCTCTTCTTTTTCCACTCTCTCTCTCTATACCATCTCGAATTTTGTTGTATTAATAAACCTCTTATTACTGCTTTCCCTGCATCCCATACAATCTCATCAGAGGTCCCTTTATCAACATTTTCTCGAAAGTAATTTTGTATTTCTATTTTCAATTTATCTACAATCTTCTTATTTTTAATAGATATTCATTAATAATCCAAGGTTTATTTCTCTTGTTCTCCATGTTAATTTGAAGCAACAACGCATTATGATCAGATAACACCTTGGGCAAAATTTCAAGACCATCTGACTGATTAATAATATCTTTAGACAACCATGCATAAATACCGACTAATATTATTTTTTGGGAACCACACAATATCTCTACCATCAAAATCCTTCCTTCTGTATCTTTATACAAAATCCTAGGTTCAAATATTGGAGGAATATACACAGCTATTCCATTAATTTTTTTTCTTTTCATTACAAGATGTACATAATTTGTCCAATTTGATTTGCTCCAACCTTGTAGCCTCCTTTGTTATCATATGTGTTTCCTGTAAACAAAAGACATCAGCCTTAGATTTTTGTAAGTGATGAAATATTTTCCTCCTCTTATTTGGAGAATTCAAACCATTAATGTTCCATGACACAATTTTCAGCATATTAATAATTAATAAAAACCCATTTTTAAATGATTCTTTCCCCTAAAGATTATTTTATTTTATTACTCCCCTCCCTCCCCCCTCCACCCCTGTCCAATATCCCTTCCCTTCTTTGTAGTTCAGCCATCTTTATAGTTCAGCCAGCTTCTTCTTCATCTGACGATGATTTTGTCCCTCCAGTTGCTTCTGCTGCCTTTTCTTCTTCTGTAAGATCCTTTTCAACCAGTTCTTTAGATGGTTGATGTGGTGGCTTGCGTAACTCTCCTTCATATCTTCTCAGGAACTGTTCAGCTTTAGTGACATCTGTGAACTTGAACCTTTGGCTTTGAATATAAAGGAAACTCCTTGAGGTATTCCCATCTGTGTTGTATTCCATTGTATCTCAGCCTTGTCACAAACTCTGCAAAATCTTTTCTTTTCCTCAGTAGTCTTCCTGGGATCTCCTTCGTTAGTCTCACTGG
Source organism: Euleptes europaea (assembly GCF_029931775.1). Lineage (NCBI taxonomy): Eukaryota > Metazoa > Chordata > Lepidosauria > Squamata > Sphaerodactylidae > Euleptes > Euleptes europaea. Next base: position 94,871,602 of record NC_079316.1, on the reverse strand, counting down.
AGTACCTTCAATCGTCAAAGGATTGTTATAATGTTTATTAAAAATCAGGTCCCGATGGGTTCTGGAAAAAAGCTGTATCAAACAATCCCTTGGAACTTTATTTTTAGTTGCATAAGCAGAGTTGTCTCTGTAAGCTGTTACAATCATTCCTTCCACAATCGTATCTTCCTCCCCAAGAAAATCCACCAACAGTGTTTTCAGATATTCTTTCAAATCAGAGCCCTCCAGCCATTCTTTGAGACCGCGTATTCGAATCCAACTTTCCTTTATCTTCAACTCCAACATCGCAGTGTGGCCGTCACGTCTTTGTTCTCGTTCTTGGCTTGCTTCCAACTACAATTCTAGAACATCAACCTTTTTTTGGTTTCTTTATCATCCTTTGATTGTTTTTGGACTTTGGCATCCAACTTATCCTGTTTTACTGTCAAAGCTGAAATAGAATCTTGTAATACAGAGATGGCAACAGTATTCTGATTAAGACCTTGTTTGACAAAGTCCATATCTTGCTTAACTGATACCACTTCGTTTTTAACTTCTGCCACATCTTTTTTGACTGCTAGGCTCCCTGCATTACTATAATTGAACCTGCCATCTCATGTAGGACTCTTGGCTGCCAGCCAATCCCATCCCTGTTGCAGAGCAGAAGAGCAGAAAACACAGATATTGATGCAGCTGAGGTCATTCTTTATGTGGCATGGTAGCATTTTTCAAAGGGAGGCAAGGAAGGGATGCCCACAACTTGCAGCAACATATCCTAATGACCATAGGAGATGATTGTTCCACTAGAACATGTGCTAATGTACACTGCATGAGTTCCAAAAAAAGAAGTTTCACAAGTTGTAGTAAGTAAATGGGCTGCTCTGGCCATAGAGAATGCCAGTTTACCTATCGTGGGATGAGTTCCTGTTTGTAGTTGAATGAATGAATGAATAAATGAATGAATGAATGAATGAATGAAAAACCTTTAATGGCATAAGTAATATTACAATTATTACAGAAGGTACATAAAATATGCAGTCATTAAGATACAAACATAGGCCAGTAAATTCCAAAAGTAGAAATTACAAACTTTGGGCTTTTTGAACTTTCATCACATCCACTAGAAAATTGGCAACATTTGCAGTAACCTCCGGATCGGAGTCATTTAATAGAAATTGACATTTTGCTTGGGTAGATAGGTGATATTTGGAAAGAAGCCAATTTTTTAACCATTTCCCACGGGGTGTTTCATATAGAGGGCAGACAAACAGAATATGATCAATTGAGTCCAGGGAATAGGTATCACAGGGACAAGTCCTTTCCTGGATCGGTATTTGTTGATACCTTCCATATAGCATCCTTGAAGGAAAGGCATTAACCCTAGCGAGAGAGAAGGCTCTGCGGAGGGGTGGGATGTCCAGTGTGTGAAAATAATGGGGAATATTGTTGGTTAAATTCTTGAGACCCAACATTGCTGGGGAGTAGACCAAGGGTTGAGTGGGGAGTAACGTCTGACGCTCCATATCCAAGAAACGCTGTTTAACAATTTTAAAAATATGGGCCTCAGTAGTTAAAGCCAGGTCTTCCACAGAGACGCCAGATGATCTTATTTTAGACAGAATTAGACAATCCCAGGAGGTATTATGAAGTTCTTTTAGCAGCAGAGACATCAGAGAACCACACTCTGTTCTAAAAAACAGTTTAAGCCAATAACGAATGGTTAGCAGCCATGCCTTGGTTTCACACAAGCTTTGACCAAGTTCAGAGGTAATAGCATAATAAGAGACACAGCGAGGGAACCTGTTTGTAGTTTATCAGCTGATGCAGTGTGGAGACTGAGACTTCCCTGTCACGCCAATTGATGCCTTTTTCCAGGAGAAAAGGAGAGTGGAACCCTGTTGATTCTTCTGGACCTCTTTGTGGCTTTTGATACCACCAACTCTGGTAACCTTTTGAATCAGCTAGTGAAGGAAGGAATCAAAGGCACTGTGCTTTCAGTGATTCCAATTCTACCTAACCATTTGGTTGTAGAAGTTGAATTTGGGGTGGGGGCAATTGTTTGGCCTTGTTGCACATGAAATATGGCATTCTGTAGTTTTTGTTCTGATCCCATAATGTTTAACATCTACATGAAAACACTCAGGATGAGTGGGGATTTGCACTTAAATGTTATTAATATGCAGATGATACCCAATTCTATTTCTTTTTTCCATGAGAAAGGTATGATGATAGATGTGAGCCATCATCTGGAGCTGGCTGAACTTCAGTAAACTGACACAGTTTGAATAAGGCAAGTTTTTTCACTGATAATAAGGTTAATCAGACTTTGACAAGTCAGCCTGTTAAGGATGGAGTTGTACTTCCCCTTAGGAGCAGGTTCGCAGCTTGGTTGTGCAGGTAGTTCTGGGTTGGCAGATGGAGGTACTGGATACTTCCCTTGAAGACTGTTCAGAAGGTTCAATGGGTTGGTTGCTGCAAGGTTACTAGTAGAAGTAAACTATAAGGAACCATACTAGATCTTAAATGGTGCTGGTTTGCTTTTGTGTATTATTTGAAGCTGTGGAGATAAAGCCCTGTATAGAAGCATTTTCTCTTCTATGAATCTGTCTGCCAGTTAAAATAGTCATCAGAGACCTTTCTTTATGTATCCTGATGAGAGAGGCGAAGTGAGTTGCAGTGAGGGCAGGGCCTTTTGTGCTGTGTGGTAGAAGTCCACTGCACAACCTCACCTGGCACCAAATATTCAAACTTTTAGATGGCAGGAAATTATGTTTTTAGTCTCCTAAGCTTTGATGTAAAATCTTTGTAACATGTCCCACTTTTAAGTCTGTCTATTGTGTAGTGAAGTGGTTTCCTGTTTTTAAGATCAGCGCTGGAGATATTTTATCACCTTTGTTTTTTAAATGTGTTGTTTTTTGTAAGCCACCTCAAATATTATGGGATGTAGCGAGCAGGATATTAACTGTTCTGTTAGACAAATACAACATCCTATTATGCCAGCATGATGTTTTGGATCAGAGATCAGCATCCACAGAATGCAAGTATTGGCATTATTACGACTCTGCGAGGATTGAATGCTAATTAGAATATTTCATGGTTCTAGAGCAAGGTACATTAAAATGCTCTAAGCAGCAATTTCATTTCAGTTCTAGTTACTGCAGTATATGAAATATCCTAAATTTTCTCAATTGGCATCTTTGGATGAAAATGCTATTCTTGCTTCACTAGCATGTGGGGTTTGAAAGCAATGTATGATCTAGAAAGAACCACCATGTTCAGTTGGGATGTTATCTGAGAGCTATATACAAATATCTTCCTTTGGCAATCTTTCATGCTCTCTAATGTCTAACCTAAGGAAATATGAGTACATTTAAATTAATCTATTGGAAAACTGTGCTGAATATGAAACCCACACTTAGTAGCACACCCTGTAATTGTATAGAGATGGTATCTATTACTGGACTGTCTTTCTATCATTGTAGCATTTGGGGTTGTTAAGGCAATATTAAAATGCCATCTGGGAAGTGTGAAACTTCAAACCATAGCCAATTTATTGCTATAGTAAACACAGTAACACTTAGGGATAATTTTTTGTAGAATGTTAATATCAAGTCTTGTTTTAGAGTAGAAAAAACACTAAAAAGTATTTAGAGTAGGAAAAAACACTAAGAAGGCCACTGGAAACTTGTGTCACCTTTGGGCACTATTGTAAATGATACTAGAGTGCAGAAGGAGAGGTAGGGAGTTGATAGGAATAGTACTATGTACATCTCATTAATACCCCTTTCAACTTCTACAGTTTCAATGAAGCAGGGTATTACAGAGACACCATAAATGTTCCAGTTTCTCATTTGAAGGCAGCTGTCTCAATCCTTAAAAGAGACAAGCAACTTCTGATTAGTATCAGAAAAAGATTCAAATAACTTATATGCTTAAAGGGGAAGTGCCTATTGCTTCCTTATTCTAGTATGCCTTGGTGAAATCAGGGGCCATTTTAACACATGGGCACGCTGGGCAATTGCCCAGGAGCCCCAGGAGCATAGAAGCCCCATGCTAATCTATATTGTGAATTGTTGTCAATAAATAAACAAATACTATACTAAACTATAAATATTTGTTATTGGAAAATGCATATTTAGCATGTGTTTTACTAAATATAATGAACAATATTAATGTTAATTTGGGTTTGGATTAAGAATAAATACTGAAATATAATGTAAGTAAGGACTAGTCCATTATGGAAGCAGAATGTTTAACTATTTTGGCCTTGTCGCAAGCAGACTGATATTATTTTTTCCAGGTGAATAACCCATTGAGCAGAAATGAAATGTAATGTTTTGAGTGGAGCACAGAAGAGGAAAAGAGCTGCAGAAGAGAAGGTGAAAATGACCATACTTCCAAAATTAACATCTTGGTTCATCCCAGGTGCAATGTTAGCCACTAGTACTGCTTCTTCAAATATAATACCTACATCTACATCCACCCCTGCATGCAATCATCCAGTTCCAGCAGACATACCAATAGTATCATTACCTGTACCTGCTTCTGGGGACATTCCACAAGAGGAAATAGATTTTTTAAATTACTTGAACATAATTGCTCAGAGCAGGAGTATTGGCATAAAGTGTTGACACGTGTGGTTTCTGTAATTTGCTTTCTTCCCTCCAGAGGTTTGCCATTTTGTGGAGAAAAATCAAATGATTGGGTCAGCAAAAAATGGAAACTATCTAGGTATCCTAGAACTGTTGAGTGAATTTGATCCTTTTTTGGAAGAACCTCTCAAACTGTATGGAAGTCCTGGAAAGGGGAACCTGTTGTAGGTTTTCAATATATTGATTATAGGTATTGATATATTACAGCTTTAAATGCATTTAATTCTCAGTCTTCTATTGTTTTGTCTGTATAACTGAGCATCTATGAGAAATGTAACTGTCTGTGAGAAGTTAGCTCATTGGTCAGCTGACAGTCTAAAAGCCATGCCAAGCTGCAGATATAAGTTTGTTTAAGGTACTTGCAAGAACAGAGAGAAAAATTAGGACAGAGACACCTTTTGTATTTCGGCTTGTCTGCCTTTTCATCTGCCTAGACGAATGTTTTAGATATAATATTGTCGAAGGCTTTCACGGTCAGATTTCATTGTTTCTTGTAGGCTATCCAGGCTGTGTGACCGTGGTCTTGGTATTTTCTTTCCTGACGTTTCACCAGCAGCTGTGGCAGGCATCTTCAGGGGAGTAACACTGAAGGACAGTGTCTCTCAGTGTCAAGTGTGTAGGAAGAGTAATATATAGCAGAAAGGGGTTGGGTTTGAGCTGAGTCATTGTCCTGCAAAGTATTAAAGGTAATGTGCTAATCATTGTCCTGTTTTAGATATACCTTTGCTTTAGAAGTTAATCAAGATTTTATTTATATATATATTTAAGATAGAAGATGTTTTGACTTAATAGCTAGACAATGTGAACCTTATTTGTTATATGACAATCTCCTGATGCTATCCATCAATTTATGACATCAAGGTAGGGCTGTTGAATTAAAAATTTTTTGGTATAGTTCGGATTCGGCTGAATTCGGCCCGTTTAGATTCGGGATATGCCGAAGTCCGAACTCCCCCACTTCGGGTCTGTGTAATTTGGCGGGAATTCAAAGTTCGGGGAAAAAATTCGGCCGAATAAAGCCATTAAAAATACAACAGTGCCTTTCTGTGGCTCGGGGGGGGGCATTTTTGGGGGTAGAGGTCCCAAACTTTCAGAGGAGCTTCAAAGGACCCTTCTTGCCAGACCCCCCAAGTTTTGTAAAGAATGGGTCGGGGGGCTGAGATATGGGCCCCGAAAGGGGTCCCCCCCACCCTTAATGTGCATCTCTGAGCAGAGCTTGCCGCCCACGCACAAAGCTCCCAGCCCCGACAAACAGCTGATGAGAGCAAGGGTGGGGCAGCTGCTAAGAACTTTGCAAAGCAACACAACTGCAAAGCAACACCTTTGCAAACATGCAAAGGGCGGGGCAGGTGTGAAGAATTTTGCAAAACAATACAACTGCAAAGCAACACAAGCACGCAATGCAACACCTTTGCAACTGTGCAAAGCAACACCTGACACCTGGGCGTTTTCAAACCATGGAAAGGGACAGAGGCAGCTAGCTATGCATAATGAGCAGGAGGGGGTGGAATTTCTCCTTTTGCATTGGACTTGGGACCAGGCAGATGCATTCTTTAAGTCACCATTTGAAAACCAGTTTTGAGCAAGCATCAAAATAACCTAACTGATCTTATGAATGAGGGAAAACCTGAAGACATAAAAATGAAGCCCCCCCTCAAACCAGGGAGAGAGAGACTGGAGGGGGAACACACACCCCAGGCAGAACCGGCAAAAGCCCCCTTTGGCTTCCCCCCCCCACCCACAGAAACTGCTCCCTCCCCACACACACACAGACTCTGCTTTCCCCCACACACACACAGAAAAGAAAAATTACAGATTAAAGCCCCCAAAGGGGTCTTACTGTGGCTGTCTTCTGTTCCATCAGGAGGGGCTGGGAGGCTGGGTAATCCAATATGATTCCATTTGTATCCAATATGAGATCCATATGTATGCATCTCTCGAGGGTGATCCATTCATCCCAATAGGGAAAAGGGGAAAGCCCATATCTCGGGGGGGCCTGACCCAATGTTTACAAAACTTGGGTGGTCTCTTAAGAAGCCTTGTCTGAAGCTCCGCTGAAAGTTTGGGGTCGGCACACCCAAAAATGCGCCCCCTGCAGCCATGGAAAGAGAAAAGGGGGGAGCCAATATTTCTGCCCCCACTGAACCCATCTTTACAAAACTTGGGTGGTCTCTTAAGAAGGATTGTCTGAAGCTATGATAAAAGTTTGGGGGCTGCACCCCCAAAAAAGCACCCCCTGCAGCCACGGAAATGGAAAAGGGGGGAGAGGAAAAAGGGGTGGAGCCCATATCTCGGGACCCCCTGACCCAATGTTTACAAAACTTGGGGGGTCTCTTAAGAAGCCTTGCCTGATGCTCCGCTGAAAGTTTGGGGTCAGCAGACGCAAAAATGTGCCCCCTGCAGCCATGGAAAGAAAAAGGGGGGAGCCCATATCTCGGGACCCCCTGATCCAATGTTTACAAAACTTGGGTGGTCTCTTAAGAAGGCTTGTCTGAATATCCCCTGAAAGTCTGGGGTCTGTACCCCAAAAAATGCACCTCCTGCAGCCACGGAAAGGAGCGAATGTGCACAAGCACCCCCGCACACACACACACACGAGGATTTCCCTCTCTCTCTCTTTCCCCGGCGGGGCCGCACATCAGCTGATTCCTCCAGTACTCAATCCTGCCTGATTGGCTAGAAGAAGACCCAGCTTGGCCACCGATTGGCCGGGGGAGGAGAATGCTGCTTACTGAAGGTTATGCTGCTTACTGACGGCCCCGAATTGGCCGGATTTATTCGTGAACTCCCGAACTCGCTGAATTCGGCACCCCGGTTGCCCGCCATTTTTGAGTTCGGTTCTGTCCCGAACTAAAAATCACTGAATCAAGGGAAATTCGGCTGATTTTCAGTTTGGGCCGAACCGAATCAACAGCCCTACATCAAGGTTAAGGTAGATGATTGAGAACAGACATTTAATCTGATTCCATTCATCACAAGTCCTTTGAAGTCTGGGAAAATGACAACATTCCCAAGACCCCATCTTTTTGGTTCCCAAAACACCATCCTCAAAATTGTATAAAAAAGGCTTGAAAATTGAGAGAAATTGGGACTTTATCCCAAGCTTGTATGCTGTCTGAATGGGAGATTCTTTACTAAATATGCTTGAATGCAGTTTGGCTTGAGAACCATTTCCTGGCATGGTCATTGATGGGTTGGTTACTGGCTGGTAACTGATTTGTAACTGTATTTCATATTAGATCTCTATTCTTTTGTTTGAAGCTTGTATATATTGTGCATATATCTTTTAACTTTACTATTTTCTGAAGTATTTACAATAAAAAGGAATTGTTTAAAATTCAAAATACATTGTATCATCACTTACAGTGACTGGTTTATTAAGGTAACGTGGTTTTTAGCGAATCACATGGAGCAAAGAATCTAGCAGACACTGTGGTGGATTTCCTTAATGAGAACAAAATTCCACTATCAAACTGCCATGGTCAGCTGTATGACAACACCTCAGATATGTCTGGACGCTATACTGGATTGCGAGCATGGATTCATCAATTGAATGAGTTCACCATCTATGTCCCCTGTGCTGGACACAGCCTGAACTTGATGGGAGTAAAAGCGGTAGAGTGTTGTCTACAGACTGTAGGGCTGTTGAAAAAAAATTCAGTTTGATTCGGATTTGACTGAATTTGGCCCATTTTATTTGGGAAATGCCGAAGTCCAAACTCCCCCTGTTCGGATTCGGAAAATTCAGCTAGAAATTCAGCGTTCCTGAATAAATTCGGTCATTTAAAGCCATTAAACACACATTCATGGCTTTCCGTGGCTCTGGGGAAGGCATTTTTGGAGGTAGAGGTTTCAGTGTAGCTTGGAGGGACCCTACTTGCAAGAACCCCCAAGTTTGGTGCGGATTGGGTCTGGGGGTCCCAAGTTATGGGGTCTGGAAGGGGTCCCCCCATCCACCCATTGGAATGAATAGGAGCCGGCAATCCTTAATGTGCATCTAGAGAGTGGCAAATCCAAGGCAAAACCTCCCATTGTTTCTCATTGGCTATTTATGCATGGGAGGATTTGTCTTAGATTTGCCACTCTCTAGATGCACATTTCCCCCATCTGAATTCTCAAAACTCTTCAGGGGGACTTATTGTTGAGATTTGGAAATTTGGATGGAGAAAACGTGCATCTAGAGAGTGGCAAATCCAAGGCAAAACCTCCCATTGTTTCTCGTTGGCTATTTATGCACAGGAGGTTTTGCCTTGGATTTGCCACTCTCTAGATGCACATTTTCCCCAGCCAAACTCTCAAAACTCTGCAAGGGGGCTTATTGTTGAGTTCTGAGAATTCAGATGGGGGAAATGTGCATCTAGAGAGCGGCAAATCCAAGGCAAAACCACCCATTGTTTCTGGAGCAGCCAGAGAGAGACTCACCGACCCTCACTGACCTCCAGGCGAAGGTGGCAACCACAAAAAACAGCAGGAATAACTCTCCCACAGAGGCATGCCAGCCCATTCAAACCAGAACAGGTAACCCCCCCCTTTGGCTTGCCCCAAAGAAAATATACAAATAAACAAAAGACCCTCTGTGCTGCACTAAGCCAAGCTTTAACAAAAAAACCCAGCATGTGTCTCACAACTCTTATTATGAAACAATATAATTTTACTGTAGTGAACTAAGGATATGACCCATATGATTATTACATGCAAAAAACTCACAAGGTGCTGTACAACAGATCCCAACAGAAACAAACACAAACTCCTACTGTGTATCTGTATATATGAAAAAATAAGCGAAAGAATCCAGTCCGTGGATTCTAAGAGCCGATGTAACACTAACAAGCAAGAAAAGCTTTCATACTACGCTGAAAGTGCATCCAACAACACTAAAAGCGTAAGTAAACAGCATAACTAGCGTGGGTAATGTATCTTTTCGTTTCAACACAGCCAAAGTACATCTTATAACGCTACTATCATAAGTGCGACCTGCGCAAATTGCGTATCTTCAGTATTGATAGATTTCATGCTGTTGGATTCAAATCTTCCACAACAAAAATCACACTAGCACAAAGGCAATCAAGCCAGGTGACCAGGACAGGTAACCCCCCCAAATCACACCCCACAGAGGCAATCAAGCCCCCCAGCAGAACAGCCCCCCCTGAACCAGAAGAGCAAATCCAAAACAAACAAGAATGGGCCAGCCAGAGAGAGACTCACTGACCCACACTTAACTCCAGCCAAAGTTGGCAACCAGTGAAAACAGCAAAAATCCCACTAACACAGAGGCAATCAAGCCCCCCCACCTTGACAGGTCACTCCCTTCCCCCCCACACAGAATCTCCTCCCCCCTCCGCACTCACACACAAAAATTATAGAGAAAAGCCCCAAAGTGGGTCAAACTGTGGATGTCTTCTCTTCCAGCAGAAGCAGGGGTCAGGAGGAGTAATCCAATCAGATCTCTCACGATCAGCACAGGAGCAGCACAGGAGTAGCAGCTAGCAGCACTACCAAAATGGAAGGAATACAGACTCGAGTCGTGACAGCCAGGGATGGGACGGGATGGGAGTATTTATTCTCTTCACCTGGCCAATTCAGAGAGGTTCAAAAGGAAGAATCCCTTCTCTGATTGGCCAGAAGAAGACCCAGCTTGGCCACCTATTGGCCACTGGTGTTTGGTTGTCTCTCCTGAAAGGCAAGATTGCTTGCCATCCAGAAGAGAGCTCTCTGTTTCTTTTCAGGAAGGCGCCGCGGAAGAATGCTAATTCGGAGACGCCAAATTTGTCCGAATTTATTCATTGTCCTCCCGAACTCACTAAATTCAACTTGTCGTTTTCCAGCCTTTTTTGACTTCGGTTCTTTCCGAACTGGAAACTGCCGAATCGGGGTAAATTCTGCTGTTTTTCAGTTCGGATAGAACCTAATCGACAGCCCTAACAGACTAAAATTCTTTAACTTTGTTCAGCGTATCTGTTCCTTTTTCTCAGCTTCTGCACATGGATGGAGTGTTCTGACATCATCTTTAGGAAAAAACGTTATGGTCAAGCGTCTGTCTGACACAAGAGGTCATCACATATTGATGCTGTCCATGCTCTGTAAGGGGGTTTCGAGAAAACAAAACACACACTGGATTCTGTATCAGCTGACACTGTACAAGAAGTGAACACAAGGCGAGAGACAGAATGATTGAGCGAGAAAATGGAGAACCTGGAAATGATCTTTCTCACAATTCTTTGGAATGACATTCTTGAAAAAACAAGTAAGGTCGTGCAGTCAAAGTATGTGAACAGACTTGTTGCCATGAATCTTCTTGAGTCTCTGAAAACTTATCTTCAGGAAATTAGAGATCAATTTAGTGAATACAAATTGAAAGCCAGTAGTAGGTGTCCAGATTCAGATTACAGCAATGTGAAAAAACAGGAACGAAAGCAAAGTGTGTGTTTTACTAGATATGACGGATTAGAAGAAGAGGTATTTCTCAGTAAAAGTGAAAAGTTGAAGCTGAAAACATTCCATCCTGTTCTGGACTCTTATTCATTGCTTGGAAATCTGTTTTGCTTCTTCAGTGAATTGAAAACAATTGGTTTTGATGAGCTAAACAAAACGTGTGAACATCTGGCTAATGTTTATCACAAAGACTTTGATTATGGTGACCTTTTAAATGAATGTGAGCATCTCAAGCACTACATGGTTCTTTAAAAAAATTGTGAGACTCTCCCTGCATTGTACATAAAAACAATTTCAGACAACTTGAAATCTGTGTTTCCCGATGTTGAAATTGCACTCAGAGTGTTCATGTACATGATGGTGACCTACTGTGCAGAAGAACATTCATTTTCAAGACTGAAACTTATTTTTAAAAATCAGCTTCACGGCACAATGGGGCAGCAGCATTTGAACTGGCTTTCACTCATGTGTTTGGAAAATGACATCTTGAAGACCACTGACTGCAAGCCAATTATAAAGCAATTATCTGCAAAGAAATTTTGCAAATATTTGTGTAGAACACTTGATTAATAATAAATAATTTATCATAATTTCATACTGTGTCATCTCCATCTCTATGGTTTACCAATTAAGTATAATTTATATGTTGAAATTTATGTGTTTTTCAAGTAGGGTTGCCAACCACCAGGTAGTTGGAGCAACCCAACACAGCACTATGACAATATAAAGCAAATAAGTGAATTTTATAAAGTGCAAAGTGAATAAATATATACAGCATATACAAATAGGAGTACAAACCAGATACAAAATTTACAAAAGCAATCCAATAAATATGACTTGTCCAAAAGATATCACGGATCCTAATTCAACAGCACTGAGCCTTTATTTCTTGTGGTGAACCACCAGGTAGTAGCAGGAGATCTCCCTCTATTACAACTGTCCTCCAGCCGATAGAGATCAGTTCACCTGGAGAAAATGGCCGCTTTGGCAATTGAACTCCATGGCATTGAAGTCCTGCCCCTCCCCAAACCCCACCCTCCTCAGGCTCTGCCCCAAAAACCTCCCGCTGGTAGCGAAGAGGGACCTGGCAACCCTATTTTCAAGACTCATGTTATATTTTTCAAACATTTGTGTTGACTAGTCTTTGCTGTACAACATGTTTTTTGATGTTTAAACACTGATTTTGTAGAAAGTACCAATAAATATTTCTTTAATTTTATTGATCATTTACATTTCGTGTAGGTAGAGGTTGTGTAGGTAGTGTAAGTAGAGGCCCAAGTGCACTGCTTTGCCTGGGGGCCTATAATGCTATTAGGATGGCCCTGGATGCAACCTGTGATTTTGTGCATTTGGCACAGTCTGATTCAGGGATCCCCAACCATGTTGAGCCTGTGGGCACTTTTGGAATTTTGAGTAAGTGGTAGTGGGTTACACCTCAAAATGGCTGCCATCACATGTAGGGTCAATCACAAAATGGCTCCTGGTGTGACATTTACAAAATATTGGGAGGTTCCAAACCAAGCATCCTTCTAGGATGGGGTCAGCTATTTCTGGTTGGATGCTCCCTGTAAACCCAAAGTAGATGCCTCCTTGGATCTTTGAAGCACCTCCTTCTACAATAAAGAGGAGGAAAGCTGGCTATTTGTTTTAGTGGTGTTTTGAGGAAGAAGCAAATAGGTGCCAGAGACACATTGCTGGGTACAATGGTGATCACCAGCACCATGTTGGGAATCACTGATCTAATGTAATTAGTTTGCAAAATAAATTCCTGAATTACCATGTTGAGACTTATCCAGCACATTTCTGAACACTTCATATACATCATTAATAATTATTAAAATTATTGCCATGTTGTCTACATTTTGCAAATTAGGGACTATATAATAGTTTATTTAGCAAAACCACCAGTTTGCATCTGAAAGAAAGATAGCTTGAAGATCATTACTCAAGTTAATGCTGATTAACTACCCCTTTACAAATAGTCAGAATGGTCAAAGAGAAGGATTTCCCACACTTCCAGTTCTAATCTGTACTTATTTTGTTAGAAACCAGGAGTAGCTTTTATTCTCAGTTTCCAAGGGAATGGAATAAAGAGCTAGATTGCCCTATTTTGCCAAAGCAATGGGATATGCCTTAAAGTTTATACCTGCTCTCTCTTGCAACTTATTCAGCAAAAAATTAGTTGGAGTTATTACTCATATCAATTTTATATTAGAATTTTCATTGATTTTTGAGGATGCTCATGTACTTTTAAATGTTCTTCCCATCTTTTGGAGGCTAACTGATGGTCAACAAAAATTGCAGCTAAAAGACTTGTATTACATTAGAAAGATAAAAGCCCACCTCTGATTGAGGACCTTAGAACTCTCTCAATATTTGAATGTATGGCATATAGACAGCAATTGCATATGGACTTATTTTTAGATATTTGGAAACTGTTTTTAGAAATGTATGTGTAGATCCGCTACCACTGTTGTTGTATTTTTGTCTCTACATTATGTATATCTTTCCCCCTTTTTTTCTTTTTAAACTTTGTTTAGTTGTTGGATTTACATTTTTTCTCCTTTTTAATTTTTTGTTTTGTTTTTTGAAATAAAAAAGAAACTAGGTGGAGCTGTTATTCTCATTTAGTAAGAATGTGATCAAAATTATCCAAGGGTTGGAGCACCTTTCCTTTGGGCAAGGGTTAAATAGCTTGGAGTTGTTTTTAGTTCAGAAAAAAGAGACAACCAAAGGGAAATACTATGCAGGCATATAAACTGATGCATAGTATACCGAAAGCCAGTGCACTGTAACGATTAGGGAGTGGAACAAGGATCTGAGTTCAAACTCCACTTATCCATGAACCATGAAGTTCACACAGTCACAGTGACACATAACTAGTTAATCTTTTACAGCTGTTAGTAATGTACATTTCTTGGATGAAGGATGGGACAAAAATGTCCCAGGATAGATAGAAATGCTAGATAGAAAGGAACTGTTCTGTAAGACTAGAATTCAGGGTCACTTAGTGAGGCTGATGGGAAGTAGATTCAGGACAGACTTTGGACGCAATCATAAACAGGTCTACTCAGAAGTAAGCCCCAATATGTTCAATGAACTCACTCCCAGGAGAGGGTTCTTAGCATTGCAGCTGAAAGGAGTTCCATAGAACAATAAGAGGTAGTAAGAGCTGCCTTTAGTTTCCATGGCTTGAAAATGAACTAGAAAAATCATAGATGATAAATCTGTCACCCCCTTTTGGAGGCACACCTTAATATGGTGAGGGGGTTTGTGTATGTCCACAAAGCTGAGAGTTTAGACTCTGTGAAGAGGCTAAATTCCCAGTAGAGTTGCTCAAGGAGGAATGGTTACAGCTGAGACACCAGATGCATCCACCCCCTTCAGGGATCAATGGCTACATTAGCAGAGGAGAACTGACAGTTCCAGTGGTGGGGGCAGAGGAATCCTTGAAGGGTAGCTATTGAGCAGCAGCAGCAGTAGTGGAAGGTAGTAGTAGAAGCAGTTGTGGAAGCAGTAGTAGTGGACACATATAATAGGAACATGGAATATGAGAAGTACCTGAGCAAGGCTGATAATGATAGGACATGTGATGACTCACCAAAGAACCCCTTAGCTTTGCCAGGTCCGTACCACCCCGTTACCCCAGAAGGTGTCAGTGTCACTGATCTCAGACTCGGAGACTGGTGTTTAACTGTTCCTGCTCTAGTCTCCTTCACACTCTTGGGTGTTGTGGCAACTGCCTAGCACACCCTTGGCCTCCCTCCTCCTTGACCTCCACTTCCTAAACTGCCCATCTCATCACCCCATCCCCATCCCACCTTCCCGAGAGCATTTAGGGTCCATTGGGAGAAGTCCTTCCTCTCCAGCGTCTGCACCCTTCTCTTAGGCTCATCATCACTCCTCCCCACAGGCCGTCTGAGCCATGGTTCTGCCTGGCCATCCTGGCTGCTCCTGGGCATCTGCCAGACTGCCATGGGTGGGGCACGCCCAGGCGAGAATGCTCTCCCCTGGGCCATCAGGCCTGCCCGGCGGGGACACCACCAAGCCCTGCACTGGCCTCTAGGCTGCCTTGCTGCCCCCGTTGTTGTCCTTGGTGATGGGTGAGCTCCGCGCTGCCTCCCCATCAGCCTCCTTGCTCCTGATGGCAGGCCGGCTCCATGCTGCTGTTCCCAGCGTTGTCCTCGGAGGGCGATCCACTCCCTGCCACCACTCCCCATGCAGTAAGCTTTGCACCGCCTCGCCCCTGCGGGTGCCATCTCCAACTGCCAGAACCCCCCCATCACCCCCCTCTCTCACTTCCTGGGAACCCTGGGTGGAAAGGGGCCTGGGCGGTGGGCAGCCATGTTCCCCCAGCTGTCAGGGTCTGGTGGCCTGGGTGGGGGCCAGGACGTTTTGGAGATCATTATATTCACATTTGTCGGAAGTGACTTGAGGACACTTAGCACATGGAAGTTTGTCAATGGGTATTAGCCAGTATAGCTAATGTTTAGAGGTGGTGCATCTCTAAATGCAAAGTGCTGGATGGGAATGAGTGCTGGGAAGGTAGTTGCCTTTTTCCAGCTTTCTGGCAGCCTGTGGTCAGCCTCTGTGAGAAACAGGATGTTGGCCCTAGACTACGTGATACCTTGGCCTGATCCCATGGGACTTTTCTTTTTAAGAGCAAGAAGTGTGCTGTCAAGTAGCAAATATATTTTAAATTATTCTTGAGTCAAGAAACATGATAAAAGGTTTGATAGTTAGAGGGTATCCTTTTGTATGATAATGTAATGTTCTGTATGTGGAACACACTTACAATTTTCCACCATGAAAATAAGGCTTAGAAGTTTATGTAAAAAAACAACAACAACCCTCTCAAAACTCATAAAGAGTCCACATGCTGCTGAAAAGACTCTTGGAGCACAAATTTCCTGCCTGTAACAAAGGAGTCCCAGTTGACAGAGCCAAGATGTTCCCACTTTGTGTCTCCTGAAGGAGGAAGTCTTATTAAGACTCAGAGGTGCCTGATTCTAACTCTGGCATAATGACTGTAATCCCAATTGTCATAAATTGCATCCATCTTAAAACCACAGGTATCCTTAATACAGTCTGAAACTGCAAAATAGACATACATTTGGGGGAAATTACCCACTGATAACAATTGTCCAAGCAGCACCCCAACTATGAAAGAAGCTCTGAACCTGCCTAGAAAGTAATTTTCCTATATTGAAACCTATTTTAAAAATCGTACATTATTTCATAAGTAGGATGCTTCACAAGATTTAAAAGCATTGTTTACCTGCTGAGTTCTGAAATTTAAAAGTTTGGAATTTAAATTTAAATATTATCATAAACAAACTTTGGTCTAGTGTTCATGCTCTTGTTCTAGTTTAATATAGTTCTTAAAAAATCACATAGAAAAGGGCAAAGACTTGTTCTTTGCTGCTTCATAAGATGAGACTAGATGTAATGGGTATATGTTATAGGAGAGTTTATTTCAGTTGATCTTTAGGAAAACCTTCCCAACGGCGAGAGCAGTTAAACAGCGGAATGGAGTAGATGGCGTAGAAGGCCCCTTCGAACTCTATGATGCTGTGATTGTTTTTTTTATTTTGGCCAGAATCTCTTATAAAGACACATGCATGAAATGTCCATGTAAAATGTTTACTTCTGCTCTGATTTCCATAATGCCCCTGTGAATAGGGTTGTCAGGTCCCTCTTCACCACCGGAAGGAGGTTTTTGGGGTAGAACCTGAGGAGGGCAGGGTTTGGGGAGGGGAGGGACTTCAATGTCTATAGAATCCAATTGCCAAAGCAGCCATTTTATCCAGATGAACTCATCTCTATCGGCTGGAGATCAGTTGTAATAGCAGGAGATCTCCAACTAGTACCTGGAAGTTGGCAACCCTACCTGTGAAGTCATAATCTTCCCTAGAATTCCAGAGTCACAGTCATCTAATCTAGAATGTCTTTTCTCTTCTCCTTCCAGAATTGGTGGTAAAGGTCGAGAAGCCTTTACTAGGGAAGCTCCTGAGTTCAAATGGGAACCCTGTTGGACCGTAATAACTATCCTTTAATACACAGCTGAGTATTAAAGTCCTGAATCTTTCTTATACTCAGATTTTAATATAAGCTTGTGATGAACTCATCTCTCCTACTCCCACCCATTTATCTGGGAGCTGCTGCTGGTCAGTGGAGTTGATTAAACCAGACACCAGAATTGACACCAAATTTTAGCAAGAGTGAATTATTGTAGTGATCTTATGTGTATTTGGCCAGGTGAATCAAGTTTTAAGGGAATAAAATGTAGTTTAGATAGCTGTGAAATGTTTCTAGGAGAGTGTGTACCTTCTAGTGTTTTTCCATACATAGAACTGCGTGCATAAAGTGTTGTCAAGTCACAGCTGACTTATGGTGACCCCAGCAAGGGGTTTTCAAGACAAATGAGGAGAGGTGGTTTGCCATTGACTTCCTCTACAGTCTTCCTTGGTGATCTCCCTTCCAAGTACCAACTCTGCTTAGCTTCCAAGATCTGACAAGGTCTGGTGATACCATGCTGCTTTCCCTCCCATACATAGAATTAGGGATGGTTTAAAGTTTGCAAAAGTTACTTTAGAAACTGAACATACCTTGTTTGCAGTGCCCATTCATGGTCAAGTTGAATAGCTCATATGATGACTGTGATAATTTGCATGCAGTTTAAAATAACCAGTAGCTTGAACAGTTTTGTGTTGGCTCAATAGTAACATTTAGCATGGCACCAGGCCAAGTAGTTGCTGTTGGCGCATGCTGTTTTGTGGCTTGTTTGGATTATTTATGTCTCAGGCCCATGACTGGACAGGCCACACTTTTTTTGCCTGTTGTGTGACTAGATGGGAGAGGGAAACAGCTACTGAGAACATGTGCATATGTGATCAGACCACTACACTCCCATAAATGAACACTGAGGTCTAATCATGGGACATTTCAGTTTTCGTGAGATATATGTTTGTTTATAAGACTTATCACATATATTTGTTGTGTTAAGTTGGTAGCTTGCCACTTCAGGTATCTACCTCAACTATTCCATGATGGATTCCTGTGGTCTTTTTTGGCCATGTCTGGGTTGTATTCCCAAGGAAGAAGGCTTTCCGTATTTCACTCGTGGCAAGTACTCTTGCTGAGCATCACATCACCAGCCAAGAACAGGATATTATTTAGTCCATGCCTCAGTCAACCATACATAATGATCAAGACTAGATTACAGAGACATTGTACACAGCTTTCTCCCACCACCTCAGCAGGATCAGAACTCCCAGTTTACCTGATTAGTTTTTCAATGTATAATAAACATGATAGATGATTGTGGGGATGGGGAAAGCAGTGTGAGAATGCACATATATGTAGCACATGTAATTTAGTTTTATATGTTTTTTTGGGGGAAACCTGTCTTGAGTGTTCAAGAGTGCTAATTACAGCATATGAGCAAAAAGTAGTAGGCCAAACAGCATCCAAGTCCAGAATTCTTTAGCACCATCAGAGCGACTTGTTGAGAACTCATCAACTACACAATGAAAAATACTTAATTTCATACCATCTTGGTAAATTAAGTACTTTTTTTTCTTTTGTATGCATGCAATATTGGTTTTATTTGAAATTGAGCTTCAGCATGGATTCAGATCCAGAAGCTTCTTTTGACAGTGTTTTTGGTGTGCGGTTTTGTGCTAGTTCAAAGAAGTTAGTGACAGATATTACTTGAAGTTTATAAGATGTATTTAAAGAAGTGAGTGAGTGACAGCTATTACTTGAAGTTTATAAGATGTATTTAAATGTTTGGGATCCATTTTAGCAGTGCACGAGGAAGCAGGTGATCAAGAATACCCTAAGTATTTCATTTTTTAAATTTTTTGTTTTTTTTAAATTGAATTTTAGGGTACAAAATTAAAAGGAAAATAGGGGGAGAAGGGAAAAAACAGTAAGGAGTAATATTACATAGTTTGCATACCTTGTAACCCTTCTACAATTTGGAACAAAACTTTATATTTAAGTCAGGTATTTCCTTCTTATAAACCATACTAAATTACAGCATAACACTTTTCATTTAAATCAAGTATTTCTTTTTTATAAACTATTGACCATCTAAGGCTCATCAAGTTATACTACTTTATATCTTTTACTATTCTTTTACACTTAACTATAACTCAAAGTCGGTACTTTTCATTATAATATTGTAATCAAGTCTGAATGAAAACACTATAAACCATACATAATATAAAACGGTTGCCATTTCTGTTGGTGCTTTTCATTCTGTTTTCCTTGTAATTGATTAGTAAGCCTTGCCATTGCAGCAAATTCCATCATTTTTGTAATCCATTCTGTTAGTTTAGGTGTCTCTTTATTTTTCCAATATCTTGCATATAAAAACCTCGCTGCAGTAACCACATACTGAAAATGCTCTTTCTGAATAGCTTGGAGTTGAGTTGGGATCATCCCTAGAAGCATGAATTTGGGATTTAAATCAAATTCCACCTGGAGTATTGCCATAATCTCTTTGTGAATTTGCTTCCAATATCTCTGGGCCTTTTTATAAGTCCACCATTGATGATAAAAAGTCCCTTCGGTTTCTGAACACTTCCAACAATTTGCTTGATTAGATTTGTACATTTTTGTAAGTCTTTAGGTTCAAAATACCATCTGTAGAACATTTTGTACCAATTTTCTCGAACGTCCTGGGATCTTGAAAATTTTATTCCAGTTTTCCACATTTTCTCCCGTTCACACATTGGAATCATTTCGATAAAGTTCTGCATCCATTTTATCATACATGACTTGTTCCTCAGCTGTCTCCATGACTAACAACAGATTGTAAATTTTTGAAAGTAAGTGATCTTGTGATTTCACCACCAATTGTTCAAAACTCGTTGGTTTATCTGATGTTTCATGGTCTGTTTTTAGTCCATGTACAACTTGATGATATGCCAACCATGTTATTCTAATGTTTCCTTCTCTTAGTTCTTCAAATGATTTAGTCTGGCCATCTTTTTTCATTAAATCTCCGTACGTCAGATAGTCATTGGATTTTTGACTCGCGAAGTCCATGAACTTCCGTTGGAGAAATCAGTTTGGGCGCTCTCGGACTTACCAGTGATTTTAGTGAATTCCATATTTTTATCAAATGAAAAGTTGTGGATTCTCGAGACAAATGTTTAGGTATTGTCTTTAAAGCCTTTGACCATAACCAGTAGTGAAATCTTTTTTGCAATAAAGCCTTTTCCAGCCTGATTTCTCGACTCTCTGGTTGTAGTATCCAATCTGTAACAGCCACAAGTGCGGCAGCATGAGAGTTTAAAAGTAGGTTTGGTAATGAAAGACCTCCTCTCTCTTTGGCCTCTTGTAAGACCGCAAATCTGACTCTAGGCTTTTTCCCTCTCCAAACAAATTTGTTAATGATTCTTTGCCATTTGGTTATCATAGTTTTACTGATGTCAATTGGAAGTGTTTGAAATAGAAAGTTCATTCTCAGTAGGACATTCATTTTGATTGTTGAAATGCAACCTAGCCAAGAAATTTGGAGTCTCCCCCATCTTTCCAATTGTTTTTCAATTTTGGTCCATGTCTCTTTATAGTTCAGATCAAATAGTGAATCATTTCCAGTTGGGATTTTGATTCCTAAATACTTAACACTTTTTTCAGAGTTGAGCGTTGCAAAAAGTCTGAAATCTCCAAATTTTCTTTGTTGGACAGATTGAGGAGAATCATATTTTTTGTTTGTTTTTTGTTTGTTTAATTTATATCCTGAGAAATAACTAAATTGGTCAATTTGATGTTTTATTTCTGTCATAGAGGACTTTGGATCTTGACATATCAACACCACATCAACTGCATAACGTCTGATTTTGTACTCCTGGTATTCAAATTTAAGTCCTTTAATTTTGTCACTTGATCTTATTTTGTTGGCCAAGACTTCCATGGCCTAAAATATTTCATTAACGTATTTCCTTTGGGATATAAAAATATTGGGTTATTTTTTAAGTGCTTTACATTGGACATCAAAGTAGACTATAGAAACCCTCAAAGCTACGAAGCTTCTGGACAGAGCAGAAGCTGCTGGAGGCATTGTTTTAAAAATTATTAGTTTTGCACCAAACATTCAATTTTTGCAGGTGTGCACAAAAGAAAAATAGTTCAACAGTCATAAACAATTTGCTTCCTTTTAATGCAGAGACAAAAAGCACAGGGAAAGTAGAATGTCCATTTCAGTGAAAAGAAGTAAACAAAAAATTATTTGCAGCAATGTTTATTTAACTTCTTGGAGATCTAACTGTTTGTATCCTAATTCTGCAGGAGTGGTGTTTATAACAAAAATTTTAATTTAAAACATTTTATGCTGCCTTTCCACTCTTTCAGGGACCCTAAGGCAGTGAACCGTCCGGATAAATAAATCTTTCTGGGGAAGAAATTCCATCATTTTCATACCATGACTGAGAATGCCTGTTCTTGGTTGCCACCGGTGTAACTCAAGTGGCCACATGAAGCAGGGCCACTGAAAATGAGCATAGCGGTCAGGTAGTTTCATATGGGAGTAGGCAGCCCTTCAAGTATATTGGTCCCAAGCTGTATAAGGCTTTGAAGGTCCATACCAGCAACTTTAATTGGGACCAGCTGCTGACTGGGAACCAGTGTGGATGGAAGAAGACAGGAGTAATACAGTCTCTACAGCCTATTCCAGTCAGTGAAGCCTTCTGTACCAATTATAGCTTCCATGCACTCTTCAAGAACAGCCTCGCATACGGTGCCTTGCAGGAGTGTTATCTAGTTGCCACCAGGGCATGCACCACAGAGGCAAGATCTTTTTTGCCTATGAAAGGCCACAGCTGGTGAGGTGCTCCTGGCCACTGCCCCCATCTGCTTATCCAACACGAGCTCCATGTCCAGCAGCACCCCCAAACTACAAATCTGCTCCTTTAGGGAGGGTGCAGCCCCATCCAAAACAGGAGACACCTCAAGTCTTGTGCCTATCCTTTCTCCTACCAGTAGTGCCTCCATTTTGTTGGGATTAAGTTTCATCTTGTTTGTTATCCATCCCAAAACTGCTTCCAGGCACTGGTTCATGGTCTCTACAGCCTCTCTGTAATTCTATGGAAACACTGCATAGAGCTGTGTATCATCCACATATTGATGACAACCTAGCCCAGATTTCCAGATGACTTCCCCCAGCAGCTTCATGTGGATGCCAAAAAAGCACAGGGGACAAGGTGGAACCTTGCGTGGCACTATAGGCCAGGGTCCAAGCAGCAGGCCCCCAGCGCTACCCTCTGGAACTTACCTTCCAGGTAGGATTGAAACCACTGCAGAAGAGTACGTCCCAGTTCCAACCCTGACAGGCAATCCTGGAGGATAACAAAATGCTCAAAACTGTGACAGATAGTTGTAGGGTTGTAGGGATAGAACGCATAGACCTCTGCTTACACTACAAAAGCAATGCATTGCAGCCCCTACTCAGCAAAGTCCAGGCTACCCAATGTCAGCTGCCCCCATCACAAAAATGTCTCTAAGTGATGTACATGTTCCCCTATGTGTGATTGTCATCCATTCATTTAGACAGGAGGAAGGAATAAATTCAGGGACACCAATGTAGTGTAATTTATGTTTGAAGCCCTATTTTTGAACCATTAGATAAATTACAGATTGAAGCTTTTCTTTGATGCAGAACTTGGATTTTCTGCACACATAATTTTGTTTTTGGAAGACATATAACTCCAGGAACTGCCCATCGCTTTGCTCCTTTCAAACGGTTAGCCACATTTCAACTTTCTTGCAGTTAACTTGTATGGGAAACACAATGAAAAATTAGTTGTCTTGTAAACTCTGAAGCCAATTCAGCAAATGTGTCAAGATCCAGAAAATGTACAGTGGCAGCAGGTCAATAGCTCGCCTACATGTGAATTGGAGCAGGATGCTGAAAACATTTTGAGTTCCATTTATTTGATACAGTGCTGGAGAGATTTTTAAAACTTGAAACCTGGGACACAGTTTTGAGATAGACCAGGCAAATGAATTGACCCCTGTTTACTTTGGCTGGATATTCCCTCAAAATATGAGGGCATGGAGTGACTTAAAAAATGCCGAAGAACTTTGATGTTGCTTGTGGAGGTTCCAATACTCCTAAACATATGAATAAGATAAACATGATTTAGGTGGAAATGCTTGAACAAATGATCCCAACCAGAATTTAGCTATATAAATAGTTTTATTATCTTTAATTAGATTTTTTTTCTGCATTCCCAATTATAGATCTTATGCCAAAAAAGGCTTCAGATTGGATCAGATTCAAAATTCATACACAAAAATAAAGTTTTGTAGGAGTATTTGTTAGCTTTGCTTTTCCAAAGCAAAATAAGACTTTTTTCCAATTAGAAATTCAAATTATCAATCCATAGCATATTTTGACTTTGCATAATGCAGAATACCATCTATAATTCAGAGAGCCAATCTTGTGTGCCACACACTATTTCAGCCGTTTTAGGCCATTTATGCAGGGCTGTTTCCCTCGCAGTCACCCTGCTGACTGCTTTGGGGCTTCCTTTTGATTATGCATCCCTTTCCCGACCATCATGCTGCCCGTACATTTCCACACATTTTGCCTGCATTTTCTGGATGCGGTTATAGCCAGAATCAGGAAAACACGGGCAAAACATGTGGAAATGTGTGGGGAGCACGAGGCGACCTTTGACGGCTGGGAAAGGCATGCATAATCAAAAGGAAGCCCCAAAGCAGTCGGTGGGGGTGACATTGGTGAAAGAAGCTATGACGCACCCCCCTTTCAACCACTTCAGTATCCCACTCAGCCGGGCCGTATATGCTGAGGGAAAAAGCGTTGGCCTGAGTATATTTGTGAGGAGATTATTTTCCTTCTCCTCTAGTCCCACACCAGTATTTACCTCAGTGAGAAATAGGAGACAAAACAGGAAAGTTTATTGAACAGACTTAACTTAGACAAAACAGGGAAGTTTATTGAACAGAACTCAACAGCGATTGGTTTTCAGGAAAAGGCAGAAATTGGAGGGGAAACTCAAGTCAGATTTATATATGCAAGATTACTTCAGAGAAATAGCTTAGATGTTTTCTTCACTCAAGTTCCTTCAGTTCTCAGTTTCAAGCTTACTCAGATTCGGTTTCAAGCTTAGTGCTATCCCTCAGAACTATTATTCAGACGCAGACTCTCAGGGCGAAAACGCACGGTCGCTTTATCCTCCTTTAATCCCTGTTTCAGCCAGGATTCAGCCAGGATCGAATGCATGCGTTTCGCCTAATGTGCGTTCGATCCTGGCTAAAACAGGGATTAAAGGAGAATAAAGCGACCGCGCGTTTTCGCCCTCAGACTCTGTCCCCAGCCTAGCTCTCTCTGACTACCCCACCTCAGTGGCTATAATCCTCCACACCTCCCTGCTACCGGAATAGCTCTACCTCAGAGACTAATTCCCCTTTGTGACTTGAGAATGGGCCCTCTCTAACCCAGTTCTCACTCCTGTCACTCCCACAGGTTGTGTGTGTCAATAGCTTGGGCTTTAACGGAACCCCTCAGGTTCACAGAGTACAATCTCGCTTCTTCTTCGTCCCTTCACCCAGCTCTGAATGCTTTCTGTCCCTCTGAGCTCAGAGTATCAGCTCTCTGGCTCTGCCCACTCTTGGTCTGTCAGCTCTTGCTGCAGATTAACCCCTCATCCGTCACAGAAGCCCTGCATAAATGGCCTTAAATTCCCTTGTGGCTGGCTGGGCCACCCTGCAGGGCCTTGGAAGCCAGTGGGGCACTCCTGAAAGCCCCCTGGAAGTAAACACTGCTGGGCTGGAAGTGGCCACTGTTGGCAGCAGAGGAGTGGGGCCTAACCTGGCCACCAAGACCTTCAAAGGCTGACAATAGTCCAGCGGGGGGGGGGGGTGTTGAGTAGCGCAGCCATGGAGGCTGAGGGAGGCTTGGTTCGCCCAAGGCAAGGGAGGACCAACACAGGAGATCCTGATGCAGCACCAGATAGGCTTGAGGAGGAGATGGTCCAGCAGAAGCCTTAAAGGGCCAGGAAAGGGGAAATCCCATAGCTGACAGAGTGAGAGAGATCAGGCATGGTCTGAGGGGCATACAATGCAAGCAGCTTAGCCAAAGGCCCAGGAGAAGCCACAGGAGCTGGGAGAGCCCCAACCAGGAGTAGAGGCCCAGAGATTGGTACTGGATTGATAATCCAGCTGTTGTGGTTTTCAATATATTTATGGTTAAAAGTATAGATAGACTGGGGGGGGGTGATTTGAGACTCCTTATGGTAGAGGAAAAGTAGGGTATAAAAACCAACTCTTCTTCTCAAGTGCCTCAAGAATTGGAGCACTAATCTATCTATCCAGATATTTTTTGGCTCCTAGCAATAAGTTTCATCTCTGTGTTATCCCTTGTTTTATGGATTCTCTTCCATTTTGGACATGGTTTGTTCTTCCCAGCTGCAGGTAGTTTTGTTGTGGCCCCTGCGCATGCAACCCTTCACTTGATAGCCATCTGGCAGATAATGAGTTTGCTGCTGTGAGCTAAAAGGCTCCCTGATGTTGGCAAAGTGTATTATCTACTCAACAGCTGACGTCCCAAGGAAAACTTTATATGCTGAACTCATAACAGAATCTATCTTCTCCTTTCATGACGATCATGCATTTAACCTGACAGGTGGAATCACTTGTGCTAAGGATCATATGCCTGGGGGAGGGGGGGGGAAGGGACACTTAGTGTATTTAACTAAAGCATCCAGATAAGCCTGAAGTCTCTACATTTAGCTGTTTGGCACTAATAAGGAAGGATGTTGCTGAAGGTCTGTACGTACACATGACACTTCATAAACATTATAAGTGGAAACAACTGGTGAAAATTCCTTTGTTTTCTGTAAGCAGTCTGTATTATCCAGCATAGTCAATAGTACTTTGGACTCCTGCAGAGGATAATGTCCTGTTTAGGGAGAGAAACAAAAGTGTACAGATGTCATCTTGTTCACTCACTGTGTGTGTATTCTGAAGCAGGAATGTTAGAAAGCAATTTCAAGTCACATTTCCAACTTGCAGATACAGTACAGCTCTCAGAATGCCAGCCAAACAGCTGTGCAAGTCTAAACCCAGCCAAACTCATTGTCTTGACAGACATGTCTCGATTCTTTTTTTCTTCTTCTTCAAAACTAGTTTTGCACAAAAGAGCATTTTTGGTGGATCTAATGAAGACTATCCTAAGCCCAAAAAAACTCAGAGTGGATAACCTGTAACCCCCCTTTTGCATGGAAGATCTGGCCTTCAATTCCACAGTCTTGTAGATTGCCAGTCACTGAGAAACCACCAGCCAAACTGTATCACAGGCTTTGACCTATGGGGCTTATAGGTCATACAGAATTGTATGCATTTGTAGGATTTTCATATTTTGGAATCATTGAGTTCTTATTGAAATCCTTTGTAAGCTTCATTAAAATCCATTCAAAGGCTTCTCTCTCTCCCTAGTAAAAGCTGGATGGCAGAAAGTGCTTTCTCTATAGCAAACGCTTTCATTCCATGAAGAGGCCAGTCTCTCTGTAGCCTTGGTGAAGCCCTAACAGTAGAAAGGTCTTTCGGTGCTCACAGTGGAAAAGCCAGTGTAGAGACTTTGAAGATGAGCCAAGTTTAAGTCAAAATTAAGGAGTGCCTGCCTAGCTGACTTCCAGCTGGAAGTCTAAAGCACATCTTATTGACAGCACAGTGGAAGGTGTCTGAAGGTTTCTGAAGAGTGCTTCACTGGGAATATTAGAATGATATTAGATTTATAAACTATAGGGATTGAATATTAATGCTATACTATATTTGTTTTACCCACAGTTCTTATGATATGAAGAAACCTCCTACCGGTGCTAAAAATCCGTGCAACCCTCATAGACATATCTCGGAAAAAATAAAAAGGGGTGTTCCTGGCATTGGAATGCCCAGGAATACTTCCCGAAACACCGTTACGCCCCGGGAACGCCTTACGGAGCACCGGCGGGGCCTTTGCTGGCGTTCAGACACAGCCGGAAGGCCCCGGCGGCATCCTGGAGTGGCGCTGCCATGGCAGCGGCTGGCAACCGGCGGCCGTGCCTTCCCACTGGTGTCCGGGCTACTAACACTGGCATAAGTTGCCTGGACACCAGCGCGGGAGGGGGGGCTGGATGCCAACGCAGGCCCTTCCCAGCCTCCTAAAGGGCTTTCGCCCTGGACACCGGCGCAGCTCAGGAATGGGCTGTCGGAGATTTCTCTAGTCTTTGCATATACTAGAGATTCTCAGAGATCTCCAAAACATGGAGAGTCTCTCATATCTCTCTAGTCCTTATGGACTGGAGGGTTTTACAAAAGACATGAATGGATAAAGTATATCTACTTACTTATATGCTATTTTAGATATTTTGAATTAAGATTCTTTTAACTAAATCAGATCTTATTTACTGAACAAGATACTTTTAACTAAATCAGATTTCTGTAACTGTTTCATTTTCTAAATGAAATATTTTTACTGCTTTAAGGTTTGAAACTCTAATATAGAAACTTTTTAAAATTAAATTTTATTAACATTGCAGACTAAATCAATTTCCATCAATCCAGGAACAACTGAAAAAAGCATAATAAAAGTAATACATTTTTAAAGGGGAGACATCACAAGGTGGATCCAGCACCTTGGCACAAGGCAACATAAGTTTCCCCAAGGACGCAGCCACCACTGCAACAAACTGTCACCTACATAGACAAAGGGGACAGGAACTCTACACAAAAGTAAAACCTATGATTTGTTTATAGCTTGAAATGTCAAGTTCTCTTCCGGTCAGTGGTGGTGGTTCTTGGCTGCATAGATTATTAGTCTCAAATAAATGGCCATTATTGCAAATATTGTGCTAGTAAACCATTTACAAAAATGTATGTGTCTACATACATGCATAAATACATATTTATGCCCTGTCTTTCTCAAAAATTCATGGCTGTTGACAAATGAGATATGACAAATGAGATATACAAAAAAATCACCAGAAACAGACATCAACATCAAGTAAATACCACCAACCAATAATAAATTCATTTCAGTTAAATCTCCAGGCAGCCCTCAGCTAGATGTCAAAGCTGCCTCATCACAATCTCTCTAAGAGAGTGTGGCCTGGTGCACTTTCCTAAATATGTCCACTGAAAAGTGACCTCAAAACCTCTGGTAGACCATTCAAAAGAAGAGGGGTCATAACTGAAAAGGATCAAACAGCAAATGGAGAAGTGAACAACTTTATAATAGAGATTGCTTGTAACATGAAACATGGCTAAGACTTTTTTGATGTCTGATGTTTTGTAACATTTTAAAGACTTTGTATGCATCTACATACATACATACTTCATATGATAAAGACTTTACATACATACACACACATATATTTTGTTTGAAGCGCTACAATAAAAAGACTTACATGAGTAAGTAAACTAAGTTGTGTCTTGCTTATTAGGTAATTAACTGAATAAGATAACATATTTCACAGGAAGGGATCAATTCTAACAGCCCATTCCTGAGCCACGCCGGCGGCCCGCACCAAAGTCTTCAGGAGGCCGGTGAAGGCCCATGCCGGCACAAGGGCCCACAGCGCCAGCATCAGGAAGGTGCACACCGGCGTTTGTGGCCCCAGCACCGGTGTGCAGGTCTGGACGCTGGTCTCTGGCTGCTGGCACGGCAGCGGCAGGCCCAAATGCCGGCGGAGCCTGCCACCAGTGCCGGACACCAGCAAAGGCTGCAGCGGTAACCTGGGAGGCGTTCCTGGGGCATAACGGTGTTCCTGAGGGGTAACAGTGTCCCGGGAGGTGTTCCCGGGGCATTACAGTGCCAGCCAGGGGGTGGGGCTACCGTTAGGCGGCCTCCTGATCCGTTTTGGCTCAGGAACGCCCCCTTTCCCCCTCTGAGATAAGCCACCTTTTAGGTGGCGTTTCTCCTTTGCAACCGTCATGCAACCCTCATGGGGTGTCTCCCCTGCAACCCTCTTGTGTAACCCTCATAGGGGTTTTTTTTGCCTGAAAAGCCTGAAAATTGCCAAAACTGTTAATTTCAGGTTTATTTTCAGTTCAGGTTTATCAATATGCACAACCTTATTTGCTATCTTTTCTCCTGTTGGCCTTCTTTGTGGAAAGGCTAGCAAAATATGCATGCCAGTGACATCACATATGGTTAGCCAGTATCAGTGCATGGTGGGTTTTCTTCAACCTTTAGTAAAGTCAAGCATAGCAAAACTAATAATTACAGAGAATTTTTGCATCTTGGCGCATCAGACAAGCACTATTGTGGTTGCCCTTGTGGGGAGGAGAAATCCATCAGGAGACAATTATGAAAAGTTTTTATGAGTGAGTTGAAATGAACCAAGTTGTTGAAAAGCAATTTAGATCCCCAGCAAGATGAATCCTTCTCCTGTTTTGAGCATAAGTGATCAATCAAACAAAGCTGTATTTGTTCACTTCTATGAATCCCGTCTTTTTCAATGGTGTTTTTTGAAACACAGTGCCTGAAACATTCATGCTGTAGAGCATTAGTCAAAGGGTTAATTGCTTCTCTCTGATGTTGAATGTTGTGGAACTTCCAGGTTTTCTTTTGTGATCTTCTCCTGGCAAAGCTAGGCATTTTGCTAACCTTTTAGATAACCAAAATACTATAAATTCCCCAGCTGTCAAAACACCACCAGAAGGCCTGTACAATTCACTATTTCCTCACAGGCTCTAGGGGTTCTCTCAGGTGTTAGGTAATAATTTGTTATCTCTGAACTGTTCTCAACTCAAATTGCCATGCCTGAAATGTAGGCCTATGCACTACAGCACTGCTCAGATGAAAACTGAAATAAATAAAATCATTCATCAGTACTGCAGGCCTTTTTTTAAAGCATCTCATTAGCTAGACCTGACATACTTCAAATAGAACCAGGAGAACAAATTGGAAGATGGCAAACCTGGAAATGTAAGATTTTTCAGCTGGAAAGGAAACAAATAGAGAAGAAATTTGATGAAGAAGCACTTCTAAAACATGGGAAGATTTTTGTGCACCATGAAGCTTTAAACAGATAATGAAGAATGTTGATGAACTTGAAAGAGCTTGCCACCAAGAACATTTTTAATATGTAGGTTCAGAATCTAAAAGCAGAATTAGAAGATGAGTGAATGTTAATCCTACCAGATTTTGAGTGCTCCAAACTAGATCTAGAGATACATAAATGTTAACAATTTAATTATATGAGGATGTGTTAAGTGACACCTAGTAGCTTCCAACTACTGTGTTTTCCCGAAAATAAGACATACCCATAAAATAAGTCGTAGCAGCATTTCAAAGCATTTGCGCAATATAAGCCATACCCCGAAAATAAGACATGGTCCCGACGGGACAGTGTGAAGCCCAGCTGAGCAGAGGCGGTCTCCCGCGGCCGCTTCAAAGGCCTGGCAACCAGCGTTCCCGGGGCTGGGGCGGGGAAGACCGGGAGGAGCCCAGCTGAGCAGAGGCGGTCTCCCGCGGCCGCTTCAAAGGCCCACGAAGACCGGGAGGAGCCCAGCTGAGCAGATGCAGTCTCCCGCGACCGCTTCAAAGGCCCTGCAACCAGCGCGCCCGGGGCTGGGGTGGGGAAGACAGGACCCACGTGTCTGGAAGGAGGGGGAGAAGGCTGCTGCAAGGCTTTCCCACCCTTATATGGACTCTGGGGGTGGGACCGGAAGGGGGTGGTAAGGGGAGAATGGG
Source organism: Euleptes europaea (assembly GCF_029931775.1). NCBI lineage: Eukaryota > Metazoa > Chordata > Lepidosauria > Squamata > Sphaerodactylidae > Euleptes > Euleptes europaea. The sequence goes on along the minus strand of NC_079316.1, from coordinate 94,840,828 downwards.
AGCCAAGAGGGAGGACAGTTCCGATTCCCCCTCAGAATGTCTGAGGCCCTCTCTCCCAACGACTACCCCGGGACAGGGCGGAGCACGAGCCCAGGTGGGGCCGCTTACAAGCTCTCTCCCCCAGCACCAACCAGCAACAGTCTGTGGTCTCTCTCATCCCACACAAACACCAGGGGATAGGGGAAAAGCTTCAGCAAGCAGTCTGCTAGAGCCCAGAGAGATCATCCCAGCTCCACTGTGCAGATTGGACCCAGTTCTCACTGGATCCCTGATAAATAAGCCAGCCCTTACACATCAGCTTTGCTGGCCTACGGTATCTCTGCTTTTCCTGAATAAATGTAGATTGTTGTACCATACTTAATAAAAATAAGACATCCCCTGAAAATAAACCATAGTGTGTCTTCTTGAGGAAAAATAAATATAAGACAGTGTCTTATTTTCGGGGAAACACAGTAATAGTGACCTTCTGAATCAATGTCCTCCAAAACATCCTATCACTCACAGCCTTGCTCAGGTCTTGCAAACTGAGGGCTGTGGCTTTCTTTATAGAGTCAATCCATCTCATGTTGGGTCTTCCTCTTTTCCTGCTGCCTTCAGCTTTTCCTAGCATGATTGTCTTTTCTAGTGACTCTGGTCTTCTCATAATGTGACCAAAGTACAATAGCCACAGTTTAGTCATTTTAGCTTCTAGGGATATTTCAGGCTTGATTTGATCTAGAACCCACTTTTTTTTTTTGTGATGGTCCACGGTATCTGTAACACTTCCTTCCAACACCACATTTCAAAGGAATCTACATTCTTCCTGTCAGCTTGCTTCATCGTCCAGCGTTCACATCCATACATAGGGAATATTATGGCATGAATTAATTTGATCTTGGTTGCTAATGACATATCCTTACACTTAAGAATCTTTTCTAGTTCATGGCTGCCCTTCCTAATCTCAACCTCCTTCTGATTTCATGGGTGGAGTCTCCCTTTTGGTTAATGATGTAGCCAAGGAATAGAAAGTATTGAACAATTTCCTCATTGTCAACCTTAAAGTTGAGTTTATAACTCCTGTAGTTATTACTTTTGTCTTCTTGATATTCACCTTTCTCTTTAAACTTTCAGCAGTAGTCATTTCAAGTCTTCACTACTTTCTGCCAGTAATGTAGTATCACTGGCATATCTTAAATAGTTAATGTTACTCCCCCCCAATTTTCATTCCACCTTCATCTAAATCTAATTCAGTTTTCTTTATATGTTCTGCATACAGATTGAAGAGAGAGGGAGTTAAAATAAATCCTTGTCTAACACCTTTGCCAATTGGAAACCATTTTGTTTCTCCATATTCTGTTCTAAGAGTAGCCTTTTGTCCAGAGTACAGGTTGAGCATCAAAACAGATCCTTATCTTACCTACCATAATCCTAGGCCACATTTTTAATTAAACTAGTGGTCTCAAGTATGACTCAGTATGTAGGAGTGTGGCCCCAATGTTTATGTCGTCATTGGTCTTTACAAGGTTATTATAGTGGATACTAACTTGAACACAATCATATGCATCCTTGAGAACACTGTGCTAGAAGTTTGCAACATGTGTTTAAATCAGTAGATCAATATGTAACTGTAATTGTGACTGGGGGGAGGTTATCTCTCTTTTTTAAATTTAATTTTATTAAGAGAAAATGAGAATATAACAACAAAAGAAAATGGAAATATAACATTACTATTGTATTGTATTACTCATAATACAAATTCTTGAAAAGAAACTAAAACCATGCTGCTAATATAACTAAAATATCCATAACAGTGAACCAAGCAATACTCTATTTATCTAAAATCTGCATGATTATTACATCACTCCCTCTCTGCGATTAACACATTGGAGTGTTTTTCCATCTTTGAAATTGTTACATTCCAGCGAGCATTCAGTTCTTCTGTGTTTTTGTCATTATTATAATATGTCAGATTAATTAAAGCGTAGGTTTCTTTAACCCAATCAAGCCAATTATTTAAATCAGGGAATTTATTGCTTTTCCAATATCTCACAAGATTTGTTCATAACTGTTAGTATATGGAAAAACATAACTCGAATAACCTTTGGTTTATCTGGTAAATAATTCAATAAAATTGTTTCTGGTCTTGCTGGAATAACAAGTTCAAGGCCGCTGGATATGATTTCAATCACTTTCAGCCAATATATTGGGGCTCTACTGCAGCTCCACCACATGTGTAGAAAATCTGCACCAGCTGAATCCTAATACAAACATTTACTAGAATTTTGATCCAAGTTACACATCTTTTTAACTCTGCTTGGGGAAAGATGCCACATATGTGTCATCTTAAATAATTTTTCTCTGAATGCAAGACTTATTGTAAAATTTAGATCTTTTGTGAGTATAAAGTTCCATTTTTTCCATTTAACTCATAACCTAATTTTTTATTCCATTTCTCTTGAAAAGGGGGATAACTTGTCCTATTCTTCTGTACTAATATTCCATATACCTTTCTTACAGAAATTGTGTCTGATTTTAATAATTGTTCATATTCATTAAGAGTTCTGGGTATCAACTTGCTCTTCTTAATTAATTGTACTAAATACTTTTTTATTTGAAGATACTTTAAGGGGGGCAATACTTTTTTTACTTCCTTTGGGATCTCTGTGTAAGAGATGATTTGTAAGTTTTTAAACCAATGTAAATACTTATCAAACTCTTTTAAATTATATGTAATCCATAAATGTTTGCCAATATTATCAGCTGTCATATCTGCCGTTATTGACACTAATAATAATTTCCCTACTATTGATCTATGCTTAATCTGATCCCATGTTCCAGTTAAGGTATTTATAACCCCATTATCACAATCATAATAATTTCCTTTAATTGCCCTTTGGAGGTATTTTGTTGTTGTTGTTTTCTATCTCTGTCTTTGGTATGCCAATAAAGGTTAATGAAATGAAATAATTTCCTTTATATTTTTTATTGATCCACATCCATTTTCCAATCGGGAAATTTATAAAACTTGTTCCAGAGATACTAATGAAATATTATCTTCTGGAGCCAACCAATTTTTTAAACTTTCTATTTTATTGGCTAAATGATATTAATAAAAATTTGGGTATCCCATTCCTCTATTCTCTTTATAATCATACAAGCTATCCCTTTATACTCGTGCTTTTTTGTTTTGCCTAATAAACCTGTTACAGATTTGTTGCCATTCCATAATAATTTTCTTTGGAATTTCAATAAACAGATTTTTAAACAAAAAATGTAACTTAGGTAAAATTTTCATTTTGATTCTTCCAAAGAGGGATATCTTTAATTTTGACAAGTTTTGAACTTGGTTTTTCATCTCACATGTAACTGGGTAACACTTTAATTTTAGATTTTTCTTTGGGTCTGCATTAAACGATATATCTAAATATTTAACTTGGTCCTTATTTTCATCTCTTCAAAACATTTTATGGTAATCTCCTTGTTCTCTGCAACTTCTGAATAAAATGCTATAACCTCTGTTTTCCCTTTGTTTAATTTGTAACTTTAAATTGCCTTAGTCTTTTATTTCCTCTAAAAGTACCTTATTTGAGTTCTCTATATCTGTTAATATAATTACTATATCATCCGCATATAAACTAATTTTGTATTTCGATCCATTAATACTAACTCCTTTTATAAATCTATTATTTTTATACTAATTACTGAAGGTTCTAATGACATGGCAAATAATAAGGGAGATAAGGGACATCCTCACTGAATCCCTTTAGAAATATTGAAGAGGGCTGATAATTCTCCATTAAACTTTATTTTTGCAAAACAATTGATATAAATTAACTCCACCCACTTCTGGAAATTACAGCCGAATCCAAAAGAGTTAATAGTATCCTTCAAGAATCCATGTTCTACTCTATCGAATGCTTTTTCTGCATCAGGGAACAACAGAGCTTATTTTATATATTTTTTATAACTTCAATTAAATTACTTACTTTCCTGAAATTGGTTGATAAATTGATAAATTGATAAATTGGTTGATAAAATAGCCTTTGAGGGATAAATCAATTTTGATTAGTTGAAACATATTTCCCAATTATCAGTTTCAGTCTATTGGAGAGGATTGTGGTAAGTATTTTGTAATCAGTATTTAATAAACTGATTGGTCTATAAGAAGCCGGAAGGGTGGAATCCTGGTCTGGTTTCAATATCCTTGATTGTGTTCAATAATGGATTTTTGATTAGATGAAAAAAGACTTTATAAAATTCTGAAATAAAGCCATCCGGGCCCAGAGCTTTATTTGGCTTTAATTTGTTAACCACTGATTCCAATTCCTGCAAAGTTATCTCTTTATCCATTATTTCTCTATCTTCCTTTGATAACTCAGGGATCTTAATTTCCGTTAAATACTTTTAAATTTTATTTTTATTCAGCTGATCAGTGGTATATAAAATCTGATATCAGAATCAGATTTATTGGCACAGCATATGCCAGTAAAACATTTGTATATAAAGGCTGATAATATTGATGAAATGTTTGTAATATCTTTTTATTGTCATTTTAATATCTTTTTTATTGTCATAACTAAACCTACCATCTCCTAAATCTATTTTTGTTATATTTTGTCTAGTTTTGATTTTCTTTATTCATTAATAATTTCCCAGCTTTATCTCCATTTTCAAAATATTTTTGTTTTGTAAACAACATTTGTTTATGGATAGATGTAATATCCATTTGGGCTAATTTCAGTTTTTCTTTTTAAATTTCCATCATTATTTCCTTATCTTATTGTTTTATTGTGCTGCTCCTCTAACCATCTTATTCTCTGTAAGCAATCTATATTCCTGACTCACTTCAAGTAGGCTGATTCACTTATCGCCAGACCCCTAAAATATGCTTTAGTGGCCTCCCAGATACTTAAATCAGAGCTTTTGGGTTTTTTATTTATTTCAAAATAGATTTGGAGATCCTTTTCTAATTTTCCTTTTATTTTATTTTAAGTAAATTGGGGCATGATCAGCGTAAACCATATTACCTATAGTTGCTTCCTTAACCCTATACATGATTGAGTTAGAAATCAAGAAATAATCTATCCTTGAATAAGACTCATGAGAATTTTAAAAAAGTATAGTTCTTCTCCATATGGTTATGTTCTTTCCACAGATCAATGAGATGAAATAAATCAATACTGTCACACATCAATTTACATAAGGTGGTTTGCCTTTTAGTGTTCTTACAACTTTCTTTAGATTTTTTATCTTCTTCTAAATTCATTACAGCATTAAAGTCCTCTCCTAACACTGAGTCACCCTCTACAAAGTCTATCAATTGCTTATGTAAATCATTATAAAATTGCTGCTGTTGATGGTTAGGAGCATAGATATTACCTAAAGTTATATTTTTCCCCAAACAGTTCACCCTTGATGACAGAAATCTACCATCCTTATCTTTTAAAATCTGTTATACAATAAAAAATGGAGTTTTAATATAAAGGGCTACACCTTTGCTTTTCTGTGTAGAAGAAGCTGTATATAATTTGCCTAGCTTTGAATTATCTATCAACAATTCTTGATTTCTTTTTAAGTGTGTCTCTTGTAGAAAAATAAGAACTGCTTTTTCTTTGACTAGCTGATAAAAGAGTTTTTCAGTTTGCATGGTTCATTTAAGCCATTTACTGATAATAACTTTAGCAAGCCTTTAGTTAGGAACCTATTTGTTAAGACCTTGTTCACAATCTTGGATTTGAAAGATAGTGTTATCTATAGTGTTCTATAGTGTTATCAATGTCCCAGCATCACATGAATTAGTTTTTACAGATTTAATTAATATTTCTGGTTCCAAAGGGCTAACTCCATGGTTTGCTGCCCTTAGTTCCCCACATCTTTATGACCTGATTGTTGCATCCTAACTTCTGTGACCTCTTTGTCAATCTTTGAGGAGTTAAATATTATAGTTAATTCTTCATGCATCCTCTTCAGTCTATTCAGTACCTTTCTTTGTTCCATTTTAGGTAAAATCCCAAACTATTCTGACATGTTCTCTTCCCATGGGGCTAGTGGTGCTAAATTCAGCTCATTTGGACTTTCTTGTGTTATAGGAGAAGATGATGTGGCATTTGTAGTTTGACCTATTTGATTCAGTCTTCCAATTTTTAGATCCATCCTTCTCCTCGATACGAATACTTTGCTTCAGATTAGAGTATATGTCTTTGAACACTCTTTGGATCCATATCATATAATTGTTCATCATATTTTTATTCCTGTTAATAAGATCCGGTATCTTCCTTGTTTTAAACTGTGGTATCAATCTTAGTTTATTATAGTATCTTGGTAGATATTGTACATAATTTAAATCAATATCAAATGTTGGAATATTCAAAATACTTAAATGGTCTACTTTTATATTCTTATAGCTCCAGTTGGGCATATAACCCCTTAATAAGGAAATTGTCAAAGCAATTTGATTTCATAGAAGCACTCTAGAGGTTTGACTACCCCGTTTAATCTTTTTCATTTTTTGGGGGTGCTTACATTGGAGTTGTTCTTCACTGTCTTGTTCATTGTCTCAAACTTTCTCCTTTTGGTATCTTCACTGAATGATTTAATTTGGTTTTCCATGGATTCCAAAATCTTGAAAATATGCTGTGTTGTTTCACTAATAAGAAATCACTGATCTGCTAGAAGGTAAAGGGTTTGTTCCTTTTGTAATTCTTTCTCTAATATTTGAGCAGAGAGGCCTTTTGTTGTATCCCAATTCCTTCCCAATCTGTTTGGATACTTTTGTCCAATAGCCTTTGATGAGGTTTTGAGACTGTAGATTTGCTTATATCTCTTATAGCATTGATTTGGGCACCAGAAGGGTCAGGGGAATCTGAATTCAAAACATCAAATCTATTACTGATTCTCTTAGTATCAGTCAATTTCTGACTGTCTGAAGTGCTTGTTGAAGTCTGATTATTAATCCAGCCTTCTAAAGTTACCTTAGAGTTCTTTTTCGCCTGTTTCTGTGGTGGTGGGAGGTGATATTAGATTTTTGTTGAGAACGTAATCTCTCCACCCCCCACAATTCTCATTTCATATGCTCAGGTGTGCTGTTATCTATAATAAATCACTGCACTGTGACAAGCATTAAAACACACAAACTCTTATCTATGAACATAATGGTAGCACATTGCAAATGATGGTTAAATCTATATCATAATTCATTCTGCAGTCTATTAATAGATTCATCATAAGGTTGCTAAAATAACTTGAGTAAGCCATAAGGGATCTTAGCTCAGTCACAGTATACATGAATTGTAAGAAAAGGTCCCATGTTCGGTCCCTGGCATCTCCAATTTAAAAGTATCTCAAACAGCAGGGATGGAAAAGATCGCTGCCTGAGACTTTGGAATGAATGGAAGCTACTCTTTTTGGGTGAATGGAGCAGTTCCCCACCAACTCAGTCTAACTTCACCCCCCTCCAGCCTGCCTCCTTACCAGACAGTCTAAGCCTGGGGTCTTCAACCTTTTTGAGCCAATCAAATGTCCAATAGTCAGTAAGAAGGCTTGCTAGGCAAAAGCCCTACCTGGCTTCACCCACTTCTTAAAAACATTTAGTGGACACCAGAAAAGGTATTGTTCGATGCCATGGCACCTACCAGCACCACGTTGAGCATCCTGGATGTAAGCAGTGGCAGCTTGCCAACTATGTGGTTAGTCAATCAGTCTCTGTCTTGTTGTTATCTAACTTAGCACTACAGGCATATGAGTGTCTACCTACAAAGAAAGAGGTACAGCGCTTCCCCCTCACTTTAAACCAGACCAATCTGCTCCAATGTACTTGCTCATTGGGTAGGAATAGCTCTCCCTATGGCACCCTCTGAGATTCTGATTGGTCAGTGGGTGCAAAAAAGTCCTTTGATCAGAGCTTTCAGTCTTAGAATGAGATTGGGGGAATTCCAGGATTTCAACTGGAAGTGATGGCAATATGTTGTATGGCATAATTTGCATCCCCCCCATTTCTCCCTGCTACACCATTGAGGAAGCTCAGGGGGCACGGACTGTGGGCAGAGGTTTGCCTGCAAAAACTGGGCAACTGGTAAGACTAGTTCTTGAGCTAGGGTTTTACTGATTTATGGATCACCTTGAGTGCTCCTATTCTTCTTCATTTCATTAAACCTTACACTTCTGATTAGCACAAGGTAGGTTTTAGGAGGGGGCAGGATTTCTCTCCTACCTTGGGTTTGCCTACTGTTGTTGCAAGTACAGCAGCAGAATGAGATGTTATATTGAGTTGGCACCTGCATACAGATTGGTGTTCCCCTTTTGAACAACTTGGCAAATGTTTCTAGAACATGTTCTACATGCAGTTGTCTACTTCTGCAGTGATGCAAAGGAGGAGGGTGGGGACAAAGCCAGAATTGATTGGCTCTGCCTTACCATTGATCTCCTCAGCCACCATTGCTTGAAGAGCTGCCTTTAACCTCTTTATTGGCACTTTAAATCCACTTTAGTTGGGGGGGGTTAGCTGCGAAGAAAGAGAGGTGGGTAACCAGGATCTGTAACCTATGTATACCAGGATGGATCCTGGGAAAACTCTTAAATAATCAGGCAGTTGTACAATTCAAAAGCATTTTATTAAAGAATAAAATATAAGAGAATATACCTTTCAAGCAATGGACACGTGAATCATACAAGAGCTAAGAAAGGGAAAGGATGGAAAGTTGGAATAGTTCAGGGATGGGCAATATTTACCAGTCCAGAAAAGACATCCAGAAAAAGCAACATTGAGGAGGGAAATGGCCAGCAAAGAAAAGGAGCCCACACAGGGACTTCCGGTACAGTGCTGGTTGAAGTAAGATGTCTCTCAGGATCTCCCTCCCTGAGAGACCCCAAGAAACGTTCAAATAGGGTTCCCAGCTCTAATTAGGGAACTGGGGAGCAGGATTTCCTCTGCAGCCATGAAGGGTGGTTTGACTCCCATACCCTCTGAGAATGCTTATAAGCCTCCCGGAGATATGGACGTTGTCCCACGGGCATTTGAGAGGATTAACATCACCATGAACGGCTTCTTGGCCTGGGGCTTCAACCTCCTTTATCTATCAACACTTAAGGAACAACTTTATTGCAATGAAACCCTCAACATCCAAAACCTGAGTAAGTCACAAGAACTCTTTTGGTTTTACCTTGATTCCGATTATTTGAAAGATTGATATAATCATCACTGCAATCCGCACTTCTCCGCCCAGAATACAAGTGACTTTGAAGTTTTAAAAAGACTATAGTTAAACGGCAGGAGCCTTATCTATCTGATCTTTACTTAGACAAAACAAACGGGACGTTTGAAAGATACTCTAGCTACCAATTAGAAGCCGAGGTGTTAAAAGGGGTGGGAGTGAACGGGATAAATTCCTTTGGAGCTGACGTCTTTCCGATCTAAGACGATCTTCCTGCCACGTTTCTACTTGAAAGATTTGTCTTGAGAAACAGAAGACAGCAAGGAAATATTCTCACTGCTCTACCAAGCATAACCATCGAGATTAAGGGGAAAGACTGTCACAGGAATTCATAGGATCAGACTTGCGCCTCCCTTGTGCATCAATTAAAGCATTCCTACTACTTGGAATCTATCGAGAGGAGACGAAGGAAGGTCCGCGAAAACAACATCATTATCCTCACTCCCCTTTTACAGCCAAGCTAGAGTGCCGTAAAACTTGATGACTCTTTAAAACCACACTAATTGTTTTACAACGAAGAAAAGAATCTGCAGTCATTTAACCCCGGGGAAACCATACAACTGATGAATTGAAAATTGTCACAGGTCTTGGCTCCTGCCAGCACACTTACAACACACCTTTGATACTGGTGATTATTTGGAATTAATCTCAGAAATAAATATGGAGAAGGTCGACAAGGATATACAGGAAATGCTAGTAAAACACAGTGGTATCTTTAACAAAAAATATGAGAAAGTATCTCAGCAACTGGCTCAGTTAACCAGCATATTGACTAGCTTGACTCAAACCACTAATCAGTCCAGTCAGAAATTGGACATCTTGACTAGTGATATTAAAAATATGAAATCTCAACTTTCTACAATAAAAACCGATATGGGAAAAATGGACATATCAATTAAAAAGGCAGCTGAAGAACAGAAAGATATAAAAAAATAAACAGATAATTCAAGATAAACAAATCCAAGTTATCCACTCCCAACAGGAAATTGTTACAGACCACCTGGCTATGATGGAGATGAAACAAAGACAATCAAATGTTCGCCTTCATAATTTTCCAGAAGAATTGGGAGGTTCCAGAACCACCATTATAAAATCATTGGCTGACCTGATTCATATAAATGAACAAGATCTGGACTATGCAATAAATAAAATATACAGAATTCCTTTACCTACTAGATTGGAGAAGACAAAGGCCAGGGACATTATGATTTCCTTTTATGACATCAGAATGAAGGATTATATTATGCAAACTTTCTATGACAACCCTTTGTCCGTGAAAGGAACCCCACTTATAATCCTCAAGGACATTCCGCAACATTTGATGATGAAGAGAAATATCTACAAAGACGTTACTGGGACATTGAAGAAGAATGGAATAAGATTTTGTTGGATCTTTCCACAGGGACTCATTTTTACCTACAAAGAGGTCAAATTTACTATCATTTTTTTGGAAAACCATGAAAAAGATCTAGTTGGCCTTAACCCTGACCAACAACAAGAACAAGAAGAGGAGGGAAAGAAGTTGGCCTTGACACACGAACAAAAAAGACTGGATCCTAAAAATAACAGAAGTGTTGGAAAAACCAAAGCTCACAACAAGAATAAAGTTAAAAGGAAGTATGCAGTTCATGGGTGATAGAGAGATACGGAGGGTTAAATAAGAAATTAAATGATAATTAGTGAATTTTGTTACTACTGATCTAATCCCTTTGCTTAAGGAATATTTTTGAAAAAAAGTTTTTACTATATATTAAATTAACAATTAATATGTACCAACTGTAATGATTTAGACAATTCAGAATTAATTTAGTAACTAAGTTTGATGTATATTCTTGGATTAGAATCTCAGTACAAAAGAGTAGATAAATTTATAGCAAGGTGGAGGAAGTTGAGGGGGAAGTCTTTTATTTTAATATCATTTTAGTAATGAATGAAATGCTTTTCAACAACGCTGTTAAATTTTTCTTTATCTTATATTTGAAATGAATGTGTTGCTGAAAAGTTACCTACCAGTAAAAAATTGTGAAAATAATAAAAATGTTATTAAAAAAAAGAAAAGAAAAGGAGCCCACACACAAGTGGGGGTGTATGCACAGATCCAAGACACACACACAAAATGAATAGCCAAAGGACCAATATTTATACCCCAAAATGGGTCCTCGGGTGGTATTAGGTAAGCTGGAAGAAAAGCCAGAGGCAAAGAATCAATTACTTTTCCGGTGTCCCAAAAAAAAGATAGTAGAGGCTTGATGAGTCATCAGGATGCAGGAGAGTGGCTGAGCCCAGCTGATGAGTCATCAGGATGCAGGAGATTGGCTGGGCCCAGCTAGTCTCCTGAATACTGACTGATTGCCCAGGATGGGTGCAGCTAGGATAATGAATGGTTGGCTCAGAGCACTGATTAAATCACCTTAGGGTGACACAATGGAGACTAGCCAGCCCCATTGTCTAGGCTGGCACACCTTTGGGACATGGGAAAATGCACAGCTGTCAACCGCCTTCCTGCCCAAGTTATAAACACAACATCCAAAATTCTCTGAAAGGCATCTATTTTATGTGGAGCAGTGTCTTGCTTTGCTGTTAGTCTTTGGTCCCCTTGCCTTCATGACACCCTTTGCTGGAGGAGGAGTCTGGCAACTTACACTGCTGCCACTTAGAGAAGACAATAATAGAGATGATCAAGTGTTTACAGAACAGGTGTTAAAAATCAAACTTGCATTGTTCATAATGCCTATTTGCTGTCACACTGAGGCAAAATGGGTAAGTGTGGAACACTACAGAGACAAGGGCTGGTAAGTGTTCTTCATACATTGCCTGTGAGAATGCAGAGACATTCACATTGTCAACTGACAAAAGGAAAATGGTGCCTCCTGTGGGTGGGACCTTCAGAATTGCACACCAGGAAGCATGCTAACACACTTGGATGTCATTCTTTCAGGGAAAAAATGTAGTAAATCAGGTCTGAAAGAGTGTGCTAAGGACAGGGAAAACCTGGAGAGGGGATGGTTAGAGGATGATGTTGTGTGGATGCTCTGAAAACAGAACTTCAGCTTGGATCAAAGGCAGTTTGGATCAAATAGCCATGTATGACTGTTTCCCACCATTCCTACATCACTGAAACAACTTAGGAAAGCATCTCTTTTGGTAATTAATATTTTTTTCTGGTAGATGCCCTGGGCAAATGAATGGACAGCCATGGGAACCTGCATGTGCAAAGTATTTATGATCCAGACCTGAACACTGAGCCAACCAAGCAAGATTGGCAAGGCTAGAACAGAGACATGCCACACAATTTCCCCTAAAACTCTCCTTGGCAGGATCTCTTTTTGTCTTTTAACTGCTGATCTTTTAACATGTAACAAAAACAACAATGAAAAACAAGGAACCCTAATATGGTAGTGCACAAATATCTTGAGATCCCATTTTGAATGTTCAAAAACAATTTGGTTTGAAGCTTGGGGTGCAGTCAAATTGCAAACTGAATGGAGGTGCTGTTCTTGTGAGGTGAACCAGTGGCCTGATTTATTAGAAGCAGCAGCATGAGTTCATACTATTTGTCCCTCTCTGAATACTTCAAAATTTGAAAACGTTGTGTGTTAAATATTACTGAAAATGCTGCAGAGGAAGACAGGTCAAACAGATGAAGAAGAGGAGGAGGAGGCTTTTATATCCCCACAACAGATGCATTGCGAGGTAGGTGGGGCTGAGAGAGTTCACAGAGAACTGTGACAAGCCCAAAGTCACCCACCAGGCTTCACATGTAGGAGTGGGGAAACAAACCTGGTTCACTAGATTAGAGTCTGCCGCTCTGGTAGAGGAGTGAGGAATCAAACCCTGTTCTCCAGATTAGAGTCCACCACTCTTAACCTTTGAGCCTGGATGGCTTCTTCATCAAGGGAACAAAGCCATCCCACAGAGATATTTTTAATTACTGGATAAGTGCTGAATTTGCCAAGCACCTTTGAAACACAACAGTTGATTTTCCTTTTCCATTTTCCACACAATGGCTGTCTTTCATATGCCGATGAAACCAAACTTGTTACAGAGAGTTCTGGGTTGTTTGCGAGTTCTTCATGCTGATTTTTCTGATGCTGATGTCCATCAAGAGAATTCTTTGAGAGAAGAATAGCTTCATGATGTCTGTCGTCATTGATTTCATTCAGATGAAAACAAAGGATAACATAGGGGGAAAGTCACTTCAGCAGACAGCAGAAGATCCCTTCCTATGAATAAAATGTGACTGTTAGAAATTGATTGTGTTCACATAAAAAGAGCAGAGGCAGGGAATCTTGTGAAATATTGAAATGTTTTAAAAACATGTTTGCCAAGGAATTCTGTTTCAAAGAGGTTAAACAAAATGAACTTAATAGTGATACCTCATCGAAAATGCTCTTTCATGAGCCATTCTTCCTCTTACACATACAATGGAGAAGAACTGGATTCAACAGCTAGATGCCATTAGCAATTTTTCCTTAGAATGGCTTGTAAAATTCTACTCTCTGCCTCCATACCACCATAGAGAATGATGACCTTGAAGTCACTAAGGTATGAACCCTGTCTGGGTGAGAAAGCTATAAGTAGCCTTTTTTGCTTGCAGGGTAGTCACATTTACAGCTGTAAAATGGCCTGCTCCTGGACTCCCATGAGGCTTGGCTGTTGCAGAAACTGTTTCCTTCCCCATCACAAGTTTTTTTTTTTAATCAGCAACTGAATAATGTTATATTAATATGAAGAAGAAGACGAGTTAGTTTTTATATGCTGACTTTCTCTACCACTTAAGGAAGAATCAAACCGGCTTACAATTGCCTTCCCTTCCCCTCCCCACAACAGACACCCTGTGAGGCTGAGAGAGCTCTAAGACAGCTGTGACTAGCCCAAGGTCACCCAGGTGGCTTCACGTGTAAGAGTGGGGAGACCAACCCAGTTCACCAGATTAGCGTCTGCCGCTCATGTGTAAAAGTGGGGAAACGAACCCAGTTCTCCAGATCAGAGCGCTCCAAACCACCGTTCTTAACCACTACATATGGCAGTATGTATAGCAGACTCTATGTTCAGAGCTTTCATATTAGAAAACACAACAAAAAAGGGTTCTTTTCCTATGTACAGAGTAAGAATAAGAACAAGGACAAGATAAGCCCATTGTGGGGACTGGAAAGTGAAATTGTAACAGGAGATGAAGAGAGGGCAGAACTCCTCAATTCCTACTTTCCCTCAGTCTTTTCTTGTGAGGGAAGTGGTGCTCAACATGGCATAAAGAGAACCCATGATGAGGGAAGCAATTTGCAGCCAAGGATTGGCATTGGGGTAGTGCACAAACACCTAGTTTATTTAAATAAAATGAAGTCCTCAGGGCCAGATGAATTGCATCCAAGGATACTGATCTTGCAGATGTAATTTCTGAACCTCTTACCATTATTTTTGAGAATTCTTGGAGAACAAGAGAGGTGCCAGAAGCCTGGAGGCGGGCAAATGTTGTCCCCATCTTTAAGAAGGGGAAAAAGGAGGATCCGGGTAACTACCGACCCATCAGCTTGACTTCTATACCGGGAAAAGTTTTTGAAAAAATCATCAAACAGTCAGTCCTTGAGCATTTAGAAAGGATGGATCTGATTACAAAGAGTCAGCATGGGTTTCTCAAGAACAAGTCATGTCAGACTAATCTTATCTCCTTTTTTTGAGAAAGTTACTACCTTGCTGGATCAGGGGAGTGCTGTAGACATAGTTTATCTAGATTTCAGTAAGGCTTTTTGATAAGGTTCCCCATAATATTCTTGTTGACAAATTGGGAAAATGTGGTTTAGATCCTGTTACTGTTAGGTAAATCTGTAATTGGTTGACAGATCACACCCAAAGAGTGCTTGTTAATGGTTCCTCATCCACTTGGAGAAGAGTGACTAGTGGAGTGCCTCAGGGATCTGTCCTGGGCCCTGTGTTGCTTAATATCTTTATAAATAATTTGGATGAAGGAATAGAGGGGATGCTTATTAAATTTGCAGATGATAATAAATTGGGAGAGGTAGCAAATACAGTAGAAGACAGAGCCAGGATATAGGATGATCTTGACAGGCTGGAGAATTGGGCTAAAACCAATAAAATGCATTTCAGCAGAGATAAATGTAAAGTTCTGCATTTAGGTAGGAAAAATCAAATGCATAATTATAGGATGGTGGAGACTTGTCTTAGCAGTAGTGTGTGCAAAAAGGATCTTGGGGTCTTAAGTAGACCAAACACTGGACATGAGTCAGCAGTGTGATGCGGTAGCTAAAAAGGCAAATGGGATCTTGGGCTGTATCAACAGAAGTATAGTGTCCAGATCACGTGAAGTGATGGTATTGCTTTATTCTGCTCTGGTTAGATTTCACCTAGAGTATTGTGTTCAGTTTTGGGCACCACAATTTAAGAAAGATGTAGTTAAGCTGGAACAGGTCCAGAGGAGGGCAACAAAGATGGTGAGGGGTCTGGAGACCAAGTCCTATGAGGAAAGGTTGAAGGAGCTGGGTATGTTTAGCCTGAAAAGGAGAAGACTGAGAGGAGATATGGTAACCATCTTCAAGTATTTGAAGGGCTGTCATATAGAAGATGGTGCCAAGTTGTTTTCTGTTGCCCCAGAAGGTCGGACCAGAACCAATGGGTTCAAATTAAATCAGAAGAATTTCCATCTAGACATTAGGAAGAATTTTCTAACAGTTAGAGCATTTCCTCAGTGGAACAGGCTTCCTCGAGAGGTGGTAAACTCTCCTTCCCTGGAGGCTTTTAAGCAGAGGCTAGGTGGCCATCTGTCAGCAATGCTGATTCTATGAACTTGGGCAGTTCATGGGAGGGGGAGCATCTTGACCATCTTCTGGGCACTGGGGCTGTGTGGGGGAGGTAGTTGTGAGTTTCCTGCATTGTGCAGGGGGTTGGACTAGATGACCCTGGTGGTACCTTCAAATTCTATGATTCTATGAAAAGTAAGACTCTGGCTCCTTCCTTTGTGGAGATGTAAAGAAAAAACATATCCCAGCAATGGAAGGAACTAGAGACATCCTCCCCACTCCCCAAACCCTGAAACACTCTCAACATTCTAGGAGATGAATTTGTATTACTCCTGGAATTTAGCAGTGTTTTGTGTCATTCTGGGAGTGCTAGAGCAGACCCAAAACTGCTAATTTCAGCTTAGGTTTATTCATATGCACACCCCTGACTCTGAGTGTAACCATACTTGCTGCTACCACATTACATCCCATGACTGAAAGCACCTCTGCACAAAACTTTCCCTTTACACATACATTTATTTTTATGTATGATAAACAGTGGCATTGGCTACAATCCTATTCCCTCTGTAAAACTGCCTTCATAGACCGTTCCATTATACTACATCTTCATTCTCTTTATAAAAATGGCCTCCTGAACAATTCTTTTGTGCACAATTTGCAGAATGAAAGAAGTGTGGGAACCTTCCTGACTTCCTCAGGTAGGCCATCCAAAAGGCCATAACAGAGAACACACATGTATGGGCAGCTATCACTCTTACCCATTTGCAAGGTGACACCTTCTGAAGGTTTTGCTCAGATGAGAAACAAAAAATTAGATACCTGGGCAAAGGCTTTTAGCCTTTCTGTTCTTTTTATAGGGAAGCGTTCGATCATATGGTGCTGTGCTAGCTGTCTGAAGTAGTTTAGCCCAGTGAGGCTCGAGAATTTCAAGCACTGTTCCTGAGTTCATGACCCATTCTTCCATATTCTGTCAATTGGTGAAAAGAGGGGGGGGGAATTCACAGCATCTAACATCTTTACCTTTCAAGTTTCTTCTTCAGGCCTCAGGAAGCCAGCTGGGAGCTTGCAGAATCCCAAAGGTGCCAATAGCAGATTGATGGTTTTTATACAGTACTATGCCATTATTCCTGGGATAATCTCAGGGGTCCTCCAGTGGCTGCAGGTCAGTTTTGTGAGATTATCACATATCAGGATGTGTTCTTGTGCCAGTTACCCTATTTCAGTTTGCCAAATGTCCTCATTTTTGAGACAATACACTGCTGTTCTGTTGCTCCAGAGGGGGCTCTTTCACAACCTTCCCCATTTTGTATAATTGCCTTAATTGTACACCAGCTCACTATCTCTTCCTAGATCCAAAATAACTTTTTGAGATCTTTTGTGTCTATTCAGGACATTTTTCTGCAACTGTATATGTATGTAAATATAAATATAGATTAAAAAACCGCCCCAGAATTTTCATGGCAGTCTATTGTTGTACAAAATGCATCCAGAGCCACATACTATGGCAGCAATCCACTTAGTCCTTCATGTTAAGAAGCTGAATTTACCCATCTGTTATTTGCTAACCTTATTCCATTAACCTTCTGCCCTTGCTAAACCCACAGGGGAATCTAAAATACAATTTCTCAATTTGACTAAAAAGAAATGATGAAAAAATTTCACCTGTCCAAATCTGTGACAGCTTAAGTATGTCCTCAGTCTGATGAATCTAAGACTCTTAATAGATGGTCGTTATGAGAAGCTACCTTCTCCACTATGCTTGTATCAATCGGGCAAATTGATAAAGTGGAGCATTGCCTTTTGGAATGTGTGTTTCACTTGGATATAAGTGAATTATGGATTTGCCACTTCTTCAAGGGTGGGCAAATATACTTATTGTAGAGAAACTGAGAGTGCTCCTAGCAGGCATTGAATACAAGGCAACTTTGACTGTTGCAAAGCTTTCCCCCCAAGTTATAGCAAGATATAACAATATCAGCGTGGTGTAGAGGTTAAGAGTGGTGGTTTGGAGCAGTGGACTCTGATCTGATGAACTGGATTTGTTTCCCTACTCCTCCACATAAAGCCAGCTGGATGACCTTGGGCTAGTCACACTCTCTCAGCCCCATCTACCTCACAGAGCCTCTGGTGTGAGGAGGGGAAGTGAAGGTGATTTGAGACTCCGTAAGTGGCAGAGAAAGTCGGCATATAAAAACCAACTCTTATTCTTCTCCTAAATGAGCCCAAGTCTGGGCTCGGGCGATTAGAATTTTTTAAAATTTTATTAGTGTGATACTTCTCAAGGCCATTGGGTCAAATGCACATGGCTGCGACTTACTGGGGCCAGCCAGTTGTGGTAAGCTGGGTTGTGGCTCCACTCCGAAATGGAGCTTCCATGGGCAGGCAGCTTGCCACTCTTGCCCTCGCCATGTGGCTGGGCATTTCCTGCCTGCCCCCTCATGTTGTGCAGCCTTTGGCTGCTCTGGGGTGGGCTGGTCATCATCGGGTGTCAGGGGGTGGTGACGCAGGTGCTCTTTGCATTGCCCCACTTCCTTCACCTATTTAAGGAGGCTTTGCCTGGCCACTCGGCCTGTTCCTTCCTGGGGGCGACGTTGGGAGCACCTTAAAGGATTGAAGCACAGGCCTTCCCAACATCTGTGATTGGCGTGAGGGCTAGCTCTGCAGGGGCCACATGTTTACTGGGAGTGACTGGAGCGAAGGCGGATGGACACCGTTTTGCAGCTAGTGCTAGGATAATTGGTTATCTTGATTAACGGGAAAGCTACACCCCCCCATACCAGCACGTCCCTCCTCCCCCTCCCCCCCTTATTGTAGATGGGTTTTTGAAGATAGAGCTGGCTGTGTCTTGGTAAGGTTTTGCACCTGTATCTGGGATTACATGTGCCTGAGTGCAGTGCTTTCAGTGGGCAATTGTAACAGCCATTTCCCGTTAGCTCTGCTTTTTACAATAAATTGCTGTGTGAGTTAATTACAAGGGCTATTGTTTACTTGGCCTAATTTGAGATTGCTTTCTGGGCATATTGATAATACTGGTGAACAGCTATCAGCTCTGACGCTCTCATTACCTAGTGCTTAATTATAGGGTAATTTCGTTTTCTGTATGCTCTGTGTGTGTGTGTAAAGTGCCTTCAAGTCGCAGCCGACTTATAGCAACCTTTTTTTTTGGGTGGGGGTTCATGGCAAGAGACTAACAGAGGTGGTTTGCCAGTGCCTTCCGCTGCACAGAAACCATGGTATTTCTTGGTGGTCTCCCATCCAAATACTAACCAGGGCTGACCCTGTTTAGCTTCTGAGATCTGACGAGATCAGGCTAGCCTGGGCCATCCAGGTCAGGGCTCTGTATGCTCAAATTGGGCATAAATCTTTCAGTACGAATTAATTAAAAATACATAAATAACTAATAAATTAATTTTTTAAAAAGGAAAGATAACAAGGGAGAGGAGAATAAAGGAATTGTTTTGTAGCCATTTGGTGCTGGGGCTGCTTTCCTTAATTATAAACCTTTTTGCTTAAGATAGAATTTCTTGACCATTGGTGGGCTTTTTAAATAACAGTGATCATGCCTCCTAAACAGAACAAGGTGCCAAAATGGAAGGCTGCTCCCCCTGTGTGAATCCCGCTGTTGCCCCTTTGTCTGTGGGAGTGCCCACCATGGGGCCCAACACCGCACATCACTGAAGGCCTCAGCTTGGGAAGCAAAAAGGGTTGCACCACCTTGTTCCTTTGCTCTCTGTGCCTCACCAGACTTTTCAGTCTTGTGCCTGGCAGCAGTCCTCCTCATTGGCCACTTTGGGGTCCCTTTTATTTCCATCTTCCTCCCCTTGTCCCACCTCCCTTTTTCCTTGGTAGTGCTCCCGCCAGCTGCCCCATAGGCTTTCCCATCCCTCAATCACTCTTCTGCCAAACCTGGGCTGGGCTGGGCTGCCTCCAGCTGGCCTTGATCAATTAGCTTCAGCTTTGCAGGTCTCTCCCCCACCCCCCAACCCATTCCCCCAGCAGCGCTGAATCCATGTTATGCCAGCTTCTATGAGGCATGGCTTGATCTGCCTCTTGCTGTACTGTTGGCTGTCCTGCCTGACCTCCTCTAAGGTCTGCTAAGAGCTGTATGGGCTCCTTCAAGCTGGCTGACTCCCAAGTAGACTCTGCCAAAGCAGGCCCTGTTGCAACCTGACAGGCTATGGGGCTTGCTGGCACAGCTTCCCTTTGGTGGGGTATGCATTCTCCTGAGGTAAGTACTGGGGTGGAGATGTCACCTCCGATACCCTGCTACTGCGGATGGGACTCCCTTTCAAGCAAAGAGGGCCAGGGCTGCCACGGCAGTAGTTGCAGGCAGGCCAGCCAGTGCTGGACCTTCTGCAAGGAAGTGTGGGACCGGGACTCAAGGCCACAAACCTGTAAGGGCTTCCTCAGCCAGGTACCATTTTGGAAGTGGTTTTGGAAGGCTTATCTCAAAGTCTAGCATGGCTGGCCAAAAGAATTGAGAAGGTGGAGTTTCCACAGGTGGTGTCCTCTGATGCAGCTGGGGCACTATGGGAGGCCCCTACTCACAGGGGGGAGAGGAGCACCTGATCTTCCAGGAGGCCTTGGGACCTGTCTTTTAGCCCTTCAGTGTGCTCTGTCACTTTGGAGGTGGAGGCACCCAAGGGACCCAAGGCTCCAAGGAAAGGACGGAAGAGCCACCATAGAGAACAACGGGCGAGGGACCACTCCAGTGCCGAGTCATCCACTGGTGAGTCTTCCTCAGATGAGGAATCTTCTCACATTTCTGGGTGGCAGCTCATGTGCCTGGTTTGCCTGCATGGGCCACAAGGAGGAAGGAAAGACAGGGCACAGGCCCTGGGGCATCATGGGGTTCTGGGCTGGCTTCCACCTCAGCAAATCCAACACCGGCCTATACAGATGCCAAGGATCCTCCTGTCATTCAGCTGACCCATAAGGTACGGGAACACATATTAGATGGATACTATGTTGATGTTTTTACCCTACTAAAAATGATTCTGATGATGGGAAAAGCGAGCCTTGCCCTGGTAAAAAGGGGCAAGGACAAGGCTGCAGACCACACCTTTTTTAATTGGATGTCAGGTTACGCTGTATTCATGGGAGTGGTTCAGGAAGTTTACCCTGAATGATGGTGGCACCTCACTAATCATATGAACAATGTGCTGCGAGCCAGGGAGCTGGCTGATGACACACCAGCTTTGGACTATGATGAATCTTTTTGAAAATGACCAATCAGAGGTTGGGCTGTTGATTCGGTAAAACCCAAACTGGATAAAAGCCGAAAAAATGCAAATTCAGCTTTCCCGGATTCGGGTTTTACCGAAGCAAAAAAAGGCGGGAAAAAGCCAGAGCCAAATTTAGGCGATTCGGCTTAAAGCCGAATAAATTCAGCTTTTTGGCTTCAGCTTTTTCCCGCCTCTTCCCGCCTTTGCAAGGAGACAGCTCTCCTCTAGGCAACCTACCTTGGATTCAGAGACACCCAAAACAAGCAGGGAGGAGGGAAATCCAATCCCAGTGGCCTATAGGTGGCCAGAGCTGGGAGAAGAGCATTCTTTTGCATTGGATTTCTATGAAGGAAGGGGGTGACCCCTTCCAGACCCCATAACTTTGGCACCCCTCCCCAACCTTCACCAAACTTGGGAGTTCTTGCAAGGAGAGTCCCTTCCAACTACCCTGAAAATTTGTGACCTCTACCTGCAAAAATGCCCCCCCCCAGGAGTCACGAAAAGCCACAAAATGGGTTACATGGGTTTAAATGGCTGGATTTTTCGTGAAACCCGAATTTAAAGCCGAATTCCTACCTTTACCATATGGGAAATTTGGCATTCAGGTTTTCCTGGAAAAAAAAATGGCCCATAGACCTGAACCCAATTTTTTTTCCAACAGCCTTAATCAGGGGTACCTTGGGGGCGACTCAAATAGGAAGGTGTGCTGGGAGTACAATCAGTGCAGATTCAACACACTTGGCACAAATATGAGCACAACTGCAACAATTGTTTTGATCCCCATCCACGGCCATCCTGCCCCTGCACCCATGCCTCCCAACAGTGCTTTCAGGGTGGACTCCCCTTCCAGGTAATGGCAGGAAGGTGGGCAGGATGAGCACCACTCTACTTGGTAATGCCAGTGAAGCAGGTCTGTGCATTTTGGTTGACTATGCTCTTAGAATTGACCCCTTCCTGAGAAGTGGTATGTTATCTTAATCAGTTAGTCACCTACTAAGCAGGACTCAACTACTTTACTCACTTAAAAAGTAAGTCTTTTTATTGATGTGCTCCAATGAAATTATGTGTATATATGTGTATATGCAAGTATTACAAAGTCTTAAAATTCAGTAACAATATATACAGTAAAGCAAGCAAGTTCTACATACTATTCAGTTTTAAAATCCAATACAAAATATCTAATTCACCCTCTAGAATATATAAGTAAAGTCATACACACCAAGATCATCTTCTGAGACCCTCAGTCCAAAGACTTAGAGAGGTCTGAAATTCTAGCCCTTTCCCTGCTCATATTTACACTGTTTCATACCATATTTTCACTGTTAAAAGTCATCGTATTCCAACTTAGCCGGGTTTCCACGGCTAAACTTATACCATATAAGGACTTCCTCATTGTATTCCTACAGGCTACCATATAAGGACTTCCTCACTGTATTCCTGTATTCTTGTATTCCTGTATTCCGGAAGGCTACCATATAAGACTTCCACTTTCTGGAGGCTAAGTGTACTATTTCATAAACAGTCAGTTTTGAGCTTTAATATACCTCTATATAACTAATTTTACCATCATTCTCATCTCCAGAAAAATACGTTAAGATTGAACCTATTCGTTCATTTTTACCATCGTCTTCATGTTAAAATCTTAAAACACAAATATTGTTTACATCATTATTTTATAACAGTCAGTGAAACTTGGTTAGATTCTAAAAGCTTATCTTTCAAAAGCTTACGAGTTTTCAAAACAGTAGAGGAATTTTCTACTAGAGTCTCTTAGCCAGGCATGTTCATTTTAAATGAAATACAAGCCTCTAAATGGTCTTTATAAGGTTTTACATTGAATAATTCTGCATATGTACACTAATACAACAGTTCATATGCTCTAATATGTCAAAGCCTGTAACACCAGTTCCCATAAATGATCCTCTTCTTACTGCTGGCCTTCCATTATGCCCTACCCCTATTCATCTTGAACCCCTGGATAATCTGCTCAAACTGTATCCCGACCAGGCTGCTGCTAAGTTCCTGGAGGAGGAGTTTTCTGCAGGTTTTAGGATCCCTTTCACTGGCCCTCATCTTCCTTTTGAGTCAGCCAACTTGTGATCAGCCCAGGAACTACCAGATATAGTTGTGGCCAAGGTTGGAAAAGAGTGCACGGTGGGTAGGGTAGTGGCCCCTTTCGAAACCTTCCATTGCCTAATCTCAGAGTGTCCCCATAGGTGTTGTCCCCAAAACGACCCCAGGAGAATATAAATACACAATTTGTCTTACCCAAGGGGCTCCTCACTTAATGACGCTATACCTCCTGAACTTTGTATGGTGCGTTATGCATCATTCGACCACACAGTGGCCATAATGCGGGCATGTGGGGTGGGCACACTCATGGCAAAATGTGACATTATGTCAGCCTTCTGGCTACTGCCAGTGAATTGCTTGCTTCATTCAGATGCAGCCGGCAGTATTGGTTTCAGGGTCTATTTTGCTGGGCGCTGGTGTTCTCAACAGTGGCCAACATCATGGGTCTAGGCTGGGGATTTGTGGGACCTGACATTTTGGAACTATTCCCAATGTTGGTTGAGGTCACTATTTGGGGAAAGCCATCTCTGATTCATAGGTACTCTTCTGATGTGTCAATCAGGTGGGTGGTATGGGTCATTAATCAACAGTCCTCACACTCTGAACAGGCCATGTACCTCATGCACAGGTTTGTTTTGTCATGCCTCACTCATAATATCTCTTTTACAGCTAAGCACATTCCAGGTGTCAATACTGACCAATATTCCAGGCGTTAATATTGACCAACAGGCAAGAGATGGTAGATGAGGTGAAGGTGGTGGGGACCTTAGGGGGAAGTGACCATGTCCTCCTAGAATTCCTTTTTCTGTGGGGGACCAAGGAAGTTCATAGACACACGTTTCTGTTAGATTTTGGTAGGGCAGATTTTACTAAACTCAGAGGCATGATGAGAATCATTCCATGGGCAAGACTGCTGGAAGGGAAAGGAGCAAATGAAGGGTGGGCTCTCCTAAAACAAACAAAAAACTACCTTGGCCATCTTCTGGGCATGAAGTATGGGTAACTGGGGGTGTGGGTGGGGGGGTAGTTTGGAATTTCCTGCATTGTGCAAGGGATTGGACTAGATGACCCTGGTGGTCCCTTCCAACTCTATGATTCTATGAAGAGCTCTTGCAAGGTCAAGCCCTCACTATTCCAACAAGAAAGAAACATGGTAGAGGATCCAAGAAGCCAGTGTGAATGAACAGAGAACTCCATGATGAGCTAAGGGAGAAAAAGGCAATATTCAAGAAATGGAGGCAAGGACATACCTCTAAAGAAGAGTGTCTGTGGGTTGCTAGGCACTGTAGATCAGCCATCAGAGAGGTGATCACAGTGGACTGATGCTGACCAGGGAAGCTCGCTACAACAAGAAAAGCTTCTTCAGATATGTGAAGAGCAAACACAAGGGAAAAGAGGCCATAGGCCCACTGTGGTTAAAATGGAGAAACTTTGACAGAAGACAGAGAGAAAGCAGAAAGCATCCAGGCTGCTGGTTGACATGAACAGAGAGGTAGTTGAGAAGCATCTAGCTGCATTGGATGAGTACAAATCCCCCCGGGCCAAGAGTGCTCAAAGAGTTTTCTAGAGAGCTTGAAGAGCCTTTGTCCATCATCTTCCATGCCTGCCTTATGGACACCAGTGTATTCTTCCAACTGTTTTTCCTGTTCTCAGACCTTTGGCAAGGAATCATAGATAATTGTGGGTAATGGCATTACAAAGGCTTCAGACCCAGCCCTTCAGACAAGAGCCAAATGTATATTTATAGGAAATTCAGGTCACTCGTGTGTTTTTCCTCTTTCCACGATAAGGGGATACATGTCAGAAATTATCACTTTAATGCTGTATTGTAAAGTCAGGAAGGCCATGATCATTGTTTTCATTAAATATTTGGAGTATTGTTATGGTTCTGGACAGCTGTGTCAGGAAAAATTGTTTTAATCAATATCAAAACAATACTCCCAACTGATAGAACATGATAATCATGAGCTTTCTGAACTTATAAAAGGAAATTAAATGATAATTTTTGAAGTGCCTCACTCCCCAGAGGCAGCAGGAATGAGGAGGGAAGAAGAAGAGTGCTCCAGCCCCCAGTTGGTTTGTGGCACATTGGCCCTTTAAAGTTTAAAGGGCCATTGTTTTTAATGGGAAAATAATGGCCTTTTAAAGTGTAAAAGGCTGGCGTGCTGCAGACCAACTTGGGGGACGGGGGTTCTAGTAGTAGTAGTAGTAGTAGTAATATTTATTGTATAAGACTATAGGCCATTGCAATCTAAAAATAATATAACTGCAATTTCAAAATGGACAAGCCAATATCATTAAAAAAGAAAAAGTACATTAAAATGCACCCGTTCAATTCTATCCAGCTTTCGACAATTTACATTTGTTTCTCTCTGATTTTCTTGGCCGCCAGGTCATAAAGTGCCATTTTGGGGGAAATATAGGGATCCATATCTGATCTATCTATCTATCTATCTATCTATCTATCTATCTATCTATCTATCTATCATCTATCATCTATCATCTATCATCTATCATCTATCATCTATCATCTATCATCTATCATCTATCATCTATCTATCTATTATTTTATATAAATAAAAATGTAAATGTTCGTTTGTTCAAATTCTTTAATCTCCGAAAGTTCTTCAACGATTGCTTTGAAATTTTGACACAACGTTGCATTCGAATACGCGCTTGTTTTTATATACCTATATTATATAGATGTCACACCTGTGACAGGTAAAAGCATACTTTTTTGAAAAACAGTGCCATCTGTTGGACGTAAAAGCAACACACGCTATCTTCTTAGATGCACCAGGAAGAACTGGTAAAACGTTCCTAATTAGACTGATTCTGGCAGCAATGCGATCCCAAAATGACATAGCCTTAGCTCTTGCGTCGTCCGGAATAGCTGCGGCATTGCTACCAGGTGGAAGATCTGCTCATTCCGCTTTGACATTGCCATTGAACATGCAAACTTATTGTTTGGGATGAATGCACAATGGCGCACAAGAAATCGCTCGAGGCTCTGGATCGATCATTGCAAGATTTGTGTGGAAACATCAGACCATTTGGGAATGCATTAATATTGCTTGCAGGAGATTTCAGGCAAACATTACCTGTAATTCCTCGATCGACACAAGTGGACGAAATAAATGCTTGCCTGAAATACTCTACTTTGTGGCGACACGTAAAGACGTTAAAATTAACTACAAATATGTGTGTCCAGCTGCAAAGCGATCGATCAGCTGAGATATTCTCACATCAATTGCTGGAAATTGGGAACGGAAAGGTACCTGTTGATCTGACCTCAGGACGAATTTCATTGCCTCATAACTTCTGTAATTTAGTGACGTCAAAAGAAGAATTGGTTGAAAAAGTATTTCCCAATATTCAAACCAATTATAAGAATCACGATTGGCTGAGTGAACGAGCTATTCTTGCGGCCAAGAACAAAGACGTCTACGAACTTAACAATATTATTCAGTCTCACATTCAAAGCGAGGCAGTCACATACAAGTCCGTCGACACTGTTGTGGAAGCAGATGAAGCGGTTAATTATCCAACAGACTTTTTGAATTCACTCAATATGCCACCGCACGTACTGCAATTGAAAATCGGTGTGCCAATTATCATGTTGCGAAATATCAACCAGCCAAAGCTTTGCAACGGCACGCGGCTTGCAATAAAAAAATTCATGAGCAACGTCGTAGAAGCAACAATCTTGACAGGACCTTTCAAAGGTGAAGATGTCCTCATTCCTCGCATTCCTATGATTCCAACGGCTAAGCCATTTCAATTTAAGAGATTGCAATTCCCAATTCGATTGGCGTTTGCAATCACCATCAACAAAGCTCAGGGCCAATCTTTAGAATCGTGCGGTTTAGATCTAGACACGGATTGCTTCTCACATGGACAATTATATGTTGCGTGTTCTAGAGTCGGCAAACCAG
Source organism: Euleptes europaea (assembly GCF_029931775.1). Taxonomy (NCBI): domain Eukaryota; kingdom Metazoa; phylum Chordata; class Lepidosauria; order Squamata; family Sphaerodactylidae; genus Euleptes; species Euleptes europaea. Next base: position 94,813,652 of record NC_079316.1, on the reverse strand, counting down.
ACAATTTCTGTATCTGCACAGACAATGGAACAACAAAAAATATTGTATATCCACAAGCATTGTGAAATTAAACATATTAGAAATGTGTGCTTTCTCTTTTCTTTCTTTTCCATTTACCCAGACTGGGCCACAGCAACGTGTGGCCAGGTACAGCAAGTAACAAATAAATTAATTTATCAGCATCAGATAATGATGGTAATGCAGATAGAATATTTGCCAAAAACCTGTTTCGGGGTTCTGGCCAAAACATAATGGGTAAGGTCTTCTACAGCCCCACCACCTAGGCAGATATGTTGAGCCAGGTTTTTTTTTTTTTTTTTTTGAGAAACAACTGGCAAGAAGTTCCATGGGCATAGTTTGGAAGTGCAGCAATGTAAAGGCTGTTCTAAGGCTATAAGTTGTGATATCTGCCAGATAGGAGGTTCTAATGTGATCTTTTTAATCATTTTAAACCATGGGGCAAATTTCAGCTCAGAAATTAAATTGTTATCAATTATGGCATCTTCTTTGTAGACCTAACTCCTTAGTTCTAGTTTTGCTCCCTGAGGGCTGGAGCAAGTCATCTGGAATGGAGTAGTGGGAGATGATGTTACTGAGGTAATTGGATTGCTCATTATCCTTATTTTGCAGTAGGTGGAAACTAAGTGAATCGTTTTTTAAGTTCTATTTTTTCAGAGTTTTCAGAATTGTAAACTGGGCTCCAGCTTTAATTGATGAGAGGCCAAGTTCTGCCCTCATTAGGGCCAATGGTGTTCCTTTTGGCAGTGCCAAAATGTGCCACATAAACATATTTTGGGTGATTTCCAGATTGGATAAAATTTGTTCTTTCCACCTCGATATTTCGATGCCATACAATAGGTGTGGTATCACCTTGCTAGTATAAAGTTTAAGCACCAAGTCTATAAGAAATCCGCCCCGGTGTAATAGAATCTCATTATAGCTCCTATGATCTTTAAGGCAGAAGCCCCAATAACTGAAAGGTGGGCATTCCAACTCAGGGTTTCACTAAATGTAATGCCCAGGTATTTAAACTTTTTACATTGCCCTATCTGGGATAGAATTTGAATTTGAATATCTGGGAGTATGCTTCTGGATAACCTTTTAGGTCTTTTATTTAAAACCACCACTTTGGTTTTAGAGTAGTTGATCGTGAGTTTTTCTTCTTTGCAGTACTCACTCAGGTTGTAGAGAAGCCTTTTAAGGCCGACTCTGGTTAGAGATAATAAAACCATACCTTCTGTGCACAGCAGGGCTGAGAGTTTTTGTTGATCTACAGATGGGGGGACAAAGGCAGGATCAGTTAACTTTGGTACTATATCGTTAATATACAGGTTAAAGAGAAGGGGTGCAAGAATGCACCCCTGCTTTACTCCCTTCCCTGTTGGAATTTTGTTTGTTAGTGAGCCTGAGATGCCCACTCTGATTTTTGCATTGGTGTTAGTATGCCTAAGGAGAAACAGTAATGTTTTGTAGAAGTTAGTCTTTGGCAATTTTTCCCATAGCCTTTCTCTGTCAATAGACTCAAATGCTTTTGCTAAGTTGATAAAGGCCACATATAAAGCTCCTGTCGTGCCATTCATATTTGAGTGCGCTAGCTGATGGAGTATTTGACAACTGTCTAGCATGCCTAGACTTTTCCTGAAACCTGTTTGATGGGGATGGGGGGTGTCTAAATAATGGATGGTAGACCTGTGTCTGGAGTTTCTGAAGGAACTCTATTTTGAATTTCAATAGGAAACATATCAAACATCAAATTATAAACATACAACTCCCATTTTATATTAACAAGAAAACCAAAATGCTTTTTATACAGGTATGTTAAATATTTTAAAAAATGTATGGCCAGTCCAATTAATTTACATTTAAAATAATATAACATTATGTGTGGTAGGTAGGAATGTTCCCTTGTTTAGTGGTGCATTTAAATTAGATCTGCATTCCCTGATTCTATTTTATATTATGACTCCCTGTCAAGAACAGCAAGACAAATCTGCTTCAGCTTTGATATGAACCCTATTTGCAAACAAGGGGACCCTTCAGTGAAGGTCACAGAACCCTCAACAGACATTGATATACAGAGACTGTTGATTAATCACAAAATGACTAATAACATGCCATTGTTTTGAAAGAGATGAAGGCCTGAATAACCTCTAGACAAAGGATACTGGAGGTTAAATGGTTAATGATGAACTAATATGATCAGGAAGCCCTTTTGCCAAATCTTACACTTAGGAAATAGAGTCGCTCATCTGCAGGGTCTTTGAGAAGTTGTTATGCAAATGGGAACTGGGCACCTTCAGATCTTGCAGAGCTCCAGCTTTTCAGATTCAGATACTGCTTCCTCTTTTGATTTCCTAAATAACTTTGAGTATGGCTGTCAGGAGAGTTCTTCATTTGTTAAAGTTAAATGTTAGCCAGTTTGGCTTTGTTCCACTCCCCTAAAAGGTTTTTAAGGGGGTCTTGGCTATGCTCCAGCTTAATTAATGATAAAGAGTAGAAGAATGATACTGCCTGAAATCTGTACCCAGAATAAGTATTGTGACCTAAGGCTGGTACATGGTACAACTTCAAATCCCCACACTTGTTGCTTTGTAGGTAACCCTCCACTCAGTCACCAACTTGATCCCTAAACTGGCTGAACCCTAGATTTCCTGCAGACTAGTTAATGCCAAATAGATCCCTGACCCCAACGAGTTGTAGCTGTGTAAGTTCAACAACATAACTCTTTGCCTCTTCAACAAGTGCTACAGGATTTTCACTGTTTGCACCCAATAACTCCTCTCAACCGTGTGTTATGCTTACTTTGAACTGCTGTGGAATCTACTGAAACTGTAGTCCTTCACTTACTTTGTCCTGACACCAGGATTGAACACTGGTTGAAATCTGGCCCCTCTTGCACAGATTCAGAGAATGATGCTGCGAATCTCCTGTCTTCCTCTGGTTACTTCTATCTGTCCCATCCTCATAGGTTCACCTCGGTGCTAAAAGCTTCACCCAAGTAACAGGACCCATGTGTCTCACTGGAATGTCCGTGTATGCCATGACAAAGGCCCTTCAAAAACTGACAAAAACCTGCAGGTCCCCCAAGAGGTACTTGGAGATTTGAATGGACATTTCCCAATTGTTGCTCAGCCAATCCAATTGTCTTTATATTCCCATATTAAGGGAGCGGAGGTTGGGCTTTCCTTGTAAAATGCAAACTTCATTGACTACAGTTTTGTTGGTATTTCAGAAGAGGTGATTGTGTCCCCCCCCCCCAGCCATTGATAAAGCCAATCTGATTTAAACTTGAAACCTCCTATTCTCCCTTCCTCCAAATGATGTGGGATGATTTTTATTGACCAGAATATTTTAGATAGTTGCTTTCCTTGACCTCTTTTATTATGCGCTGTGTTATTCTGAAGAGACAGCATTAACTGCGGTAATGTGCTCTACATGGGGCTGATTTTAAAGACTGTTTAGTAGCCACAGTCTGTTCTGAATATGGTTCTCAATTTGTCAGCAAGAGTGAGGTGCAGAGAATTTATTAAAGCTATGTTGAGGGGATGGCACTGTCCCCCAGTAAGTCTCTAAAAAAGGTTAAGGTCCCCTGTGCAAGCACCGGGTCATTCCTGACCCATGGGGTGACAGCACATCTCGACATTTTCTAGGCAGACTTTGTTTACGGGGTGGTTTGCCAGCCTTTCCCAGTCATCTTCCCTTTACCACCAGCAAGCTGGGTACTCATTTTACCGACCTTGGCAGGATGGAAGGCTGAGTCAACCTTGAGCCGGCTACCTGAAACCAACTTCTGTCGGGATCGAACTCAGGTAGTGAGAAGAGCTTTTGACTGCAGTACTGCAACTTAAGTCTCTAGGTAGTATTTAAAGTACTGTTTCTGACCTTTAAAGCCCTCAGTGGTTTGGATCTTGTGGTTGAGTCTGGAGAAGCTGTGGGAATGCCTATTCTTATAGGAGTGCTCCCAAGTTCTAAAGATAACAGGTGGGACCCTAACTAAATTGCTGGCTTTGTCTGAATTTAGGTTAGCTAGCATAAGGGATAAGGCATTGTTGGTGGCAGCATCCACTTTACAGGGTTCACTTTTTCACCTGATAAATGCAGCAGGATGACTCCCTTATAGTCCTTTGAAAAATGAATGATAACCATTTTATTGTCAAAGCATTTTATTTCAACCTAAGGAAACACATTGCTGTCCAGATTGTCTTTCTTTCTGTTTGCACTTGAAATATGATGACCATTATAGATGTTCATTATGGCAATTCTGCTTCATATTGTTGTTGTTGTTTGTTTTAATATGATGAATTTTATCAATTTAATTGATTTTATGCCATGAAAGCTTCTCTAACTTTTTTCTCACCATGTTGGTGGGATATAAATTTCAAAAGCAAAAGTGAAGGAAACCGTTTTGCTGTAGCTCATCTAACTGTTACAAAAAAGTCTGAAAAAGACAACATCAAATCTGTAAAGTTAAAGTTGTTAAACATTACCTTTTTTAAATGTTTCATAGATACTTGAACACCAGCTAGCACTGTACCCTGCTACATTCAAGGAGTGGCCCACCGGACACCACTTAGCTCCTTGGTAGGCCCTTCCCCCAGGGCCACTGCCTGCACTGCTACTGTCTTGTGCTGATACCCATAGTACCCTATCACAAAATCACACAAGGTTGGAAGAGACCACAAGGGCCATTCCAGTCCAACCCCCTGCCATGCAGGATCCCAAAATCATAGCGCTCCTGACAGATGGCCATCCAACCTCTGCTTAAAGACTTCCAAAGACGGGGACTCCACCCCCACCCCCCAGAGGCAGCACATTCCACCATTGAACCACCCTTACCGTCAGAAAGTTCTTCCTAATGTTTAGGTGGAATCGCTTTTCTCTTAGTTTAAATCGATTACTCCGTGTTCTAGTCTCTGAAGCAACAGAGAACAAGCTAGTTCCCGCATTGACATGGCATCCCTTCAGATATTTAAACATGGCTATCATGTCAACCCTTAACCTTCTTTCTCTCCAGACTAAACAAACCTTTGACCATTCTGGTCGCTCTCCTCTGGAGAGTCACAGATCTGCTTGGTGCAGTGCTCAAGACAAATTTTGACAAAAACAATTGAGGTGATCTAATCAGGAGCTCCCTTCATGTATAAGTGAAGGCAAGGTAAATTCAAGGTAAATTCAGCTGTGAGTCTTGTTCACTTTGTAGCATGTCTGGTTCTCCACTGATGTTGGCAAGGCATTCAGTTTCTACACAGAGCTGAGCACCCCAGTGGCTTTGCTATCATGTGATTATCTGTCTCTTCATCTGTTAGGTGGCCACAATTTCCATTACAGCTCATTGATATAACTGATCATATTTTTACCCTGCTTTTTAGCCCTTCTCCCCACAAAAGCTTTTCTCAAAGTGGCTTTACTTTAAAAAAAAAATACAAATATCAATTGAAATATAATGGGCAGGATCTCCCTCCAGTCACACCAGAAGAGCACCTAGCTTCTTTTTCTGATCTTGATGATGGTAACTTGGAGAAAGGGAACTCAGGTGCAGCTAGATCCAAGCACCACTCTAGGGGGCCTGGCCACTGCTTCTTTCTCCTTTGGTTTCTTCTTCATCTGCCACTTGAACTGCTGTGTGCACCTGTTTCTCTATACTGCCTACTACTGCAGCCCCAAAATGAGGTTTATAGGAGCAGTGTTTGGAAAGGTGAGACACAAATAAATTTTATCCGTGGGGATTTATTTCAAGGATGTTGAAGTGGCTCTGGTTTGCTGAAATATAAATATATGGCACCATATATTTATACCACCTCTTGTCGTTGATGTAAGCAGTAGATATTCCACACTGTTCTTACTTACCTTTTTAGTGAGTTACTGTGCCTGCTGTAGGGTTCCTGATATGTTGCTGACACTGGTGCTCAACTGTAATACATTGCTTTTTATTTCATAAACTAATCATTATTTATTTAAATATTCACCACAAATCTATAAATATTTGTTAGGGGTGGGTAGGACTCCCCCCCCCCAATCTTCTGGATGCCCGGGAAAACTAATTTAGACTTGGATTGGGTCATAAGAACATAAGAAAGGCCCTACTGGATCAGACTAAGGCCCATCAAGTCCAGCAGTCTGTTCACACAGTGGCCAACCCGGTGCCTCTAGGAAGCCACAAACAAGACGACTGCAGCAGCACCATCCTGCCTGTGTTCCACTGCACCCAAAATTATAGGCATGCTCCTCTGATACTAGAGAGAATAGGTATGCAGCATGACTAGTACCCATTTTAACTAATAGCCATGAATACCCCTTTCCTCCATGAATATGTCCACTCCCCTCCTAAAGCCTTCCAAGTTGGCAGCCATCACCACATCCTGGGGCAGGGAGTTCCACAATTTAACTATGCGTCGTGTGAAAAAAATACTTCCTTTTATCTGTTTTGAATCTGTCACCCTCCAGCTTCAACAGATGACCTCGCATTCTAGTATTATGGGAGAGGGAGAAAAACTTCTCCCTGTCCACTCTCTCCAAACCATGCATACTTTTATAGACCTCTATCATGTCACCCCTTAGCCTCCTTTCCAAGCTAAACAGCCCTAAGCGTCTTAACCGTCCAAATTTCTTAGGGCTTTTTTATTATTATTTTGAAACTTCTACCCTGCCCACTGCAATCCATAGAGATTTCAGTGCATCGTACAATATAACAAAACAAATGGTTGGACTCGGGCCCCAGCCAAGGGCGTCAAAGGGGATTCCTCCCTTAAGGGGCTTACGACAATTTTGCAGAAGCTGGCCGAGGAAGTGGCTGGCTTGAAAGCGGCAGGCGACTCTACTGCGGCAGGGAGTTCTGCTTGCATTTCAGGTTTGCATGCAGGTAGCAGCGGAACAGAGAGGGGGGCAACGTGAGAAAGCGGGGCGTCTCTTCACCTCCCAGTTCCAGCGGCTCGGAGTCTGGAGGATCCAGGGACAGGGGCCGGCGGAGGAGGAAGTCAACTCACAAGGCCCGGTCTTCACATAAAAAGGGGAGACGCAGCAGAGAGGTTTCAGACAGCGGGGGAACCTCAGGTGGGTCTTCATCTGGGGATGATTCTGATGGGGCGTCCGCCAGGTTTTGGAGGGCGGGTGCTGAAGTACCTGGGCTCCCTGGGTGGGTCCTACGTAGACGGGTGGAGGAGGAGAGGCTTGACCAGGAAAAAAGGGGGAATGATGTCTGGGGGGGCGGTGAGACCGCTAAGGGCCCTCCGTATAAATCCACCTGTGTTTCTGGGGACAACCCGCCTGGGATCCACTTACCCAGGGATTTGAGGGAACAAATTCTTGATGGCTATTACGTCGATGTGATATCGATGATTAAGCCTGAGATGTCGGTTGGTAGGAGTGTTAAGGCGGGGGGTCAGGGGTCAAGGAAGATTCGGGTCGATCCCAAAGACAGGACATTTGACAATTGGCTTGCTGGTTTTGGGGTTTATATAGCAGTAGTCGCGGCCTCTTACCCAAAAAGGGCTTGGCACCTCCTGACCCATCACAACTGTGTCATTAAGGCACGTGCTCTGGCGGGGGAGGCAGCGGCACTGGACTATGACGAGGAATTCCGTAAGAGGGCCTCTAATAATGATCAGTGGCGCTGGGACCACATGGATAGTTATTTGTGGTCCACACTGGTAAATCCACATGTAAAAGTTAGGTCTGAGTCAGCGAGAGGGGTTAAGTGGGCTCCACGCCAAGATTCCAGCAGGAAGTTGTGCTGGGAATATGGGCAGGGTCGCTGCAGCCGCACTAAGTGCAGATTTGAGCACATATGCGAATTCTGCTTTGGCTGTCACCCTAAGTCCAGCTGCCCCAGGGCCCAGCAGCCCTTACGGGGGGGACGGCCCCTCGCCCGGAGGGACGGGGGTGCCGGGGCCTCCACTGGTGGAGGTAAGTAGTGTTGACTTGTATGGGGGTCTTGCCAAGACGCCGGTTCTCTTGGAGGCCCTGTTACCATGGCTGGCCAGATACCCCAACAGGAGGGCAGCTGAGTTCCTGGGGGAAGGTTTCTCCTTTGGTTTTCACATCCCTTTTCAGGGCCCCAGGGTGGCAATGGATGCTCAGAACTTGAAATCTGCTAGGGACCTGCCTGACGTAGTGGCAGCCAAAATTGAGAAGGAGCGGTTGGCGGGCAGGGTGGCTGGCCCTTTTGGGTCCCCGCCCTTTCCTAATCTCAGGGTTTTCCCCCTGGGTGTAGTGCCCAAGAAGGCACTGGGGGAGTTCCGCTTAATTCATCACCTGTCTTATCCAAGAGGGGCATCGGTCAATGAGGCTATCCCACATGAACTCTGTTCGGTTCAGTATGCCTCGTTTGATCAGGCAGTCAGTTTGGCTCGGGATTGCGGCCCGGGTGCACTGCTCGCCAAATGCGATATCCAGTCAGCCTTCCGGCTACTGCCGATGCACCCCGAGGATTTCTGTCTGTTGGGGTTCCGCTTCCAGGGGGCTTGGTATTTTGATAAGTCTATGCCCATGGGGTGTTCTGTAGCCTGCGCTGCATTTGAAACCTTCAGCTCGTTCCTGGAATGGGCTGTGACTGTGAGGGCACAGTCCAAGATGGCGACCCACTATCTTGATGATTTTTTATTCCTGGGGAGGGCCGGCATGGAGGAATGCCCTAGCTTGCTGCTGGCATTCGAGGGGTTGGCCCAGGAACTCGGGGTTCCCCTGGCCCAAGAAAATACCGAGGGCCCTTCCACGAGGCTTGTCTATTTGGGAATAGAGATAGACACTATGGCGGGTACATCTCGCCTCCCCGAGGACAAGCTGTTAGCCATGCGGGCTCTCATTTCACTGTTTTTAGCACAGCGGAAGTGTTCACTGCGGCAGCTGCAGTCTTTGGTGGGGCACCTTAATTTTGCCTGTCGGGTGGTCTCCCCTGGGCGGGCTTTTGTGGCCAGATTGGCCAGGGCCACAGCAGCAGCTGCCCGCCCCCATCATCGTATTAGGATCACCAAGGGTATGAAGGTGGATCTTCGCGTCTGGGATGCTTTCCTGCTGCATTTTAATGGGGTGTCATTGTGGCAGTCGACGTTGGATTTGGGGGGTGGGGCACTGCAAGTTCAGTCAGATGCAGCGGGGGGGGGTTGGCGTGTATTTCAATGGACATTGGTGTGCGCAGTGTTGGCCACAGGATTGGTTTGGGGCAGGGATCACTAGGGATCTTACCTTCTTGGAATTTTTCCCCATTTTGGTGGCAGTTACTATATGGAAGGAATGACTAAAGGAAATTAGATAAAATAGGTAGTAGGAGAAAGACCTGAGGAATTAATGGTGGTGAAAAGGAGGAACCTAGGAGAAAGTAGAACTGGCACACACCATCCTGTAGGTCCAGGAAATAGGCTGGGCCATGCAGTGCTGGCAAGAATAAGCAAGGGACATTCAGAGGTCTGGGATCTATGAGCCAGGGAGAAGAACTAGACCCAGGAAGAGAAGCTGTACCTTCAGTACTGACATAGATTGGAAGTTCTGCCTCTGTTGACTTCTGCTGTTGCTGCAGTAGTGACCTGGCAACACTAAAGAGACAACAAGAAAGGGAGGTGGTAACTTTTGCATACTGATGAATTGTTTGACTGCAGGCTTGTGGTCACTGGAATAAAAATAATAAGCCTATTCCTAACAAAAAGGACCACCTTCTCCAAACAAGAAAAAACCTACCAGAAGGAACTGGCACAGGAAGAACTAGGGAGGAAATTCACGTATTTTCTCAAAACCTCTGCTTTCCACAAGCATAATCTCTAGTATAAGTAAACTTTCTTTCAGGCTAGAATTCATAATGATCACCACTCTCAACATACCAATGAGGACTGTCATACAGCAGAATTGCCAAGGACAGAATGCTAAGTGGGAGCTCTTTAATCTAATATGAAATAACATAGACAAATCTGATCCATATGCAATACCTAGTTCCTTTTTCCCCCTTCGCACTTCGGGCTTAGAGATCTTTGCAGATATGGGAGTTAGTCCCTGAAGCCTAGCATTACAGCTAAAGAAATGGGTACACTTCAATCTACAAATACAAGCAGCATCAGATCTGTTCTGGACCAAGGCTACAGTCACATATCTTTTTTGCTTAATAATGTATTTATTTATTTTACTTCACTCATCTTCCACCTTTCTTGTTGAGATCCAATGTGAATTACAAAATTATAAAACAGCATAATAAATACCAGGATAATACATATTATAAACAATGCAGTGAAAATGGATTATACCATTAGAGAAGAAATAAATAATACATCCAACACATTGGGTTATGCAGTATTTTTACATATGGCACCATCATTATGCTACAACATTCCTCTGTAAAACAAGATATTTTTGCATGGATACGATAATCCAATTGCAACAATAGTGTAAACTCCAAAAATGAAAGGTTCCATATAATATTCTTGTTGACAAATTGGGAAAATGTGTTTTAGATCCCAGTACTGTTAGGTGGATCTGTAATTGGTTGACAGATAGCACCCAAAGAGTGCTTATGGTTCCTCAACCACTTGGAGAGGAGTGACTAGTGGAGTACCTCAGGGATCTGTCCTGGTCCCCGTGTTGTCCAACACCTTTATAAATGATTTGGATGAAGGAATAAAGCGGATGCTTATTAAGTTTGCAGACAATACTGAATTGGGATGGGTAGCAAATACAGCAGGAGACAGAGCCAGAATATAGGATGATCTTGACAGGCTGGAGCATTGGGCTAAAACTAATAAAATGCATTTCAACAGAGATAAATGTAAAGTTCTGCATTTAGATGGGAAAAATCAAATGCATAATTATAGGATGGCGGAGACTTGTCTCAGCAGTAGTGTTTGCGAAAAGGATCTTGGGGTCTTAGTAGACCAATCACTGAACATGAGTCACCAGTGTGATGCGGTAGCTAAAAAGGCAAATGCGATCTTGGGCTGTATCAACAGAAGTATAGTGTCCAGATCATGCAAAGTGATGGTATCGCTTTACTCTGCTCTACTTAGGCCTCACCTAGAGTACACATTCTAGCTGTATCTGAAGAAGTGAGCTGTGGCTCACGAAAGCTCATACTCTACCAGAAAATATTTTTGTTAGTCTTTAAGGTGCTACTGGACTCTTGCCCTTTTTGACTAGAGTACTGTGTTCAGTTTTGGGCACCACAATTTAAGAAGGATGTAGACAAGCTGGAACAGGTCCAGAGGAGGGCAACAAAGATGGTGAGGGCTCTGGAGACCAAGTCCTATGAGGAAAGGTTGAAGGAGCTTGGTATGTGTAGCCTGGAGAGGAGACGACTGATAGGCGATATGATAACCATCTACAAGTATTTGAAGGGCTGTCATATAGAAGATGGTGCTGAGTTGTTTTCTGTTGCCCCAGAAGGTCAGACCAGAACCAAGGGGTTGAAATTAAATCAAAAGAGTTTCCAGCTAAAAATTAGGGAGAACTTTCTAACAGTTCGAGCGGTTCCTCTGTGGAACAGGCTTCCTCGGAAGGTGGTAAGCTCTCCTTCCCTGGAGGGTTTTAAGCAGAGGCTAGATGGTCATCTGTAAGCAATGCTGATTCTATGGCCTCATGAAATGGAGGGCAGGAAAGTTTGCATCAGTGCTTGGCTCTTGTGGCCCTTTCTTGCATGCCCAGGGTAGTTCTGATTGCCAGGAAGCAATTTTTCTGCTGAACTGTAGAACTCAGCTGGGCTGAACTGAGTTAAGCTTGAGTCGGGAAGCAATTTTCCTCCAGGCCAGAGATCCTGGAGGTTTTTTTTTTGCCCACTTCTGGGCATGGAGGAAAGGTCATTGGGTGTGTGTGGGGAGGTAGTTGTGAATTTCCTGCATTGTGCAGGGGGTTGGACAAGATGTCCCTTCCCACTCTGTGATTCTATGATTCAATGTGTGGATGCAGCCAGTGACAGGAATGCAATGTAACTTCCATAGGAAAACTCCCATTGGTTGTAATAGAACTGGATTGTTACACCACACACTGACCCTAATCCTTTCAAGGCTCCTGTATGAAAACAGAAGCCCAGGTGGAAGCCCAGTGTTAGTTCTCTTCCTGTATCTAAATGCCACTGACCTAAAAATCCCCATAAATTAAACCGCTGAAGAGCCATACATAACTAGCCAGATATTCTGCCAACTCCTCCAAAGAGCTCAACGGGATCCCATCATTTCCTGTAAAAAGCATCACAGAGCTAATTGCACAGCCAAAAAAAAAAAAAAAAAAGGAATCAGCAGGTTGCAAGAAGCCATTACTCTCACCACAGCAATACACCTTGTAAATTATTAGCACATTTAAGCAAAGCTTCTTGTGTCGGTACTGGGATGGTGACCTGCTGCCAGGCTCTGATCTTTTGTAACAAATCCCAGGCAGACAAATGAGCTTTCAGCTCAAGAGCCACCAGAGGCTTGTTTGACACAGAGAGATTAAAAGGACTGTAAAAGCTCAAAGCTGAGCTGCAGAGGGGACTGGATGGTCTCAAGGGCAGCGAGCATCAGCTTCCCCAAGCTGTGAGTACATGCTCTGCAGAGGATTATCCAGATGTTAGGAGTATATGATGCTGCCTTCTACCAAGTCAGACCCATGGGCCTATAACATCCACTCCAATCAGCAGTGACATTTCTATATAAAAGTAGTTTCTACCATTGAAACAAACACGACTTCTTTTCTGGAAGGCTTTTGGATTGTATTAAGTATAGGGGATGGTGCCTCCATTCTTTTAGAACTGCTGTGGTTTTTAAATGACTTTGAAAGTGCTTGGGTTTTCTTCTGCAGCTTTGTTGACCTTGCATGTGGAAAAACAGCTTAGAAATGTCCTAATTAAATAAATGTATTCTAGCCCCACTGCTTTTGGTGGGGTATGCTAGGCACGAGTAATTTACTTGATTCTTGTAGGTTATCCGGGCAGTATAACCGTGGTCTTGGTATTTTCTTTCCTGACATTTCGCCAGCAGCTGTGGCAGGCATCTTCAGAGGAGTAACACTGAAGAGGAGTAACTCTGAAGATGCCTGCCACAGCTGCTGGCGAAACGTCAGGAAAGAAAATACCAAGACCACGGTTACACAGCCCGGATAACCTACAAGAACCAATGAACTCTGACCGTGAAAGCCTTCGACAATAATTTACTTGACTTTCTTACTTTGCATTGATATTGATTTTCTTTTAACTCTACATGTTCATTCAGAGAAGTTTGTGTATAAGCACACTTTGTGTGTGTGTGTGTGTGTGTGTGTGTGTGTGTGTCATTGCCCCTTTTGACAACAGGAGAAAAATGAGGTCCAAATTTAATAGTTTCTGTTATGTATGCTTAGGTTATACACTCAGCCGGAGATAGAGTTCCAACATCAACTGTTTTATTCAACTAACAGGGGAGAAAGAGAACCACACCAACTGCACATAACCTAAGTTATATACATTCATTCATTCATTCATTCATAGACCTTTATTGGCATAAAAATTATTACAATTGTTACAAAAAGGGATCATAAAACATAAAATCAGTAAAATAAAACAAAGAACAATATAATCAAATATCAGAGCTTGTAAGTTTTTGCACTTTCATCACATCCACTAGAAAATTGGCAACACCCTCAGTAATCTCCGGTACTGAATCATTCAATAAAAGTTGACATTTTACTTTATTAGACAGGTGATGTTTTGAATAAAACCAAGTTTTTAACCATTTCCCACGGGATGTTTTGTATAGAGAACAGTCAAACAGTATGTGTTCAATTGTATCCAGAGAGTTGGAACCACAAGCACAGATCCGTTCCTGTATTGGGATTTGGTGGTACCTTCCATACAGCATCCTTGATGGAAAGGCATTGACCCTAGCAAGAGAGAATGCTCCACGGAGGATAGGGATATCCAGATTGTAAAACCTAAGTTATATACAATTCCCACCCACCCGGAGCCACACCCCCAAGACCATGGTTGGATGGTCCACACTCCAGTACGAAAACAGACGACGGAGCCTTGTTCAAGTACTGACACACATACTTCTTAGGGGTTTCAGAGATTGTTTTTATTACAAATGAAACTGTAATGTATTTAGTTGGTGCAAGGTCGATGCTGAACTATTGAACTATTGAACTGCTGAACTGTTGAACTCAGCTGGGCTGAACTGAGTTAAGCTTGAGGCACCTGTAGTCTGATGAGGTTTCTAAGGTAACCCGATGGTGCCCAATCTCTTGCAGAATGGAGTCCCATGAGAGGTTGGGAAGTCAAACTGGGCATGCGTGGCTCGCCACCCAATATTGAAAGAAGGATGTGGAACAGACAAGGAGGCTGTTCTCTGATTCCCATCCAAAGAGTGAGGGACGACTGAAGAGGGAGAGGACATGGAGAATTCAAGGATGAATTGCATAAACTGAACTTAAGTTAGGCTCATCAGGAACTGATGGGGAGGAGGGAATGCCTAACATTTTTTTGCTATTACCTGGCTTTCAACTGCAGATGTAGAAGAGACAAAGAAAAGAAAGAAAGAAAGAAAGAAAGAAAGAAAGAAAGAAAGAAAGAAAGAAAGAAAAGGGGGAAGAAAGAAAGAAAGAAAGAAAAGAAAGAAAGAAAGAAAGAAAGAAAGGAAAGAAAGGAGGAAAGAAAGGAGGAAAGAAAGGAGGAAAGAAAGAAAGAAAGAAAGAAAGAAAGAAAGAAAGAAAGAGGAAGGAAGAGAAAGATAAGGAATACTTTTAATGAGTTCAGTAGGTCAGGGATCAACTGACTTGGGAAAAAGCCAACTCCAGAGCTGTCTTGCAGCTTTCGTGCCCTTCCCCATAGTTTGTGGGGCAACTGGATGGAATGGTCTGTTTGCCCACTTCCATAAGTAAAACAGAAAGAGATTTTAAAATAGTGAAAACTAGAAATTTGGAAAGAGGCCCTGACATTTTTCGAAGGGAGTCACACACCCCTCCACCATTGTAGTTTAGGGCCTGACCAGGAAACTGAATGACAGAATTGCCATGGAATGCAAAATTATTGCAAACCTGAAGAAAAGGGTAGGTGCCAGCATAACAGCCAGAACATCAGCCTAGGATCTGGAGACCTGGGTTCAAATCCCTACTTCAGCATGAGGTTTGCTAGGTGACCTTGGGTCTTTAACTCCCTCAGCCTAATTTACCTCCCAGGGCTGTCATGAGGATAAAAAGGGAAGGAAGAAACATGTCCACTGTCCTTGAGTGTTCTGGAGGAAGGACCGGATAAATGTTGACTAGATTAATAGTTTCACAACCACTAAAGAGGTGGCAAACATACCATTTTTACATCAAGGTGCTTTAATGAAAAAAAGAACATAGTCATGTATGGAAGATTACTCCCCTCCCCACAAAAGAAAAAGAACCAAACAATCTTTTTATTGGATTTTCTGAGCTGGGATAATTTCCACACTTTTTTGTTTTTCATGGATCTGTGCAACTAAATCCTGTATGAGTGCTCTGAAAATTTATGGGCTTCATTTCTCCAATAAACTGCTGGGATGGTTGGGTGTGGCTTTGGCCTGCCTGTGTTGTCTCTGTGCCAGGAAAGTCTTGGCTGTTTACTCTGCAGACATCGTTTAGTAACAGAGCCAATGCTTAGCACTTCAGCCTTGGAAAATACACCCCCCCCATAATATCTACTTAAGTTGATTCAGTCCCATTATAGAAATATGGCATTATCTTCTTCTCCCTGGCCTTCCTAACAGAATTGCTATGCTTAGCAATGGCCAGGGCACAGCTGACTGGCATATAGTGTTAACACAATAACATAATGCTTGCCGGTTATGTTACGCGACATGCCTTTGTTAATGCTGTTGAGTCTGATTGCTTCTCCCACACAGATGTCCTTTTGAGAGTGTACTTGATCTTCTGAGGCATTTCCAAATAGCACCAATTGACATCTTACTTTGGAAAGCAGCCCTTTTGGAGAATTTGGGTTGCTGTATCTATAATCCATGTGCTTTCGACCATACAACTTGCCCATTTGAGCATAATGGGGGAAACTGATGATGATATAAATCCTGAAGCACCTCTATTAATTGCAAACAGATGCCAAAAAGATGGCTCTTTCCCCACAATGGCTGAGTATTTAGCTGGTTACAGAAAGCATAATGAAACAATGAAACAATTCAACCAATTTGGTAATTCTGATTTAACACAAATATACCTATTTGCATTTCCCTGCTACTACTGAAAATCTTCCTAATTATCCAGTGTTGTATAATGCTTTGGAGGGAACAATGTAGAATTCTGCAGAATATCAAGAAAGTAATCATTGGAGCTGCATTGGAATCCAGATCTGGGATGGATGCTCCTAAACGGCAGTTCTTACTCTCAGTAGTGGGTACTTGAGGTATGAAGGCAGAAGATTTGCTCTATTAACTAGGCAAAGGCGGAATGCTTCATATTGCCTCTGCCTGCCAATCATGGGGGTAAAGTTACTCAGCTGTCTTTTTCTTTGTCAGAGAAATAGAGATGCTATCCAATTTTCCCCCCATTATTTTATTTTATTTTATTAAGGATACAGAAGGTAAAAAAGGTAGGAAAAGGCAGGGTAGGGGAAAAAAACATACATTCTTGCTGATACAAAAAATTAACCGAGCAGGCTACCTCAAGATTGCTGTATCTCTCGAAGTGGCTAACATCTTAATATGAATATACAAATACAAATATAGGTTCATTTTAATAATAAACATCACCATATGTTTCTTATGACTATTCAAGAAATTTACTACTGTACTTCAAAAAATAAACTAATAATTAGGCTTTTACTGTGGTTTCAAGTAGCCTCAAGGTAACTATAGAAGAGTTTCCACTTTTCATTGTGCTGATCATGAGACATCTCTTCTATTGTGTTCATCAAGTAGGTTATTTTAGCCATTATTGCATATTCCATCAGTTTATCTTTCCATTCTTCTATCCCTGGAAGGGATGGTGATTTCCATCTCTTTGCAAGAACGACTGGCCACATTGGCATCACTCCTAGCAACAAACTTTTAGGATCCATAGAAAATTGTTGTTGAAGCATTTCCTGGAGTTCTTTATGAATAATTTTCCAATAAGATTGCAGCATTGGGCACGTCCACCATACATGATAATAAGAACTGTCTGTTTTTTTGCAGTCCAACAAACTCCTTGCCGCTTTTCTTTTTTGTTGCTCATCTTCTGTAACATGTTAGGAGTGAGATACCGTCTGTAGAACATTTTATACCAATTTTCTCTAACCTCTTGGCTAATGGTAAACTTTAACTCTGTTGTGCATAGTTTTCCCATTGTTTCCATTGTTACCATTTCTTCAAAGTTCTGCATCCATTTGATCATGTTTGTCTTCACTTGCTCCATTTCAGTACCGTATCTTAACAACAATTTGTATATCTTCCCAAGCAGGTGGTCCTGATTTTTAGTTAGTAGCGTCTTGAATTCCATCAGTGTTCTCATAGTTCCAGACTTTAAACAGTCTTCCTTAAGCTTTGATCTTAACTGCAGATACGTTAGCAGTTCAGGTCTTCGTTTTCTTTTTCGAATACTTGTAAGTGCTTGATTTTGCCATCCTGGCTGATCTTATCTTGATATATAAAGTGGTAGCCGCACTTCCAGGTGAGATCTTCATGATAGGCTTCAATTGGAGACATTATTGAGGGCGGGGAAAGACTGATTCTTTTTTATAGCTATGCCATACAGTGCTGGTTTGACAGTGCTGGTTTGATGTCACAGTCTTCAAATGCTTGTCTTTTTGTGGCAGTAGAAGCTTTTACATTCCATAACAAATTATGAAAACCATATGCCAGATCTGCTCTTTCTAGCGCAAGACTTCTATCTGTTGGAGATTTAATCCAGTCTACTATCCAAGTTAGGCAAGAGGCTTGGTAGTACAATTTGAAATTGGGTAGTTCAAGCCCTCCTCTTTTTTTATCATCTTGCAAAGTTTTCAATCGCACTCTCAGTTTCTTCCCATTTTAAACAAATTGATTGATCTTTCTTTGCCAGCCTTCCAGTAATTTGTCTCTTAAAGCCATTTGTAAAAATTGAAATAAAAAGTTGAGTCTGGGGAGTACATTCATCTTTATCATTGCTATTCTACTGAGCCATGATATATTAAGTCTGGACCATCGAGTCAAATCCTTTTCTATTTCCTTCCATACTCTTAGGTAGTTTGCTTTATACAAATGATTGTTTTGAGATGTAATGTAGATACCAAGATATTTTACTGGGTCACTCGTGATTTGACATCTGGTTAATTTCTTGATTGATGCTTGCTCTTCTTCAGTGAGATTAAAAATCAAAATTTTGGTTTTAAGTTTGTTAAGCTTATATCCGGAGTACTGGGCGAATCTGTCAATATGAGATTGAATTTTGTCAATCGATATCACTGGGTCTTGACAAATTAGCACAACATCATCCGCATAACTTTTGATCTTGTGCTCTTCATTCTTGTATTTCAAACCTTTAATGGTAGAATCTGCCCTAATAAAGTTAGCAAGAACTTTCATTGTCAAATAAAATAGAAGTGGAGAAAGTGGACACCCTTGTCTCGTGCCTTTGGCTATACCAAACTCATCAGTTAAACTTCCATTTATTAAGAGACAGGCCTTTTGTTTGGAATATATTGCTTCAAAAATGTTACTGAAGATATTTCCGCAATCCATTTGCTTCAAAGTTTCAGAGATGAAATTCCAAGAAACATTGTCAAAAGCCTTTTCTGCATCTAAAGACATCAGTGCTGCCTTCAGTGATTTAGATTTGATATATTTAATGGAACTGAGAACCGATCTTACATTGTCTCTCGAATATCTTTTGGGAACAAACCCGGTCTGATCTGGGTGTATTAGTCCGGTAATACATCTCTGCAACCTTTTGACAAAGATGGAAACAAATATCTTATAGTCCACGTTCAACAGAAATATAGGTCTATATGCTTGAGGTAGATAGGGGTCTGTTCCCTCCTTTGGTATCAACGAAATATGTGCTTCTTTCCAAGAGTCTGGAATTTTCTTCTCTGTGAGAATATCATTGAACATCTTTAAAAGGTTGGGAGAAGGTTGTTCTTCAAAAAGTCGATGCTATCCAATTTCTTGCTGATTTGAACATTCCTATTTTTATTTTGCTTCTTCCTTGTGCAAATAGAACCTATCTCTTTAATTTTGGGGCATTTTGTTTCATCATGCCAACTTCTCCACCCCAAAAGTCTATATTTTTCATTTGTGCATCACTAAGTCAGCCTTTCAGGGAAGGCACCACACCATGGTATAGCCTGATCTCGTCAGATCTTGGAAGCTTGAGAGCCAGCATGGTGTAGTGGTTAAGAGCAGTGGTTTAGAGCAGTGCACTCTAATCTGGAGAACTAGCTTTGATTCCCCACTCCTCCACATGAGCCGTGGATGCTAATCTGGTGAACTGGGTTGGTTTCCCCACTCCTACACATGAAGCCAGCTAGGTGACTTTGGGCTAGTCACAGCTCTCTTACAGCTCTCTCAGCCCCACCTACCTCACAGGGTGTCTGTTGTGGGGAGGGAAACAGAAGGTGATTGTAAGCTGGCTTGATTCTTCTTTAAGCAGTAGAGAAAGCCGGCATACAAAAACCAACTCCTCCTCCTCCTCCTCCTCCTCCTCCTCCTCCTCCTCCTCCTCCTCCTCCTCCTCCTCCTCCTCCTCCTCCTCCTTCTTCTTCTTCTTCTTCTTCTTCTTCTTCTTCTTCTTCTTCTTCTTCTTCTTCTTCTTCTTCTTCTTGTCAGCCCTGGTTAGTATTTGGATGGGAGACCACCAAGGAAGTCCATGGTTGTTGTACAGAGGAAGGCAATGGCAAACCATCTCTGGTCATCTCTTGCCTTGAAAACCCTGTTGGATTGCCATACGTTGGCTGTGACTTGACAACACTTTACACACACGCTCACACACACACACACACACACATGTAAGCAATTGTATTTATATTATGCAGTACAAGCTTTGTTATACAAATAACTTAGTTAACCAGCAGCATGTGAATTAACTGGGTTGGCTTATGGGGTTGGTAGATGGAGAGATGAAACAGCGAGCCACATGAGAGGGTGCTTGAGACATAAGGGGGGCAGGTTAGAGGGAGAATAGGTGAGCCAACAAGCTGCTGGAACAGCGAAGCTGTATGGGAGGCATTTGGAACAGAGGGAGGCATGGCTGCGAGGAAGCCAGCCTCGGAGCAAATGATGTCATGCCACATAGGCTGCTGTCTCTCCTGTGACCTACCTTTGAGCAGCTCAGATGTGCCATGTTCTTGGCAGCACTTGCCTTTAGGCGGCTTCTGTCTCATATCTGAAAGAAGCAAATGTGCCATCACTAGCAGCAGCAGTGACAATAGTAATAAATTATGAACTGTTTGCAGTAACAACATACAAAACACAAAGGAAGGGAAGTGAAGTATTCTGGAAAAGGGTTCTCTCTCCCCCTAACACGCCTCACAGGGTTGTTGGGGAGAGGGGACTATACATACCCCCTTGTGCTTCTTGGCGAATGGGCAGGATAAAAATCCACTTTATATGCACCTTTACTTCATTGTGGCTCATAGCTTTAAGTCCCAGTCTGAGCCCATAAGATTTCAGATTCAAACCATTTGATCCACTTTTAACTGTTGGCAAGTCAATGCCCTTTGCAGTTTTACTGCTGTACAGCAACTGTCAGTCAGCCAAATTCAGCAAGCACTGTCTGTGGCCCATTGTGAAGCAGACACATTATTTTTTAGTGCTTGTTTGGATTTATACACTTAAAAAAAATCCAGCAGATTGCATTGAATTTTGGCCCTTTGCAATTTAATGGCAGCACTCCTAGATATATCATTTGCCATAGCGCAGTGCTGCCTGAAATATAGAAAACAATATGGCAATGCCATAAAAGGCTCTTCCATCTGCACATTATTGTACAATAGCAGTTCAAACCCCCTATCTGGCTGTATACAAAACAGTGCAACCAAGTGTTTTGGCTAGTGTGAGCTGTGAATCTGTCAGAACTTCCTCCCCCTGATCCTATGCTAGTCAGTCAGTGTTTCATTTTTCAATAGCCTTGTTGGAAAGGGGCAGCTACAGCAAGAATTGCCAACATTAATTAATCAAATCTCTTATCTGTGTCTAGGAACAGGCGCCTGTTGGTGATGAGGCTTTACATAGTGCATCCATCTTACATTATTGTTCATTTCTGAATCACTGGTGGGTTGCCATAGATGGCGTGCATTGATTTCTGCAGTCTCTCGCCCTTCACCCAAGGTTACAAACAGCAGTTTCTGTTTCTTCAGCCATTTTCCATTTCAGAAGGCAGGAGGAAGCATCTTCCTCCCACCTCTTATTCTGTGCAGTGTTCTTTCTCTGGGAAAGGGGGAAGTGTGTCCTAAATAAATCGTGAGATTTTAATGACTTGAAAGGCAGTAAGAGGGGATAATATAGAATATAGACTTCCGTGGTTGGAGCAATGTCCTTCAATATGGACAGGCAAGTCTTAACCTATGCACTTTGTATTGCCCAAAAGAAAGAGTGGGAATTGTTTGTTTCACATTTGTCAGATTTCTTTAAAACAATTGTAATGGTATTTCATGTCCCCCATTCTCTAGAGTAGTGGGAAGTTTCATGGGCAGCCTTCAATCCCTTGTAAGGGACGTGGTATTTTTGTGCTATGTGTTTATTTACAATTATACATGTAGAGGATTGGGGAGCAACCAAGCTGTCAGGCAGATTTCTGGTCTTCTTAGCCCCCCCCCCCCCCCGCAAACTAGTGCACACTCACCCCCAAATGTTTCTTGTCAGCCATCTACAAAACTCAGTTCCATTTCTGCTTTGGCTATGTTCAGCCTCTCAAAATGGATCTTTTCATACCCTCCTCCTAGGAAATGGTTGGTTCCTGTTGCCACCAGCAGGCAAAAGCTATCAATGTTCATTTAAGCAAAGTCTTCCTTTCATTGTCCATTAAAGTCATTATTAATCTCCTGAAATGATTAATCTAAGCATTACTGTCTAAGCATTACTGTCTAAGCATTACCTGATAGCCTTAACAATGTGCTCCTAATTTGCTATATTTATAGAGCACTTTTCTGCCCTGACAGGTAGTTTACAAATCAAAATACATCAGAATGAATCACAATTAAATTAATATATCAGTGGTGATAGAAGGAAGTAACAGTATGGAGCGTATGATGTTCACTTCTTCTTTCCACCCTTCTTGATGTTCTGGCTGCTGCTGTCTCCTGCTTCACAGGTCCACCATCAAGGCCAGGTGAAAGAGCATCTCTCCCTCTGGAAGGATGTTGTTCTGCCTTAGGAGGCAGGGCTACTTCTTATCCAGTCACCAATAACAACACAATCCCAGGTTCTCTCTTGTATTTGCTGGGGCATGGGGGAGCACCTCTATACTTCAACTCTGTTTACATTGAAATGTAAAAATAAAAATCTCTGAAATATATCCATTTTTTTCTTTTCAGCAGAGAGGGATGAATGGGGACATATTTTGTAAGGTGCTTTATCTGTCAAACTGCTCTTTAAAACCTACCAATATTTAAAGTTGGTTTAGAATTCTGCAAAGGAATTGGTTAAGAATATGACACTATTGCAGCAGCAAGAACTACCACAATGATCAGGATTTTCTATTGAACATAAAATAAAATATTTAGGTATTTGGCTAACCCCAAATAATCTAAATTTATTTAAAAATAATTATATTAAGATATGGCAGCAAATTACCACAGATTTGAAAAATTGGGGAAAAATTCCTCGATCACTATGGGGTAGAATTTCGGTAATTAAAATGATGGTTTTACCCAAAATGCTTTTTTTATTTCAAAATCTACCAATTATAAAAGGGGTTAAAATATTTTAAATTTGGAAAAGAGATATTTTAAATTTCCTGTGGGGAAAGGAAAGACACAGAATAGCATATAATAATTTAATTGAATTAAAGGTAACAGGAGGTTTAGGATTACCTGATTTAAGAATGTATTATGAGGCATCCTGTTTCGTTTGGTTAAAGACCTGGATTTTGTTAGAGAATATTAAATTATTAGAATTGGAAGGTTTTAACCTATGTTTTGGATGGCATGCATATTTATGGTATGATAAGGAGAAAGTAAATAAAGATTTTAATATTCATATTATTAGAATTGGGTTATTTCAAATTTGGAAAAAATATAGTTAGATTTTGGAAAATAAAACCCTGGGATGGATTAATCCAGTAGAAGCGTATATGAAGAGAGGGATACATTTAAATTTGAAATGGGGGGTTATAGAGAAATTATTGAATGTAAAGAAGGGAAATGGGTTTTTAGAAGTAGAGAAGAGCTTAATATTAAGGATTGGTTTTTGCATTATAAATTGATAGGCATATTTAATAAGGATAATCCGCTTGGATTTAATAAAAATAAATCCAAACTGGAAAAATATTAATAAAGGAAAATAAAGGATTGATAGGAAGAATATATAAATTATTAATTGAAACTAATTTAGAACAAGAAAGAATTAAACCAGTAATGGTGAAGTGGATGAAAGAGTTAGGATTTAATATAGATTTGGAAACATGGGAAAATCTATGGAAGAGAGAATTTAAATTTACAATAACTAATGAAATCAGAGAAAATTTGGAAACATGGGAAAATCTATGGAAGAGAGAATTTAAATTTACAATTTACAATAACTAATGAAATCAGAGAAAATTTATACAAATGTGTTATAGATGGTATATAACACCTGTGTTGATATCTAAAATGAAAAAAGGAGATATGAAGTTATGCTGGAAATGTGGAACGGAAAGAGGTACTTTTATGCATGCATGGTGGATATGTAAAAAAATTAAGAATTTTTGGGAAAAAGTTATTAGGGAAACTAATAATTTGATTAATGGTAGAGTAAAAAGAAAACCTGCATTTTGTTTATTAGGAATCCCACAAAAAATATATGTGTAACAATGATAGGGTTATTTGTCAATATAGTTTTGCTGCTGCAAGAATTGTGATAGCTAAAGTTTGGAAGCAAGTGAATAAACCTTCAATTCGTGACTGGAGAGAGAAATTATGGATGTATATGAGTATGGCCAAACTAACCGAATTCCTACATGGAAAGGATATGGAAGAATTTAAAAAAACATGGGCAAAGGCCATCACATATTGGGATAAACTGGCAAAAATTGATTTTACTACTTTAATTAGTGAGTTATAGAAACTAGCTTTAAGATTCTTATGTTTTACTGTTGATAGATATTTTTAAAACTGTTAAGACACTTCTTCGGAAGTCGGGTGATGGGTCACATTTTTACGGTGGGTGGAGGGTTGAAGGGGTATCTTTTTGGTCTTAAAAACTTGGTAATTATGAATGTATTAATAAGATACTCTTTTGTATTATGTTTTGTTATTTTTTGTATTACTTATTATTGTATTTGTTTGTTTGTTTTGTTTTTTGTTTTGTTATAAAAATTCATAAAAAAACAAAAACAAAGGAATTGGTACAAAGTGAAATGCATCCATATTATTAATCTCTGGCCTTTGTAATGCACTAGGGGGTCTTGAGCTAACAGTTTTTGCAGCAGGAGTGTGGTATAGTGGTTAAGAGCAATGAACTCTAATCTGGAGAACCAGTAGGGTTTCCAACCTCCAGGTACTAGCTGGAGATCTCTTGCTATTACAACTGATCTCCAGCCGATAGAGATCAGTTCACCTGGAGAAATTGGCCACTTTGGCTATTGGCATTGAAGTCTCCCCCCTCCCTAAACCTCCTCAGGCTCTGCTCCAAAAATCTCCAGGTATTTTCCAACCACAAGCTGGCAACCCTAAGAACTGGGTTTGATTCCCCACTCCTACACATAAAGCCTGCTGAGTGACCTCGGGCCAGTCACAGTTCTCTCAAAGCTGTCTCAGCATCACCTACCTCCCAAGGTGTCTGTTGTGGGGAGGGGAAGGCAAGGCAATTGTAAGCCACTTTGAGACTCCTTTGAGGTAGAGAAGAAGTG
The DNA here is from genome assembly GCF_029931775.1 of Euleptes europaea. Lineage (NCBI taxonomy): Eukaryota > Metazoa > Chordata > Lepidosauria > Squamata > Sphaerodactylidae > Euleptes > Euleptes europaea. The sequence continues at coordinate 94,788,758 of NC_079316.1, read as the reverse complement.
GGGTATAAAACCCAACTCTTCTTCTTTTCTGTATTGCAGAGATAAATTACCACAAGAGGGAGCTGCTGGCCTGTCCTTTAGCACCAACAATATTGAGGGCTAGAGAATAGTATCACAAGCCACAGGCTTCACCACTGGCGGGAGGTTTTTGGGGTTGAGGAGGGCGGAGTTTGGGGAGGGACTTCAATGCCATAGAGTCCAATGGCCAAAGCGGCCATTTTCTCCAGGTGAACTGGTCTCAATCAGCTGGAGATCAGTTGTAATAGAGGGAGATCTCCAACTAGTACCTGGAGGTTGGCAACCCTAGGGTTTCATCTGGACCTGTAATGCTGCTGACACTTGTCCAGCTCCTCAGTGTGAGCAAACTTATTGCTCGTGTGTGGAAGCTAGAGTATCATCCTAGGATCTGGAAAAGTCAGGTTCAAATCCCCACTCTACCATGAAGCTCACTGTGTGGCCTTGGGCCACTCACTCTCTCAGCCTCACCTGCCTAAACGTGTGCCTCCTGAGCTCCATATAGGGAGGAAAGTATCAAAATGCACTAGGTCGCTGAGATATTCTCATATGGTTCAACTTTACCACTTGCTTCAAGACAGCCAGGCCTGAGATATTTCTACTTTTAAACAGTGCTTAGGCCTAATTAGCAAACTCTGGTTTTAGCTCTGGGCACTTGAAAACACACACACACAATATGAGGATTGTGGAAAGGCACTTTCTGGGATGGAAGATTGTTGGGGGGGGGGGATAAGATGTGTATGTACCCCTCTGGATCTCAGCCGATATGAGCTCACTGATACAGAAAGCCATCTAAGCCAAGAAAACTCTTACTTTCTTTTTCCTTTGTGCCATCAATCTAGAAAACAGATGACATAATTAGCCTGTATCTTGTGATAATGGGCCACAGTCAAGACTGGAGTTCACTGAACATAAGTCATCAATGTACATTTAAAGTGCTACTTTGACTTGCACCGAGAGGACTTTATTAGTCTCCTCTTTCTTCTGACTCTATCGGTTCCTCTGACAGTCATGAAAACTCTTCTCTCATTCTTTTTCTAAATTTTCTCTTCTTTCCACTGTAATGCATGGTAATTGCAAACCACACAATCCAGACTTTTTTAAGGAAAGAAGAAGAAGGGTTGGTTTTTATATGCTTTCTCTACCACTTAAGGAAGAATCAAACCGGCTTACAATCGCCTTCCCTTCCCCTCCCCACAACAGACACCCTGTGAGGTAGGTGGGGCTGAGAGGGTGTGACTAGCCCAAGGTCACCCAGCTGGCTCGTGTGTAGCAGTGAAGAAACACATCCAATTCACCAGATTAGCCTCCGCCACTCATGTGGAGGAATGGGGAATCAAACTCGGTTCTCCAGATCAGAGTCCACTGCTTCAAACCACCTCTCTTAACCACTACACCACGCTGGCTCTCGAGCGGGTCATACTATATCTACTTCAACAGTGCTGACTGTTGTGACAGACAGTTGTGGAATGTTACAGTTTTGCCAGGAGCCTTAATTTTTACATGATCCCAGAAGATATTACTGCTGAGGAGAAATTTTATCAAAATAGCCCATAGGTTGAACCATATTGGTCCACCTTTCTGGATACTATGTAGGGCAGCGACGGGTTGAGTGAGTGGCATTGTTGGAACTACAGGAGCAAGCACTCAGCCATTGACTTTCTCATCTGCAATGAATGAGCAAGAGATGAGCCTTTGGAAAGCCTCTTGTTTACTGGCTCCCTTTCCTGGCTTCAATCCCTGCCTGGTATTAGAAAACTCTCTTTGTTAGTTGTAGCCCAAGCACCTTAATGTACTTCTGAGGAGAGCCTGCCAGCACTCCCCTCCCCTCCAATTCATAAGCCCAAGGGTGGTGGATCTGCTGGACCCATTTGTACTTTTGGACAGTAAGACATGAGAAGCTGTTCTAGGACACTTGTGTTCACCTTTGAGATGTCTTTGGGGATTCCCCATGATCCTCTAACTTCACTCTCCCACCCATGCATTTTGTGACTTCAAAATTATCGGTGTAATCAAATTAAGGGAAGGGATTTCCTTTACATTCGCCTGAGATGCTCAGTGCTACCCATGTTTGTAGAGTAGCTGGGGGCACTTTATACATTACTTATAAGCATTTGTAGAGTTCTTTTGTGCTAACCTGGGTGGCCCAGGCTAGCCCGATCTCGTCAGATCTCAGAAGCTAAGCAGAGTCAGTCCTGGCTAGTACTTGGATGGGAAACTACCAAGGAATACTAGGATTGCTATGCAGAGGAAGGCACTGGCAAACCACCTCTGCTAGTCTCTTGCCTTGAAAACCCTACTGGGTTGCCATAAGACAGCTGTGACTTGATAGCACCTTACACACAGAGACTGCCTTTCCCTTGTAAGCAGACAATTCATGCAGGAATGCAAATTAATTCTGCTCTGGTCCCAAGGTGACTAGCTACTCCCTTTGTGGACATGATCTTGGAGGAAAGGTTTATTCACACATTCACTGAGGTCTGGTGCAGGAAGAGGGTCCACAGCTTTCAAGGCTGTTCCAGATCCTCCTATAAGCTGCCCTGCCCCACGCTTCCCTTGTTGGTTCCACCATATCAGCAATTTGGCCCCACTGTCCTCCATCCCATGTGCTCCACATGCCAAGGGTAGGTGCAACGCCATCTCTACTTTAAGGAAGCAGGTGAATATAATATTCACCCAATGGTTTCGTATTAGGATTGTCATCTCTTTATAACTTTTCTATTACTGCTCCTATTTGTGAGATGAATTCATAAGCAGAAGAAAAAATCATGGAGAGAATTTCTCCATATTTTCTCTGAAGACAGAATTTTATGTCTGAGGAAACTTCAGATAGCACAACCTTTATTGCCACAACCTTTATTGTGGGCTTCTGGAGGAAGGAGTGACAGCAAATATAGGAGCTAATAAGGCCCTGATCTGTTGTGGAAATATGATGTATATTCTACTGATTATTTTATTCCCTTCTGGAAAATGAAATTGCTGTGAAGGATAATAGGGAGCAAGAGTGCCTCACAGACATTGGTGAGCGGCTTTCCCCCCAATTCTCTATTTAATTTAAAAAAGTAGGGGACCTGCAGGGGCATCTCATTTCCCCCTCCCTATTTCCTCTTTCCCTTCCCTGGCAGTCCCCATAGCATCTCCCCCTTTCCTGCTTTCTTCTCTTCTTCCCACTTACCAGCCAACTTACCTTCACTTGCTTTCCCGCTTTCCCTCCCCCAGCAGCCTCTACCTGGAAAACTATGGCCCAGGTGCACTGTGCTGGCCACTGGGCCAGGGCTAATTGTGCAGTGAGGAACCTGCAAGGATTTATAGGGGCATCTCATTTGCCCCTGTATCCCCTTCCCCACACTACTTCCTCTTTACATCCTCCTGGCATCCCCCATATCCTCACTTTCCCCTGCTTCCTTATCTTCTTCCTGCCCACCAGCCAACCTACCTTTGCCCCCTCATCTTCAGCTATTTTTGTTATTTATTTACTTCATTTATACCCCTTTCTTCCCAATGGAGACCCAAAGCAGTGTACATCATTCTCCTCTCCTCTATTTTATCCTCACTACAACCCTGTGAGGTAAGTTAGGCTGAGAGTATGTGAAGGCCCCAAATCACCCAGTGAGCTTCCATGGCAGACTGGGGATTCAAACCTGGGTCTCCCAGAACCTTATCTGAAACTCTAACCACTACACAACACTGGCTTTTGTGGGTGGCTGTTGTTGAACAGTAGCAAGCAGCCAGTCCTGGGTAAGTCATGCAAATCACATGGGAGCAAGCTGCCCTTCGGTTGTTGCCAGGCCTAGCTCTGATATATCTGTTGTTAAAGACCAAAACAGCCCTTGAAAGCACCCCTCCCACTGTTTACTGATGGAAACCTGAAGAAGGCTTGAAGGCTGGCAATACTGTTGTGGTTGTCTAGCAATGGCCTCTGAGTGCATTCATTTCTTAAAGCTACAGGTGCTGCTTCTATTATTTTGAGGGGTTTTAGGTAAAGGTCACCCCATGGGGTTACATCACATCATGATGTTTACTAGGCAGACTATTTTTATGGGGTGATTTGCCATTGCCTTCCCCAGTCATCTACACTTTATCCCCAGCAAACTGGGTACTGTTTGCCAACCTCAGAAGGATAGAAGGCTGAGTCAATCTTCAGCCAGCTACATGAAACCGATTTGTGTTCAATTTTTTCTGAAAACCTGGGGCATTTTTCAGGTTTGTAGAAAGATCTGTGTTGTTTGTTCATGACTCCAATCTCTGTATCTACAGATTTGGTCATGTTGAGAATTAGATATATTAATGATGATGGCCACATGTTCAGTGATGGCATGGCTATGTGGGCTTGTGACAAAAAGAACAGAGGAGTCCCCGAATTTGGTTTCTTAAGCAACAGCAGCACTTTTCACTGTACTCTGGTGGTGGGAAAGGTTTGTCCCCTGGTGAGTGGGCAACAATGATCCATTTGCTCTCAACACCATTTGTCAAAGAATTGCTTCAATGATACCATTCTGTGATTTGATTTTTGCCACATGGCGCAGAGTGGTAAGCTGCAGTACTACAGTCCAAGCTCTGCTCACGACCTGAGTAAGATCCCAACGGAAGTTGGTTTCAGGTAGCCGGCTCAAGGTTGACTCAGCCTTCCATCCTTTCAAGGTCGGTAAAATGAGTACCCAGCTTGCTGGGGGTAAAGGGAAGATGACTGGGGAAGGCACTGGCAAACCACCCTGTAAACAAAGTCTGCCTAGAAAACGTCGGGATGTGACGTCCCCCGTGGGTCAGGAATGACCCGGTGTTTGCACAGGGGACCTTTACCTTCAATTACACATATCTGATTTTTGCTTCCAAGGATATATGGTATTTTAGCAACTTCCTTTCAAGTTGCCATTCCATTTTCTAAAATTACTAAATAATATTGGGAGTTGTCTGCCACCCACCAATGCTACTGTTGCTCAGTAAAGAAATTTCAATTGGCTGAACAGTCATTAATTTGCTTACTTAACATTGCCCTTTGTTAATGACATAAGCACCGTTTCTGGCGAAATGCTTGTAATAAGTGAAGGTCACCTCTTGTATTCAATTTGATGTGTCATATTTATGGCAGGTCAGTTCCCATTAAATTAATAAGGGTTGCTATGTCACATCATCTTGACTTCCAGTGGGATGCAGAGCTACCTAACATAATGAGTAACCCATGAACACTCCTACGTGATGTACAATACATTTACCATGTTAAACCTTTCCTTCATGACATGGCAGCAATAGTAATAAGTGCTTTTCTTTCTTCCTTGTCTCTTAATTGTCAGGATTACTGGGATGAAAGTAGTAGGAAAACCCAGCAGTTCTGATTGTTTGCTAAAATAATGATCCCGCCAGGGTTTTGATTCCCTTATTTCTTATTCATAGAACTCTAAACATTTAGTATGTAGGCTTCACATTTATCAAAATCATGATTTTTGTAAGTATAGGGTTCCAAATTTTTAACTTGCTCTTTTGCTTGTGAGAATAAAGTTTTCTGAGGATCCTTTGCTGAGAATCATACAGAGTGAAAAATGCAAGCAGTTTAATTAGATGCCAAGAGGGAATAGGTTTTCATCCATGGAAGTTTATACTGGAATAAAATGTTCTAGTCTTTTAGATTTCACCAAATTCCTGTTTGTTTTGTTTATTGCATTAAAATAATATGTGTTAACCCTAGGGATGCTGGAACTCCTGCAGGTTCAGATCACATTATAATCCCCAGTTGCCAATAGGCACTCAATTTATTAGTGATTAGATCCAGTATTCTCAGAGGCATTCATTAGAGTTAAGCGAGTGTCTGCATTTCTAGCACAACAGCATGTATAAGTGCACTGTTGACCTTTGTGTGCTGTTTAATGCATGTGCAGTTTAGCAAAGGACCATGGGAGCTGGAATTTCCCCATGCAAGTAGTTAGCAGTATATCCCCAGGGGCAGTCTTGGACATAGGGCAATTGGGGCAGCTGCCCCAGGCCCCTGCTGTAGAGGCACCTGTGCTGGGTCCCCCTTACCACCCGTCAGCCCTGGATGCCCATGCTGCTTGCTATGTGTGTGTGGTGCCCCTGTCCCTGACTGCCCTACTGGCCACTCAGCCAGGTAATCTGCTGTAGGGTGATGGGGGCCACGAGTTTCCCCAGTTACATACACATGCATATGTATAACCTCTTCTGATTGTGGCTGATGCCGTAATTCAGAGAACAAACAGGCAAGGCCATGAAACACATGTGGGGACAGCTCATCCAGGTTCCACAAACTGTAAAGGGTTGTGGGGAGACAGTAGAGCTGGTGGAGGGTTCCTCCATGCCACCCTCATCAAAACCCCAATTGTTATTGATACTGCTTTTAGATGCAGTAGCATCTGGTTCCATTCAGTCTGTTCTTGCCGGTACTGTAGTCATTGTTATGTTGGACCTCAGCATCCAGAATCCACCCTATGATGGAGACTAGGACAGAGGACAGAGCGAAGCTGTGAGGGTTTCTGGGAATTGTAGTGGAGCAGTGGGACAGGAAACTAGCAGACAGCAGACAAGAACTGAACTGAAGGATTGAAGGAGAAGCATTGATGTAGACAAGGGAGCCAATTTGCATGCAGAGGGTGACATGGTCATTGCAGGAACAGTGAGAGCAGCTGGGGGGGAGGGTGGGTGCAAAACTGGCATGCAACGACTAAACCCATGATGAACCCTGTTTCATCAGACCAAGGTGGGTCTATCCTGTCCAGCATCATGGTATGCAACTGGAATGCAACAACTAGAACCCATGATGAACCCTGTTTCATCAGACCAAGGTGGGTCTATCCTGTCCAGCATCATGGTATCCACAGAAACCAACATGATACCTGCAAAACCACAAGCCAAAGCATCTCACTCTTGTTGCCCTTCCATAAGAAGAAAAGTAGGTTTTTATACCCTTCTTTTCTCTACCTTAAAGAGTCTCAAAGCACCTTACAATCAACATTCCCTTCCTCTCCCCAAAACAGGCACCTGAAAGAGTTCTGAAAGACTTGTGAGAAGCCCAAGGTCACCCAGCAGGCTTCAGGTGGAGGAGTGGGGAATCAAACCCAGTTCTCCAGATTAGAGTCCACTGCAATGGTACTGCAATGGAAATAAATACAGTCTAATCTCTTAGGAGCTTGGGCAGGCCAATCTCCCACCCCCTTTCTATTTTCATCTCTGCTCCTTTAGCAGCAGCCCCCAATGCAGCATTGTACCAAATGGTTTAAATTGTATTTTATTTTATTTACATTATTTATAGTCCTCCTTTCTCACTTGGACTCAGGGCAGATTGCACAGAGTAATAAAAAAATGATTCCTGTGTTGATAATGAAGGCCAAACTGTGGGCTTACACAATGTAGTCATTGTTATGTTGGACCTCAGCATCCAGAATCCACCCTATGATGGAGACTAGGACAGAGGACAGAGCGAACCTGTGAGGGGACATAGGGGAATCTATCTATTTTGGGTGACTCCGTAAGTAAGCAGAAAAATATGACTTTATACATTAAGTAAAAGAAGGGAAGGTCTGATGAGAATGGAATATGCCTGTTGAGAACTAAATATGCCAGCACAGAATGTTGAGAGCAGAAGAAGAGTTAAAGGGTGGGAGTGAGTGGGTTATAAATCTCTGAGAGCATACAGAATCTTAGAGGAAATTTGGGGGGCTGTAATTGGATTTTCACATTCTCTCCTCTTCAGATTCTTCATGGTCCTTAAGCTTCCACCTTTGTGGGTGTAAGCCTGTGGAGAATCAATTGATTCCCTTCTGAACTATTTTCTTTATAAAATTACTGGTGCTCCTAATTGTATTGCCGGAGTTTATGTGCAGAATGGGTCCTTAGATCTCTTGAAGTTTGGATTTGGGCCGCAGTTTTTAGATTCTGGGTTAAGATTCTATTCTCCATGGAGTCGCATGGATACTTACTTTTACTGCAAGCTAATTCTTATCAAAGCTCATGCAGCAAATTGGTTGAAAATCGTATCCAGATTTTAGGAATCTCTATGACTCATCAGCCGCTCTTTAATCTTTAGCTGCTTGCAAAAACTGGATTTTAGAAGCACTATGATAAGAGCACGTAGAGCATGTTCACCTTTGTACCTAGGTTTAATGCTGCCACAATCTCTTCCAACATAATTTGACTCCCTGGTAGTCCCATGCTACAGATGATTATTTATGTTGGCTAGACTGAATGCCATTCCATTAGGGGAGCTATTGGGTCGTTTAAATAGGGTGCCATATTCTGAGCAAGTGTGTCAATGTGGTTCTGATCAAATAGACACCCTTCAACATTGTCTGTTCAGCTGTGACCTACTCAATGTGGCAAAAGATAGATGGATAAATCCTTTAGGTGTGAATTGGATAATTTGCAGTTTCTTTTAGCAGGAGTGGATTTTAATATTACACTGGCAGTTGCCCAGTCCCCCCCCCCAAGTTGATTAAGATTATTCTGGTTTTTTTAATATACACACACATTAAAAGGAAAGATTAATATATATTAAAAGAAAAGACTAAAAGGAAAGGATATATACACACACACACACACACACACACACACATATATCCTTTTCTTTTAATCTTAGTCTTAGTGTGACTCTGTTCAGAGCTGAATTGGCTGTATGAGCCGTATCATTAAAGTAAGTCCTTAAGCTTCTTAATGTATATGGAGAACATACAATTATCCACTTGCAGTCAGAGGTTGTATGGTTCAAGAACAGTTTTGCTGGGTGAAGAACTGTTTATCTTGAGAGGCTTTGCCCAGCAGCCAAAGCCCATAAGCACTCAACCACACAGCTTATTCTTGTATGATGTAATGCTCATGTAGCTTGCAGTGACCATAACGGCATTAGAGAAACCTTTTATTACTGAGCATGCCCTGGTATGGTTAGCCCAAGCCACATAGGTGGTCACATGAAGGTGTCTTATACTGGATCTGACCACTGGCCCATCAAAGTAAATTTTGTCTACTCAGACTGGCAGTGGTTTTCTAGGGTTTCAGGTGGGTCTTTCACATCACCTACTACCTGATCCTTAACTGGAGATGCTGGGGATTGAACCTAGGACCTTCAGCACACCGAGCAGGTCCTCTACCACTGAGCCAGGGCCCCTCCCCTGTGATCCTTCATATGGATAGCAAGCAGAGTGAATGGGTGTCTATGTGATACAGTTCCTTTGCAGCAACCATACCATAACTGTAAGATAACATGGACACCACACCTTAAAGTGAATTCATACCCTCATCTTTATTTTGTGGAAGGAAAAACAAATGCTGGTAGCACATGGTAATAATATATTTGCACTGTTCCTTTGCATCAGCTCTTAATTTCAGGGTTGTTTAATCCCACAGCTGCTTGTAGACTTTGCTTTTAGATTCATAATTTTCCATCCGTGTTACCAAAGATAGTACTTAGTTAAACATTACTTCTCTTTTATACAAGGAACGTGTCTGTGTTAAGGCTGTTCCTTGTCATTACTGGTGTATTAAGTGCAACATGGTGTGTATTTTCCTGGTCTCCCTTCAACTTTTTTGGTTGCAGTGAAAGTAATTTTGTTTTAAATTATTATTCTGTCAGACCCTAAGAGAGGAGTACAAAGAGTTGTCAGCAAAGGGGACCCAGCTAATTATCCACAGTAATATTCTATCTGTGAATGTTAGACCACCTTGCTTCTGAAATGTGTATGTGTCTTGTCCCCAAACACAGGATATCTTTTACAAATGTATAACTATTTCATGTGCAAATTCATTCCACATACTCATAGCCCTCATTAGTGATTCCTATAGAACAAGTTTCCGTGAAATGGAAAATTGTAACGTTGATTTTTCCTAACAACTGGTCTAAGAAAATTTATGCATAGATTTATACATAAATTTGCTTCTGCATTTTGTGTATTTCAGAAGAGAGGAGAAAGGTGTGCTTCTGGGACCTGCTGATAACCATGGCATTTTCAAGGAGGGTATATTGTTGCAAACATAAAGCAAGCCAGATCCTTTTTCAGGATTGGACCCAGCACTCTAGGGAGGTGACATCATTCATTCATCCATTGCCTGCCTTCGTCTGTGCAAACTCGAGGAGGCTAACAGAACTGCAAACAGGACGCATCATTAAGTGTCCAGCAAAAAGTTAAAATCACAATTCAATTGATAGACACAGCCAAAACCAGTTCAACCTCCACTCACCTCTGGAACAAAGTCTTGCACAACTTCCTGAATGTGGCAAGTGAAGGCACCTGTCGCACCCATTTCTGACGGGCTATTCCAGAGGAATGGGCCTGCCTCAGAGAATGCCTGTGATGTTACAACAACACTAAAACAAAGCAGGTGTGAGTCTGGACAAGATATATGTGCTACATCGATCTTGTGGAAGAAACGTAAATGCAATAAAATAATAACATTAAGTGACAGTACAATCTGATTGTACTGATTGTACATCTGATACACATTTACCAAACTTAACTCTCACTGTGTTCAGTGGCGCTTACTCCCAGGTAAATTTGCAGAGGATTGTAGCCAAAGTCAAACTGGTAGATCTATAGATAGGTTTCCATGCTGTCTATAGAAATGTGTGAATCTCCAAGAAGTCTTGCTCTGTTTGCACTGAAACTTTTGCCTTTCTCTTAACATTCTTTAGATCACTGGTTCTTAACCAGGGGTCCGTGGACCCCCAGGGGTCCATAAGAACTAAACCAGGGGTCCGCGAAACAAAGTTATAAACCCATAATAAATTAATATTTACGCGGGCGGCATAGTGGGGGCTTGCAGGCACAGAGCACGGCGGCGTGCAGTGGTGACTCGCGGGAGCGGCGCTTGACAAGTAAGGAACATGCAGGGGCGAGGAGGCAGGGGGAGGGTGCAAGCGAGCCTCGCACGACCACACACAATAGGAGAAACACTTGTCAAACCTTGTTTGATGATAGCTGTCAAAGAGGTTTTAGGGATGGAAGCCAAAAAGAAAATACAAGAAATACCTCTATCGAACAACACGGTAAAAGCTTGAATTGAAATTATGTCAAATGACATCGAGGAGCAGCTTGTTTCGAAAATAAAAAATTCACCATGTTTCGCTTTGCAGTGTGATGAATCGACAGACGTTTCTAATTGGTCAGTTGCTCATATTTGTCCGCTTTTTAGATGACAACAACACTATTAAAGAGGAATTATTGATTTCGCGGAAACTGGGAACGATGTCAAAAGGTATCGACGTCATGAATATAATAGCGGAGTATTTTGAGAAACATAGCATTATGTGGGAAAAGCTCGCCAGCTTCTGTACGGATGGTGCTCCAGCCATGTTAGGATCACGCTCCGGTCTAGCAACATTAATAAAACAGAAGAATCCTTCAGCAATAATAACTCATTGTATCATACATCGTTAGGCGTTAGCTTCCAAGACTCTTCCTAAAAGCCTTGTTAATACCATGGAAATGGCCATAAAAGTGGTCAATGTTATTAAAAGCAGTGCCTTAAATACACGCCTTTTTAAAAAACTGTGCACTGAAATGGACTCCGATCATGAGACTCTTTTTTTCCACACCAAAGTTCATTGGCTATCGAAAAGCAATATGATGGGAAGGTTATTTGAACTAAGAAAAGAGGTTGAGCTGTTTCTAGCTGAGAAGAAAATTAAAGATTTACTAGAGCTGTTTTCTGATTCGAAAAGTCAGATGCATTTGGCTTATCTTGTGGATATTTTCTGACATTTGAATAAACTAAACTTACAGTTGCAAGGCTCTGGAAACATAAATTTAGCAGGTGTGGGAAACATTTTTATGTATGAAGATAAACTGCGTGCCTTCATTTGCAAACTTCAGTTATGGGTAGGCGAAAACAATTATTCTGCGTTTGTGACATTAAAAGCACTGGTCGATGATAGTAAAGATGACATGATCACCGCAAATATACAAGACAACATCAGAAGTCCTGCAAATGCTGGTCGATGAATTCCACCATTACTTCCCGGAATATAACCAGACAAAATCAAAAGATTCCCAAAAGCTGATTCGCAATCCTTTTGGTATTGCTGTTGAAGAGGTTGCAGAAGAAATCCAGGAAGAGCTCATTGAATTCCAAAATGATAGGCACTGTAAGGATGCGTTTGAATCAGTTTCTCTTGAAGAGTTCTGGTGTAAAAAAGCAATTTCATATCCTACAGTTTGGGGATTCGCCTTGCAATGTCTTATGCTCTTCTCCACAACTTATTTATGCGAACAAGGGTTTTCTGCTTTGCTTATAATTAAGAACATGACAAGAAATCGATTGGAAGCAAGTGATGATATTCATGTAGCTCTGAGCAACAGTATTAGCCCCAGAATTGCCCAGCTTGTAAAAAGGATACAAGCTCAAAAATCACATTGATTTACAATTAAAAGTTCTCTATTATAAAAAATATATTCAAATATTATTCTAAGTTTAATGTTTAACTAACAGTTATGATTAAAGTTTATTTTCAAATTCTCGGAATTTTTATTTTGAACCTTGGGGTCCCTGGGAACCACTGCTTTAGATGGTTTATCCATAGTAAAGGTGTTCTTTTTGTTGGGGGTGATGTAGCTAGGAAAAGCACTAGGCAGGAAAGTTGCATCTTAATAAAGAAATGTGTATTTGTGGGAAGCAGACATGCCAAATCTAATAGCCTGTAACTTCCACAGTCTTAAAATACACAAATTTTATGCTACACTATAGGCAGCAGTAACAAATTCTTTTTGCTTTTGACATGTTAGTGAACTAGGTCTTTGCTATGTAATACAAATGATTCACAGGAGACAAACTAAATGTGGTGTGTGAGAAGTTGTTAAAAATAAAGTGGGGAAAGTACTTTGTCCTTAAACCTGTAGTATCATTTACCATTGTTGTATATTTTTGCAAGGTTACAAGTACTTATTCTACACATACTAAGAGCTGCAGATTCTTTCGTGTAGGAGGTGTTAGTGAGCAAGTCTGACATTTAATATGCTGAGCAAGCTTTGTCCAGTGAAAGGAGTAGGTGGCTCACAAATGCACACCACATATTACATAAACATTTGTTGTGGCAAAAATAAAAATAGCAAGATGTGACCACACATATTTTCAAGAACAACTAGTACCTGATTATTCTTGCCACCCTGTGGTATGACTTCTAGGGGAGAAAGGCCAGTAGCACCATAGATCAACACATTTTTCAGGGTATGAGCTTTTAAGAGTCAATATTCCCTTCTTCAGATACAAGTAGGAATTGAGAACTCTGACTCTTTATACACCAGTCAGAAGGTGGGAGGAATGTCGCAAAGAAGGGAGTCAGGATGCCGAGGTTCAATGCACAATGTAATCAGCTTGATTAGAGCTAGGGAGAAATGCCTAGAAATGCTTCTCAATGGAGAATCCCAGTCAAAGTGGGAATGCAAAATTAAGAGGCACAGAAGGCTGAACATTTGATGCATTAATGTTCCCCATCCCTTCTTTCTGTGGCTGCAGAAACTCTTGCAGTTTTGCACTTGGTAAGAGCCACTCTTTGCCAGAGGGGAGAATGGGCCATTCGCTAGGCTCCCTTGCATTGTAATCTTTGGTATGACTCACTGATCTTCTGTAGCAGATTGGTGAGAATGGGGGGAGAGAGCTTCTAGAGAAGCCATGAGCAAGGAGTAGAATTAAATGTCGAGCCTCTGACATACTCTGAGGGGAAAGGACAGAAAAAGGGAGGGAAGTCCTTCCTTCCACCTTTCCAATCCTCCCAACTGGTAGGTTAATGAGAAGGAATAGCCCCATTAGGCTGCCCTGCCTATTGAGAAAGGAGATCCCTATAGTTGTATCTGACGAAAGGAGCTTTGACTCTCAGAAGCTTATGTCCTGGGCTGAAATCTGGCTCTTCTACTGCAGACCAACACACTACCCACCTCAATCTATAATTGATGGTTTCAGGTTTGAGGGTGAGCTCAACAAATACTCCTCGTGGGGACTTGGCAGAGTTGAAGATGAGCTGTGCCCCTCCCCTTAGCCCAAGGCAATGGAGATCCTAATGGATTAAACTGAGGGTAAAAACTAGTTACCATTGGTAGAAACCTGCTGTATTGCCCTGAAATTCCCAAACCTTCCTCCTCTTCAAAGTGCCACCAGCAAAGTAAAAGAGTTCTGGCAGAGCAGGAGTTCTCCACTTCTCCCTTTCTGCTGAAGTCCCTGAAATTTTGCTGCTGGGAGTCAAGGGATTTTCATGAATAGCATGGAGGGCAAAGTGGAGATCTGCAGTGGGAGGAGGGAACTGGCAAAAATTGACTTCACCAGCTGCATCTATTATGACAAATTGGATATTTTGGCAATACAACTCTCACGCGTAAACCCTTCTGCCCTTGTACCAAAAAGTTCTCATCAGGAAAAGAATTTCTCTGGACCTATGCACAGAACCCCACTCTCTCGAAGGCATAGAGCACAAAGGTTCAACTATCCTGATCATTCTATTCTTATTCCTGATAGCTTTAGGCTCTATTTAAGCAGGAAAAAGCTGAACAAGGATAAGCCGGATTTTTTCGGCTTATCAGAGAATTGGCTAAATTCGGCTTTGCCTTTTCCCGCCTTTTTTTTTTTTGCTCTGGTAAAACCTGAATCCAGGAAAGCCAAATTGTCATTTATTCCAGTTCGGGTTTTACCGAATCAACAGCCCTAGCTCCCAATGCCCACAGGTAAAGCAGGGCCTGACTCCTCAGGGTTCTTGGCCCCAGCTGTCTTCTTGGGAGGCTGTTTTGCCCCCCTCTCCCAGGAGACTTAAGGCCCCGTGGGCTGCCAGGTGTGGAGTCCACCAGGGCTAAGGTCTGGTGAGGAATGGCATCCGGGTTCCCACTCTAGCCCAGCCTCCTCGAGTAGGGGTCTCTGGGTCACGGCCTCAGGTGTTGGTGCAGCTAGGCTCCCAGAACAGGTCTCGATGGTCAAGAGAGAGGACATTTTTTAGGAGGGACATGGCATCTTCCAGGGTCAAAGGCTTGTTACATAGAATCCAATCCCTGGCCCTTGGGGGTACCACATGCACCAGTTGCTCTAGGACAACCGATCTAAAATGGCTTTGCTCTCCATCAACTTGGGCTGTTACCACTGGTATGCTGTGTCCTGGAGGTTGATTATGAAGGCCCGGGGGGGGAGGGTCCCCTTTTCTATAGCATGGACCTGAACTTGTAGCAATAGGTTTCTTCTGAGATCGCATAACGCTCCAGGATGCAGGCTTTCAAGCAGTCATATCAGCCACTGTCTTCTTTGGGCATCGCTTAAAGGGCCACCTGAGCAGGCCCAGTGAAGTATGTTCCCAGGATGAAGGAACAACTCTCCTTGGGCCACCCCGAGGCTTTGGCCATCTGTTCAAATGCCTTGAGGTGCCCATCCACCTTCTCATCCAGCCCTAACTTGGTGAGTGGAACCGCAGGCATACAAAGGGCCGGGCCCACTGCCTCCACAGTGGGGCTTGTGGCTGTGGCACCCCACTGGCCATCGAGGGTCTGGCAGATGTCCCACATCAAGGTCGTCTGAGCCTCCTGGTATTGCCTGGCCATGTCATGTAGCAGGTGCTGCTGAGCCTCCTGCTGCTATCTCCACATGTTGTGCACCATTTTCCCTTAGTGCTCAGTCAGCCACTGGTCGAACTAGATGAAGTCCATCGGGGCCCCCACAGCCTGCTCACTGGGCTTCATTGGTTTGGTTTGACCAGTAGGAAGCACTGTCAATAGCTGGGGTTGCAGTAGCTGCTTGTTAGCGGGATTGATAAGCAGGCTGGGGATCTTCTGCTCACCACCCCCTTGCCCATATTCTCCACCACTGTGTCAAGTGGGGCCTTCCCCCCCACCTCAGGCTTGGGGATCTCTGCTCTGGAGAAGGGTTGGGCTGAGGGAGCCTCTTCAGCCTCAGACCAGTCTGAGGTGTGTCCCCCACGGCAACCGCCAAGATGAGTCTGGAGCTCATTGGGCAGGCACTCAGCCCCTCTGGGAGGATGAGGCACATGAAAAATGACACAACAGCTGCAATGGTGGAGCCCTATGAGTTGCAGTACACAAGTCTGTTGAACTACTGAGCCATGAAGGAGTCAGTCTGGCCAGAACTCTAGTGGTCAATAAACAAAAAAGGGGGAAGAAACCCAACCTTAAAAAACTGAAAATTGGGTACCCAAGGTTTGGTGGAGAAGGTAAAATGATATAATAGAAAATATTTTTTATTTTAAGGCACTTATATCAGGGTTAAAAACATGAAAAATGATGAAATTAGGCACAATGGCAACTCATAAGGTTGATAGACTTAAACCACACACCATACACGTTTCGGCCTGCAGGCCTTCATCAGTGGTCAAATAAAAACCCATATAATGCACACACAAGTAATATAAAAATGTATCACAATATATAGATAACTTTATACAAGCCAAGGAATGTGTATAATAATTTTTAAATTAGAAAGCCCTGTAGGTGGAATACCTGCAAGTCATTCTACTCTGGGCTGTATTAGTCTCTCATACAAGTTGTGCATGCTAGTATCAACCCAGTAAAACAGTGTTATATCATTTTACCTTCTCCACCCAACCTTGGGCACCCAGCTTTTGTTTTTTAAGGTTGAGTTTCTCCCCCCCCCTTTTCCTTTATTGTCTACATAATATGCTCCATCCAAAAAGCCTAAGGTTATACAGCCTTCACATGCTTGAGTACCATGCCCACAAATCTTACCAGATTGCAACTTTAATCCACCACACTTGCATCTACACAATATTTTGAACTGGTTTCTGCTCCATTTTCCGAGAAGCATAGAATGAATTGTAAGTCTAATAATAGGAGCAGTGCCATTCATTAATGCTTCAATTGAGCCCTGAAAGGTATTTATTCAAATTAAGATATGTAGCTATAATTAATACTGATTATTCAGCACACCTGTCTGAAAAAGCAGAGTCATGAGGAGACAGCTGCATGAGGAGACAGCAAGCCGCATTTCAAATGGCATCCTGTGGCTGAAGCATCATTCCATGAATATGGATTCTGGTGAAATCTGTACAAATAACAAAATGAGTAACTCTTTGGGGGTCTGCCTTTCTGTTAAGTGATTCTGTTAACTGGCCTTCCTGAACAATGCAGTTACATTTAGGAATGCATTTGACTAGTTTTTAATTTGCTGACAGTCCTAATTGAGATTTTAAATTGTGGTCTTTTAGTTTTTTTAATATTTGTTGTTTTATTTACATTGTAAGCCTCTTGGAGCCTCATGGCGCAGAGTGCTAAGCTTCAGTACTGCAGTCCAAGCTCTGCTCACAACCTGAGTTCGATCCCAATGGAAGTTGGTTTCAGGTAGCCGGCTCAAGGTTGACTCAGCTTTCCATCCTTCCGAGGTCAGTAAAATGAGGACCCAGCTTGCTGAGGGTAAAGGGAAGATGACTGGGGAAGGCACTGACAAACCACCCCATAAACATAGTCTGTCTAGAAAATATCGGGATGTGACGTCGCCCCGTGGGTCAGGAATGACCCGGTGCTTGCACAGGGGACCTTTACCTTTATCTTTTTAAGCCTCTTGAGTTCTGCAAGGCAGAAAGGCAGCTTTTTTTCCCATCAAGTCACAGCTGACTTATGGTGTTAGGAGGTGGTTTGCCATTGCCTGCCTCCACATCACACGCCTGGTACATAAGTAAATTTTTATTACGGCATTGCCATTCTGAAAATACTTAATAAAACTATCCACAGTTTACGATTATACATTAATTTAAAATACAAAATGCAAATCCATCAAATTAGGTTTTACTTATCCCAAGTTAAAATTGGACCTATCTTTGAGGAAACCTTTGAGAGGTGAACTTTAAGTGCTATTGTGCAGAGCCTAGCTGTGGCTAAGGTAACCTGTTCTTTTTCCCCCTCCAGAAGAGTCTGCAATATTACTGATTCTGAGGGCTCTCTAGGGCCCTTCAGCGAAGGGAGAATGGGAAGTCTCCCATCCAAATACTAGCCAGGGTCAGGGCTGAGAATGTGTAACTGGCCCAAGGACATCCAGCAAGCTTCTGTGGTGTGAGTGGGGATTTGAACCTGGGTTTCCCAGGATATTTAAAGTTTTATGTTTTTCCAAAGAAGGCAGAATCCCTAATGAAAGGAATTTCTTTAAATTCTATGAATGTATGTGCCTCTCTGCAATAGTAAACACACCAGGGCAGTTGCTCAGAGGATGGGTCTTAGATTGGCAACCTCCTGGTTGGTCCTGGAGATCTCCCAGATTTACAACTGATATCCAGATGACAAAGATCAGTTCCCATGGAGAAAATGGCTGCTTTGGAGGGTGGACTGTAGGGCACTATACCACACTGAGCCCCCCCAAACTCCACCCTCCCTTGGCTCCACCCCCAAATCTCTAGGAATTCCTCAACATGGAGTCAACAATCCTCATTTTAGAAATATCTTCTTATTGGAGTGGCTGCAACGCTTGACCTTCTGGCCAATGAATGGAGCCAAGTTACCTCTTTTCTGCTTCTTGAGGGAGGTAGTGGTACAATCTCCCAGGAGCCCTTGGCCCTCTGAATGGTGGCGGTGCCAAGTTGTCCTGTGACAGTTGCAACAAAGTTGTCTTTGGGAAGGAGGATGGGCAAAGCTCTTGGCAACTGTTGTCCCTAGAACAAGAAACTGTTGTGTTTTGGTGATTGCATTCTGAGTCACTGCTGTAGTTTCTGATGGTTGAGACAAATAGGGAGTTTAATCTCTAACATGCAAAAGAAATACCTGAAATACATACATCTGATTGGAGATATAGGGAATGTGCTGGTTTCATTTCTGCAGCTCTTGAACTCATATAGGCTTCTTTTTGCTCCAGGCTATTTCAGATTTTTCTCCTGATTTACACATCTTAAATTGATGTTACTTTAAATCTAAACTGTGTTCATATGGAGGGAAAAGGTGTTCTTTCAAAATAAAATAGCTTGGAATAGATGACTGCTTGCTAAAGAATCTGTACTGCCATGAGACTTCATTACATCTGAGAGTTTCACGAAAACCCTGGCTGTACCATGGTGTGCAAATAAATGTAGAGGTGGTTAGATACTCTCTGCCTAAACTCACTCCTTCCCCTTACTTCTCATTCTCCCATTCCTATAGGGAAGATTATGTTTCATTTACCTTTTCAGAGGTCTGCAAACTGCACGGAAATGAAAAGGTCCACTCAAATCCCCTTTGGCAGCCTGAGAACTCGTAGATGAATGATAAACTTTGAACATTCCATATTGAAAGAAGCTTCTACATTAACTGTGAATAGCCATTGTGCTCTGAAACTGGTTCAGACTCTTCCGGGGATTCCATTATTAAGGATTATTGCATAAACATCACTTTTTCCTAGTATCTTTCAGAGCTTTCATAGAATCAAAGAGTTGGAAGAGCCCATACAGGCCATCTAGTCCAACGGCCTGCTTAATGCAGGACCAGCCTAGAGCATCCCTGATAAGTGTTAGTCCAGCCTCTTCTTAAAGACTACCAGTGAGGGGGAGCTCAACACCTCCCTAGGTAGATTATTCCACTGTTGAACAACTCTTATTATATATAAAAAAAATCCTAATATCCACCTTTCTACCTGCAATTTAAACCCATTATTGTGAGTCCTATCCTCTGATACCAACAGGAACTGCTCCCTGCCCTTCTCTAAGTGACAGCCCTTCAAATACTTAAAGAGATCAATCAAGTCCCCCCTCAATCTCCACTTCTCCAGACTGAACATTCCCAACTCCCTCAGCCTTTCCTCATAGGGCTTGGTCTCCAGGCCTCTGATCACTCTCATTGCTGTGTTTGCTGCTCCTACAAATTTATTGTCATCTCCAAATTTAATGAGTAGCCCTTCCACACCCTCATCCAGATCATTTACAAAAATATTGAAAATGTACTGGGACTGGAACTGAACCCTATGGCACCCCACTGGACACCTCTCTCCATTCAAATGAGATGCCACTGACAATGACTCTTTCAGCGCATCCCTGATCGGAATGTCTGTGCCGGGCTTAGGAGTTAATGCAGCGGTGCTGCCTCCTAAGGAGGTTTCGGCCCATACTATACCTCCACCCGGCGCCAAAAATCCATGCAACCCTCATAGGGTTGCTCCAGATATATGCCACTTAAAGGCGTATCTAGGCCAAAATAAAAGAGGTTGTTCCCAAGGCAAAATGGCGGTCCCCTCCCCCTGGCCGGCACTGTTATGCCCCGGGAACGCCTCTCGGGACACCTCCTGGGACGCCGTTATGCCCCAGGAATGCTTCCCGGGATGACGATGCGGCAGCAGGCTCCAACGGTATCTGGCCCCAGCTCTGCCGTGGCAGTGGCCAGAGTCCGCCATCTGGCCCTGTATGCCAGTGCTGGGGCCACAAACACCAGCATGCACCTCCGGGACACCAGTGCTCTGGGCCCTTGTGCTGGTGTGGGCCGGTGCCAGCCTCCAAAGGCCTTTGACTGCAGCCACCAGCGCAGGTCAGGAATGCGCTGTTTGAGTGCAGTTCTCCAACCAGTTCCCTATCCACTTAACTATCCTAGGGTCCAGTCCACAGTCGTCTACTTTTCCCATTAGAACATCATGGGGAACCCTGTCAAAAGCCTTACTGAAATCCAGGTAAACATCACCTGCATTCCTTCGATCCAGGAAGTAGCAATAATAGGTAGCTCTTATCATCAACTCAGAGGGGAGGGACCTGTCATTTTTTGCAGAATTGTGTATGTGTGTGCATTGGTGTGACTGAGGGGGCGGGGCAACGTGTGTGCAGGGGATGGTGGTTCCAGCTGCTGCCAGGCAGGGTGTGTGTGTGTGATTCCCAGTGTATTTTTTTTTAGCATGCACTTTATCCTCCAGTCTGCAGGGGGTTCAAGAGCATGTGGTTAGGTTGCCAGAATCCAGGGGCTGGAGATTACCCAAAACATGTTAGAAGCTTACAGAGCTCTACAGACATAGAAGAAAGCAGGCAGGCAGGCAGGTAGGCAGGCAGGGAGTAGGTAGAGCCCAGCCTATTCTCCCCCAACTCTTTTGGAGAGTCAGAGCCAAGGTCCTGAGCAGATTTTTGCACAAAGTCTGCTGTGGACAGAGAAACTCCCTTCCTCCCCTTTTAGACTACACAGCTAAAAAAACCTCTGCTTTGAAAACGGCATTTTCCTCTCAAGAGGAGCCGAGGGGAGTGCATGGAAAAAGCACATGAGGGCTGTCCTCTGCCTCCCTTCATTCCAGCCCTACGCGTGGTTAAGAGAATTTTGTAAGACTGTCTGCAGCATGCCCACTATAAAAATCCTTACACTAGAGGGGTTTGTAAATCCACCCCACCCCCGCCACAGAAAGAAAGCTTCCACACCTCCCCCGGCCAAAAAGAGCTGTTTATCTCTGGGCCCCAGCTAGTATCTTTTTTTCCTGCTATGTACAGAGAGAGAGAGAGAGGATGAAGGGGAAAACGGCACGGGTTTTTTTTCCTGCTTTTCCAGCCAAGTTCTGAAAAATGCAGATCAGCCCCCTTTAGCAGCAGCAGCAGACTGGCAAAACCAGTCTGACCAGTTATGTTAAATTAGAGGCAGAGACTGTGGGGAGAGGAGAGCGAGCGAGCGAGAAGGATTTAAACAAAGAATGCAGACCCCCCATGCTTCCTCCCCCCTTTGTACAGCTGAAGTGGGGAAGGCAGGCAGGGAGCCAGACAGAGAGAGCAGCCAGAGTCAGGGGTTTTGTGTTTTTAAGGTGTGTTAATGTTCAAACAGATCTTACCAAGCAGATAAGTGTAGCAAAAAGTAAGTTAAAAGGGGCGCTCCATCCCCGTCTATACAAGGAAACGCCTCCGTTCCCTACCAACTGATCTGGCTTTAAGAATTTGATAGGCTAGTCCCAGGGGGGGGGGAGAAGTGGGAGGAGGGAGTATGCAGCTTAGCCTACGGGTTTTACACAGAGACATGCAAAGAGAGGAGGGAGGGGAGAAGGGAGGGGGGAGAAGGGAGCTTTCCCCTTATCTTTTGAAACACAACACACCAATTTTAAGCTTCTAACAGATAGGGTGTCTGAAGCACACAGTGTGGAAGGAGCAGAGTTTTAGGGGGCAGCCCTGACTGACCTTATTTTTTTTTTCTAAACACCTCTGTGCAAAAAACTGCCATCTCATGGCACGTCGGCTGTCTCTGGAGAAAACTTTCTATGTTTTCTATGGAAAGAGGGGGTATCACACAGAGGGGCAGACCTAGAAAGCAGACACGCTACAAGGGAGTGATTGACAACCCCAAGGCAGCAGGGGCGGGGGAAAGAGGGACAGAGCTTTCGAGCTTTATAGCAAGTGTGCACGGGGGAGGGGGGCACAAGATGGTCGGAGGAGCACTCTATTTTTTTCTAAGTGGTTGAACGAGACCCTAGACTTGAGCATAGCAGCAGCAGGGGGAGGGGGCTGAGAGAGTCCACTGGGAATCACACACACACACACCCTGCCTGGCAGCAGCAGGAACCACCATCCCCCGCACACACGTTGCCCCGCCCCCTCAGTCACACCAATGCACACATACACAATTCTGCAAAAAATGACAGGTCCCTCCCCTCTGAGTTGATGATAAGAGCTACCTATTATTGCTATTCAGGAAGGTCATCATTCAATCAAAGAAGGAAACGATGTTGGTCTGGCAGGGCCTGTTGGGAGCAAATCCATGCTGACTTCCCCAGATCACCAAGTTCTCCTTCAGATGCTTCAGCAGAACACTATTTTTGTTTGTTTGTTTTGTTTTGAAGGACAATGTCAGGACATCTTCCATTATGCAAGTATTATTGATTTGGTATTCTGCACTTTAGGTTTCTTAAATGCAACAGATTATCTACCGTTAATGGTCTGCTATCTTATTGTACAAAGAATAACATTCATGAATTCCCTTGATGGGCTGTGGAGAGTATATGTGGTGTAGTGGACAGAGTGTTGGACTAGGACTGGGGAGATCTAGGATCTAATCCCAACTCAGTCATAAAGCTCTCTTAGTTACTTAGAGCCAGTCACGCTGTCTTAGCCTAACCTACATCACAGGGTGGTTGTGGGGAGAAAGTGGCGGAAAAACCATGTAAGCCATGCTGAACTTCTAGAGGAAGGGTAGGATAAAAATATAATGGCTAAACAGATAGATTTGTGCTTGGGGAAATGTCTTCAATAGCCAAAACAACCACCACTGTGTTACGATAAGATATAAAATGCCTCATTTAACTTCTGTGCAGTGCTTTGCATTTTGTTTGTTGTAGGGTCAGACTGGAAAAATTACAAATGGAGAAGTGGGGGTGGCATTGAGAATCCAAGTTAGAATGGCTATTTATGGATGATGAAAAAAAGAACAAGAGGCTTCAAAAACAGGACAAAAGGAAGGGAAAAAAGGACAGAATTTGCACAAAATTTCAATATGCTAATTTATATTCACCAATGCAAATTTACAAATAATTACTATAATTTAAGTAACAATACAACTCACCATAGTGTCATTTCCATCTCAGGCAGCAGGCAGAGCTCAGCTCCTTGAATGACAGCCTGTCACTCAAACAGGGTCTTCAGCAGAAATGTAAAAACAGAACAAACTTTACCTAGTTTTACTAGACAGAAGCAGAACCTGGACATTTCAGAGGATACCCTCCCACCCAAAAAAGGTTAGCCCTCTGAAAAAGAGGACAGGTGGCCACCCAAACCAGGTATCATAATATGTGAGTAATTAATATGTATGTAAGTGCCGTCAAGTTGAAGCTAGCTTAGGCTGACTCCAGCAAGGCGCTTTCAAAGCAAGTGAAAAGCAGAGGTGGTTTGCTATTGCCTTCTTCTGCAGAGTCTTCCTTGGTGATCTCCTGTCCGAAAACCAACACCACTTAACTTCTGAGATCTGACAAGGTCAGGCTATATACCGTGCCACCTTCCCTTCTGGCTGCTTAATCCACACACCATATTTCCTTTATTCAGTAATTATTTCGGCCCGGAGGTTGTTTTGTTACCAATATAAGGACTCAGGCTTTCCAGAGACTTCTTTTATCACCTGCTGGTGCCTACAGGTCTTACTGCAGACCTCAAAATTCCTTCATTTTATTTATCGTATTTGTATCCTGCTCACCTCAGGCTTGCGTGAGATAGGTTTGCCAGAAAGATCATGATTTTAGTAAGGCCACCCAGTGAAAGTTTCTGAGCAGAGTCTCACTTGTCCAGCACTCTGTCCACTGCCACACAACATAGGTGTTGGTGGAACCACTTGAATTAATTAGAGACCATGTAAGCCTTCTGAAAATTCTGTTCAGCTTTACCCAAAGCAGAATTTGAGAAATCCAGTCATTTCCAGTTTAGGCAGAAACTAAGTGGCAGTCATCTTTTTGGATAACTTCACATGGCTTGCCATTTCTTTTTAACATCAAAAGTAAAGTAGCAGGACAACCTTCTGTTATCAAGAACGAGTATCATCCAGTGTGCTCCAGTACAATTTCATTAACTCTAGTACAGAAAAGCAATTAAATTTCTTGGGAGAACACTTTAACTAGCAGCAGCAGAAGCAGAAGAAGAATAAGTGTTTGTCTACCACTTATGGGAGACTCAGACTGGCTTACAATCACCTTCCCTTCTTCTCCCCACAACAGACACCCTGTGAGGTAGGTGGGGCTGAGAGAGCTCTAACAGAGCTGTAACTTGTCCAAGGTCACCCAGCTGGCTTTGTGTGTAGGAGTGGGGAAACAAATCCAGTTCACCAGATTAGCCTCCGCCACTCATGTGGAGGAGTGGGGAATCAAACCTGGTTCTCCAGATCACACTCCACTGCTTCAAACCACCGCTCTTAACCACGATACAATGCTGGCTCTCACTTCAAGCATCCTACCTCAAATGGCTTTCCAGGAAAAACAGCCTCCATAGCTATTTATTTGGGTTCACCCACAAATTCTACTTCTATGCCCCTCTTTCTTTCCTTGTTCCTCTTCTCCCTCCCATTGTATGGGAGGGTAAGGCACTATGTGATAAACTCAAAATAAAACATACATACTTAAAAAATTGGTTGAAAAGCACTTTGTGCTGGACAGCTGCTGTGGTATAATGGTTAGAGAGCTGAACTAGGACTTGGAAGACTCAACTTTGAATTCCCACTCTGCCGTGATGCTCACTATGAGACCATTTGCCTGTCATTGTCTCTCACCTAACCTACCTTGCAGGGTCGCTGTTAGGATAAAATGGAGAACAGTGTACACTGCTCTGAACTTGGAGAAATGGCAGGATAAAAATGTGACTAATAGACATGTAAAAAAAACCTAGTTTGATTAAACCATCAATATAATATTTATAGTTGTATAGGTTAATGCTGTACCAGTGTAAGCATCTTCCAAGAGATATACTAATCAATAGTTTTTCTGCATGGTTGTTGCACATATTCATAGTGCAACTGCTGGTTTAACAACTACATTAGTTCAAGTAATTGTAAGATGGTATGAATAGGTTTGTAGTATTAAAAAGGAGATATCACAGCTCATATTCCTTATGCCTGAGAGAGGGCAAGCATAATGAAAGTGGAAGTTAAGGAAGTCTCCCTCAAAACAAAAACAAAAATTAAAATTAAAGTAATTCGTTTTGAGACTTTTAATGGATAGTATGAAAACATCTCTTTGGAATAAAGTGTATTATAGAAAATGTCTCATTAAGCTGGATAAATTGCTACATTACGTGTCCATGGTTTAATATTGCAATTTTCCCTTTAGTTTTTATTAGAGAGAATATTTTTGAGCCATGTGTCATTAAAGAAAATTAAACCAGTAGTTCCAGGAACTCTCAGTTTAAAATCTGAATGTAACAAATATATCCTCTCAGAATTTAAAGAAGTAAATGATATTTGTTGACTTTGGAGTGTTATTTAAAGGTAGATGCTGGCAAGGGGAGTATTTGAACTTTTCAGGTCCACTAGGGGAAAACCTGGGCAAATTTGAGGGATGTTTTATACATCTCTGCAAACACAGAACTCTGATTCAGAGGAGGAGGACCAGAACATCCACATCTAGTCAAGAAACCCTGTTTAAAAAAATGAATGTGCTGAATTTGCTAGAGCTGTCTGTATGCATATGATTTAAGTGGGTTTTTCTGGTATAAAGGCAAAGGCATGAAGAGAGTACAGTTGGCTGGTGAGTTGGCTGTTCTTATCACATTAACAGGCAAGACCAGGGCCTAGTTTCTACATTTCTGGTCATCTTTATGGGGAGGAGGCATAGTTGAGTAACACACACCCAAACAGAGAGAGAAAGTCAGTTAACATAGGCTTATGTGCTTATGGCTCACCATGTGGAAGACATACCTTACATGGTATGTTGTGGATGATACAAAGGGTTGCCAACCTCCAGATTTCTGTCCAAAAATTTGGGGTGGGGGTGGGCCTCATGTTTTGAAACAGTGAGAGATACTCCCATATAAAATCACAGACAAGACAGACATCTTGTAAATATACAGGAATTTTGGCAACTGGAAGATGCAAATTTGGCCATGCTGTCCATCCAGGGCACTAATCTATTGCTGTTGTTGCTGTATTTTGGACTTTACTACCATCACATTATTTGAAAACAAGATGGCATGTTGGTTGCCAGAAGTGACATCTTCAGTTCCTTTTCCCCCACTAGCATCTTCCTTCAGATAAAGTTCTGACTTTCTCAATACATTCAGGAAGTAAGAAAGGAAAGAAATCTAGCATCTTATATAGAGAATAGGACAAGAGGATCCCAAAGACCAGCCACCTGTCCAAAGGCTTGCATTCATGCCTCTGGTTAGCCTTCCACCCATTTGCCGGCATAATGACAGATATCTGCAGATGACTCAAGATAATGTTCTAAGTGACACTCTAAAGGGAATAGAGAAATAGCTGTTATAGCAAGTGGGATTTGTGAATTTTACCCATGAGGAGATCCATATGATCTTAAGATCTCAGGCTGGCAAGATCCAAGAAACCTGCTCTTCATATTATGATGGAGAAAAAAGAGGCTATGATTCTCAGCCTTTTCTCACCATTCTGATATAACATATTAGCCATTTCTATCAGTATACCATTCATTTATATCCTGCCTTTCCACCTGAAGGAGATTTACAACCATATCATTAATGCATTGAGAAGATTTTTTATTTTTAACCAAAGAACTGCTCAAAGCAGTTAACAAAAATTAAAAACAAAGCCAACAAGTTAAAATATTAAAAGGACCGACCCTAATCAGCAAAGGGGCAGTTAAAAAAAACCCCTAATTACTAGTATCAGATGGGGAAGGACTACTACCTTTGAAAGAGAAGAGTCAAACAAATTTCTAGAGGGAGGGCATTCCGCAGCTCTGAGATCAGAACAGAAAAAATGTTTTCATGAATGAGGGAACACCAAGAAGGGTCTTACTGGAATATCTTAAATATTGGCAAAGTTAAAATTGTCCATGAGGTCTCACTTTATTTTAAAAAGAGAGTAAATAATGTCTACAGTAATCACTAATTCAGAAAGACATTACAGCAGAGGCTTGAAAGTGGAGTTGCATTTTTTCCTCGATGAATTCTGGAACTGTATAAATGGATTCTTTTATGATTACCGTAGATCCTTAATCAGTGAAGAAAATTGGATCACTTGCCTTATTCTGTACTTGAATGACTCGTTGAAGCCGTTTGTTGCTCCTTTGGGATCTTCAAACACTGTCTGTTTTAGGTCGTCCTTTTTTCTTCAAATGTGCCTTTCACAGTGTGCTAAGGTATAAAAAGCAAAAATAATGGAGGGCTTACAGCGGGCTTTTGTTATACAACTGAAGGATGGAATGGGATGTCACTGAGAGATTCGACTAATGTAGCCTGTGTTGTATGACGTGTTACATTTAAAGCAGCTGTAGCAAATATCCTCCCCAGCAAGAAGTGAAATCTTGCACACATACAATATATTTATCCAGTCTGATTTTATTTCTTTACTAGGTAGTTGTGAATTTCCTGTATTGTGCAGGGGGTTGGACTAGATGACCCTGGTGATCTCTTCCAACTCTATGATTCTATGAATAGCTTGCTCTCAGGAGCAGATATTAAAACATTGTTTGACACTGAACTTAGGGACATCTTTTGATACAAAAGAAGATTGCTTGATGCCTTTGTGTGGATGGGAACCAAGGTCAAATATGGCTGCTAAGTAGCTTGATCATGAGGGGCCAGTTTAATGACAACCGTGCAAAGAGAGGGCTCTGCCACAGCAGCGAAAGCAGCCCTCTGTTCATTGACTGTTGGAACAGAGCATGGCAGTACCACCCCACTTATCATTAAAACATCTAAAATTCCCAGAACAGAAGCTATACTAGATAAGTGGAACCTCCATGTGTAGAAGCAGTGTATCTCTGAATACCAGATTCCAGGGACAAATGACATGCCAAGGCATCATGACCTGCATGCAAGCTGCAAAAGACATCCGGTTGACCAGGATCAAAAGCAGAATGCAGGATTAGTTGGGCTTTGGTCAGTTCTTACCTTATTATATTTTACACAGTGCGTCTGGAGCTACTGTGACATCTTTCAGGGCCAAACTACACGTTGCAATTTTCAACATGTTGTGGCTGGGTTTTGTAATATGAATCAATCAGTCTCCCTGCTGGAAGTTTATTTCCAAGTATGTGAGGCCCTAATTCAGATCAGGACTGTGACACGTGAGTTGAAGGGGCTTCAGCCTTCCACCTGCATGGTTTTCCTTCCCCAGAACAGCCTAAAGGGTGAATTGACAGTAGAATGCCCTGAGGCCAATACTGTCTCTAACAACTTCATGGGGCCCTCCTGACCCTTGACACCCTCCAATGAAGTGCCCAAACAAAGAGGCCTGCTTGTGGGCTGCAGCCCGCCAATAATAATTCGAGGTGCAATTTTGCTCCTCACCCAATTAACTCTCGTCAGATGATCCCATGCTGTCTGTTTCCTCTCCCAAGTGATGTCCCTTAGACCATATCTTGCACCCTTTTTTCTGTGATGGTTTTCCCTATGAGTGGACTTCGTGCTACTTGCACTGAAGCTGTTAGAACTGGAGGATGGTAAACATCTTCAGTTCCTCCATCAAGTGAGTGCCTGGTCATGGATGCTGGGTGGGGGTGGGTTGTCTGTGCCAGTGCCCCTTGGTGTTCCAGCCGCTTGCTGCAGGGAGCCGACTTGGTCGACCTCTTCAGCCAAGCACTCAACCACCTTAGACAGGCCCTGCAGCATAGTCTCCACCTGGCGCCCGGCTGCCACCATGTCTTGGATGCTTCCCCTACCATTGGACTAGCAAATTTCCTCTTCTTAGGTGCCAGGCAGTCCCAGGACTTCTTGGCCCCACTGGCTTGCTTGCTAGTATGAGGGGGAGAAGGCCCTTGCACTCAGGACTGCACGGGCTGGTTCACCTTCTCCTTGGTAGGCATGCTTGTAAGTACTCTGGTAAAAGGTGAGTTGATGTCCAAATTGGCCCAGAATTGAATTAAATAAAAACTTAGTTTAAAAAAACAAAAACAAAATGGCCCCAGAAATAGGGTTGAGATTTCTGCTGTACCCCACTGTCAGGGTTCCTTTAAAAAATATATTGGAGGGTGGAAATTTTGCCAATGAACAACTATGTGAAAAATGGCCCTGTCCCCCTGTCAGGCGAAGGCCATCACATATTGGGATAAACTGGCGAAAATGGGTTTTACTATTTTAGTTAATGAGTTATAGAAATGAGGTTTATATTTTTTCTGGTAATGTTAACATTGTAATCTTTAAACTGCTCAGACACTTCTCTGGAAGTCTGGTGATGGGTCACTTTTTATGGTGGGTGGAGGGTTGAAAGGATATTTTTGAATTTTGATTGTATTAAGTAGTTTACATAATTGATACCCTTTTGTATTTTTTATTATTGTATGTTTGTTTTGTTTTGTTTTGTTTTATGTTTTATATTTTATGTTATAAAAATTAAAAATATATATAAATAAAAAAAGGAAGTTCCCCTTCCTGCCTTTACTCCACTGCGCTGGATGCCAAGGAAGGCTCGTGATTAGGGCTGTCGATTCGGTTCCATCCAAACTGAAAAACAGCCCAATTTTCCCTGATTCGGCAGTTTTCAGTTCAGATGGAACCAAATTCAAAAAAAGGCGGGAAAGTGATGAGCCGAATTCGGCAAGTTCGGGCGATCGCTGAATAAATTCGGCAAATTCAGGGGGCCGAATCAGCAGCATAACCATCAGTTAGTAAGCAACTAGTAGCATTCTCCCGCGACCAATGGTGGCCAAGCTGGGTCTTCTCCTGGCCAATCAGAACAGAGATTCTCCCTTTTGAATTGGCCAGGAGAAGTGTATAAAAACTCCTGTCCTCCCGTCCCGTCCCGAGTCTGGAACTCATTTCCTTCCATTTTTGTGGTGCTGCTCCTGACTCTGAATGATCCCGATTCCTGCTTACTGGAATTGGATTTACTTCTTGTCCCTGCTCCTGCTGGAAGACAGCCACACAGTTTGATTTTTAGGGTTTTCCTCTATACCTTTTCTCCTGTGTGTGTGTGTGTGGGGGGGGGGAAAGCAGATTCTGTGTGTGGGGGGAGCAGTTTCTGTGTGAGGGTGGGGGAAGCCAAAGGGGGGTTTGCCTGTTCTGCCGTGTGTTTGTGCCTGCTCGCCTCTGCTGGAGTTTGCATTCTGCTTTTTTTCTGCCCGTGGCCTGGCCACCCTCGCCTGGAGTTGAGTCCGTGCATCGGTGCATGCCTGTGAGTCTCTCCCTCTGCTCACCAACCACCCCGCCTCCTCCTTGGGTTGTTTATAGGTGGTTGAGCCGAGCTGTACTGGCTTGAGTGGGGGATTTGGTGCCCGCTTGCCTTTATTTGGGGTTGAGCCAAGCTGTACTGGTTTGAGGGGGAGTTGCCAGTTCTGCTGGGGGGTTGTGTTTGTGCCCGCTCACCTCTGCGGGAGTTTGCGTTCTGCCATTTTTTTTCTGCCTGTGGCCTGGCCACCCTCGCCTGAAGTTGAGTCTGTGCAGTGGTGCGCGCATGTGAGTCTCTCCCTCCACTCGCCATCCGCCCAGCCTCCTCCTTGGGTCATTTGTAGGTGGCTGCCAACTGTGCCTGGAGTGAGGGTTGTCTGTCTCTCTGCCAGGGCTGTGTGTGTTCCCTCTGTTTATCCCCATTCTGATGCTTGAGGTGGCTGCCTGGAGTGGGGCTGAGTTGTTGCTAACTCTGTTTTGATCAACAGCTTTCAGTGAAGGCATTGTTGACTAATAAATTCTGTTAGGGAGTGTCTGGGCATACATTTAAACCGTAGGGATAGGGCCGGTCAGCTTCGTTCTCACCAACTAGGCTCAGCTAGTTCTCACCAAATAGGCTCAGGTAAAAGGGCAAGGAATCTTGATTTTTAAATAGCTTAAAAGTCAAACAGTTGTTGGGGCAGCCTCCTGGCTGCCAGTAGATTTAGAATTCAACGGTGAGGGAAGAGTGACCTTGCAGGGAAAAGAGAACTCCTCCTCCTGGTTCCTGAGGGATCCATTGTTGGAGCTCAGATTTAGATAGGTTAAATCTCCTGGGCATCGCTTCCCCCTTTTAAAAAGGTTTAGAAATCCATCTCCAGGGCAGTGTGACAAGTTCAACTTAGACAGGTCTCTAGACCAGGTTCACCAGCTAGTTTTTTTTTTAAACAAACAAACAAACAAACCAGAAGTTACTAAAGGTTAGGTTAGGGCCTCTTGTGTAGTTTGAGAGAAAATCCCATAGTTGTCTTTGGGGGAGGGTACATAAAAAGTTGTTAGGTCAGGGACTGATCCTAGGCCAGGACAGCTAGATAGGTTATTAAACTTTCTCCCCGCATTACAGGTAGCGAGTTTGGCCCAGGGAAGCAATGAGTGGCAGGGGTGCAGATAAGAGGGCCCTGGGGGGAAAGCGAAGGAGAAGACTAGAGGGGTGAAGGGGAGGGGGAGGGGGAGGGCTTCGGCTCGCCCCCGACCTGTGCTGGGAGCAGTTGCACAGGTGCCCTCCAAGATCCAGTGGCGGATCCTCTTTACTGAGGGGGCCTCTGAAGCTGCCACTCCTGCACAGGTGACGACAGGTCCTGCTGGCACTGGGCGGAGGACTGCTGCTGCTGTTCAGGCTGTCCCTCCTCCTCCTCCTCTTGCTGCTGCTGTTGTGGAGCCTTTCCTGCAGTAGCGGGAGGAGGATGAGGAGGGACAGCCTGGGGAGGAAGTGGGTCTGAGCTTCTTTGATGTGAGTCTCTCGGAGCTCACCCCCACTTCAAAGAGGGTGGTGCAGGAGCTTGCCCTGTCGCTTGACTTTGCCTGCTTCTTCACTCCCCAGCAGCAGTTCTTCCATGGGGGCATGGGAGGAGGGGGGTGGAGGAGGTGCAAGAGGAAGAGATGGAGGAGGTGCACCAAGAAGTGTGTCAGCTATCCCTTCCCCCGCCACCACTTCCCCCCGCATTCTCTAGACACGGCGAGTCTGCCCCGAGCACCTCTAGGCAGGCTGCTCCCGTGGCACCCGCAGCGGCCAAGCTGCATGGGAGCCACTTTACATCCTCAGCCTGGAAGTACTTCCAGGTGTCAGAGGATGATCCACAACTCACTCAGTGCCAGCTCTGTAGGGCACAGGTCAGTCGAGGGAAAGATGTCCATCATCTCTCGACCTCCGCACTCCGGAACCATCTGCAGAAGCACCACAACACAGTGCTTCTTCAGGGGGAGAGAGGCTGGTTCTTCGTTGGCCAAGGGGCCAGGAGCCAGTACACCACCATTGTCTGGTGCTCTCCCTGCTGCACCCCGTACAGCGGCCACGGTAGAAAAGGGACGCCAAGCTACTCTTTCCAAGATGTTTGGTGAGGAGGGTGGCATCAGTAGGGTGCCAAGAGGTGGGGTTAGGGCAGCGACGAGAAAGGTGACTCGTCTCATTGGCGAGGTGATCGCTGTGGACAATTTACCCTATCGTCTAGTGGAGAAGGTTGCCTTCCGGAGGCTGATCCGTTACTTGGCGCCCTGGTACAAGTTCCCAGATCGCTCCACGATGATACAATCCGTTGTGTCCTGGTTGTTCAGGGCCGCCAGGGTGTATGTGAAGGCACAGCTGTCCCGCACTACTGGGAGGACTGTGCACTTCACATCCGACCTGTGGACAAGCCAGCATGTGCAGCACGGGTTCCTCTCCCTCACCGTGCACTGGTGGCAAACTGGGGACCTCGTGGGTGAGGGTGTGGGGAGCAGCGCTAAGCACGGAGAGAGCCACCGGGCCAGTTATCGCCATGCTATGCTCCACGCACAGTTGTTGGCGGAGGCGCACACGGCAGACAACATTGACGCCGCCCTAAGGGCACAGTTAGAGTTGTGGGTAGGCAGGGATGTCACCAAGGGCTTCATGGTGACGGACAGCAGCACAAACATCGGGGTGGCAGCAGCAGCATTGGGCCTGGAGGCACGGATTTACTGTGTAGCCCACCTTCTCCACCTCGTGGTGAGGGATGCCCTGGGCCTGGGCTCTCTGAAATCCAGGCAGGATGTCGCGGCTCAGGAGTTCCGGCTTCTCATCATGAAATGCCGCCAGCTTGTGAGTCACTTCTCAAGCAGTACGAAGGACAACTATGCACTGCCTGAGATTCAGACCCGAGAAGCCATGTCAGAGCACTGCCTGAAGGGTGTTGTCGACACGTGCTGGAAATCCACCCATGCCATGCTCAGGCATTTGGTGGAGCAGAAGAGGGCCCTCAGGGCAACGTTATGTGAGAATGAAGCCCTGGGGCCTGAGAGGCGGCTCAGCCATGACGAATGGCTGGCTATCTCTCAGACTGTGATGGTGCTTGAGCCCTTCAAGCAGTGCACAGACATGCTCTCCTCTGACACGGCGACACTGGCTCTGTTCACCCCCATGACCCACAGGCTTCATTTGACCCCACATGCTTTCTATAGTAGTTAACAAGCAACTTTGGAAATTATATACTGTTCCTTTAAATAAAATGTTGAGTCATTCTCTATCTAATTCTTAACCAGGTTCCACAATTTACTTCTCAATTACTTGATGACTGATACTGAACCTGCGGGTCTAAGAGAATTCAACACTGATGAATGACATTGTGTACTACTGGTAAGCCAGTTTACATCTTGGCAATTGTCTTTGCTATTTCATGTTTTTAAATGTTTGTTTATATGTATGTATGTTATAGTCACCTGCTTTTCCCTTGCACATTCCTCCCCCCAGGCTGATGAAGCCCTGAAGCGAAACATGAACACAATCTGGAGTCCACGTACCCATGAACCTCCCCTCTGCACCATGGTTGTTTGATATTTATGTATGACTGAGGATTCCTCATTGTACACATTGGTTCCTTTAATAAGGCAACTGAGTTCCTTCAGCAGTTCCTATTGCGCACGATCTAACTACCAGTTACTGCACATGAGCAGTATTGCTGGTATTAGAATTGCTTCTATCACTCTACTGCGCATGATCAACCCCTGCAACTGTTGGAGTTCCATCCTAGAAAGGCCTCCTCCTCTGTGCTTGCCATCTTTGGGAACAGACCTTTGGGGTTTCTATGAACCATTGATTGTTTGAATTTTTTGTAACCATTAAGACTATTTGGATATGTTTCCACTTACCTTTTGGCTTTGAACTCTTTATACATCCATGGTACAGTTGTATTTTGTGTATATGATGTGCAAGTCCTTTGACTATTGAACATTGGTTGTGAATATATATTTTGTATTGGGCAATGAGGCAGGGCTTACATTTGTACAAAGCAGGCAAACCTGAGTGAAAGCTTCAATGCTGCTATCTGCCTTCCAAGCTCCACCCCCAGGCCCTCAGAAGAGAGGTGATTGGACAGTTTGAATTGGGGGAAAGGAATTATTAGAGGCGGCCAGCTGGGCTGAAAAATCCCCACCAAGCCAAGCTGCCACACAGGCTCCCAGGCTGCCTCTATTATGCCTCACTGCAGCCAAAATTGTGTCACCCCACAGTTGCCTCCCCCTGCCACTTCCCCCACCTGGGCCAGCAAACAGGGCTCTTAGGTAAGCCCCAGAACCCATGCTTCTCACACAACTGAAACTTTTCATTGAGTGAATTTTAGAACAATGGAGAGAGCAGTTACTCTGTCACTAGCTTACAAGAGATATATTAAAACTAGACACCTAGATTATTTTTGCAAAAAAAGAATAATCTTAAAAAACAGGTGTTTAGTTCTGTAAAAAAAAAAGGTGGGCTAGGGATGAGATTAGGGGCACAGCCAAGTTTCTTGGTCACAAAAGGAAAATGTATTTCAATTTATAGTCAGCCGGCAAATATAAGTGCCCACTCAACATGTTCTCAAGTGTTTCTAACTCCCTCTGCCAGATCCTCAGATGACATAAATCAACATAGCTCTAATGAAATTAAGGTGGTTGGTTATTAACTACATAGAGCAACCTGGATTTATACCAGCAAACAGTAGGATAAAGCCATTACTGTCTTTAAATCCCCATTCCCATTAAGAATTTTAGCAAGTCCTTCTGAACTGCAAAATTTCTGTAAGGAGGAAGTGTATGTAGGGCAAGCATGTACCTGCTTTGACATAAGAAGAAATATGATAAGAAAGAACAATGAGGATATACTCCTGCAGAGGTGAGGGGGTCTCTTTTGTCTTTTGCTGATCCAAAGACAAAAGAGACCCCCTCACCTCTGCAGCAGTATATCGTATACCTTGCAGCTGTGGACAAGTTTACATCGGGACCACACAACGCAGCATACAAACAAGGATAAAAGAACATGAAAGATACTGCAGACTGGGCCAACCTGAGAAATCAGCAGTGGCTGAACATGGACTGACACAAACAAGACACAGGGTCTTATTCCAAGACACTGAAAGACTGGACAATTCTACCAACTATTTTGTCAGATTGCACAGAGAAGCCATTTCAATTCATAAACATCAGCACAACTTTAACAGAAAAGAAGAGAGTTTAAGAATGAATAAGGCTTGGCTTCCTGTCCTGAAAACCTCCAGACTAACAAAGACTACAGTCCACAATAGCCATGCAGATTAGCTTTGGACTTCACACGTTAACAGATCACTTCAAGATACAATGGTTCCACATTAACATACCATACCCTCATTAGCACATTATCTTGATACTTACTCTGCTAGGAATTTAGTCTCTTGACAGAGTCTAGA
This sequence comes from Euleptes europaea, assembly GCF_029931775.1. Lineage (NCBI taxonomy): Eukaryota > Metazoa > Chordata > Lepidosauria > Squamata > Sphaerodactylidae > Euleptes > Euleptes europaea. Next base: position 94,752,725 of record NC_079316.1, on the reverse strand, counting down.
GCCATTACAGCATTGCTTCCAGCTTCGCTGACACACACCCTCATCATGTTAAGGTGGGCATCCAAATCGGGACAGGGAGAAAGGGGGGAATAAAAAGAATTGGTTCATGGGGGTTCACAGGCAATGCTAGTAAATGGAGCTCACTGGATTTTTGGCAAGACTAGACATGAAGGTAGGGTTGGCAACTCCAACGTGTGACTTTTTTTGGAGATTTGGGGATGGTGCCTGAGGAGGGGGGAATTTGGGGAGAGGAGAGAGCTCAGCATGAATATTATGGCACTCTTTGTCTCCTTTTTTTATACCATAATTCTTTTATATACTATGGAGTCCACCCTCTGAAGCTGTCATTTCCTCCAAGGGAACTGATCTCTGTAGTCTAAAGATCAGTTGTCATTCCAGGACAATTTCAGGCCCCATTTTGAACAGCAAAACGTTCTGTTTCGCTAATGTTGTACACTGAAACAAGCAAAAGAAAAATGAAGCTAACGGGGAGGGGAAAAGCCGCTTGTGTTACTAGCAACTGGTCCAACAGTAAAACAAAACCAACCAGACTCCCCCCCTTCCTTACCGGGCTGATATTTTATCCTATTGAGAGAACATATTTTCATCTCCACTCACCAAAACCTTTGGCAGAATGCTGATGCCACCAACTTGCATAATATGATCTCTGCCCTGCCAAATCATTCTGTGGGTAGATTGTTTTAAGCACTTCTCCTTGGTTTCTGAAACCAGCAGTATACAGTTATTAATATGAAGAATTATGCAAGTAATAATGGCAAATGGGAGCCATGCCATGAAAACTCACATTTTCTACCTGTTTAATTTTGGAGCTCTTCTGCAATTTTGAGAATTAGTTTGTAAGTGTCTTTAGCTAATGTCCCCATGATTACATTTCAGAAATATATACCACCAATTTTGCTTAATGAAACACTGGGAATATTACTATTCTCTGACTTAGTTTAGCACTCTTAAAAGATGTGCATGTGTTATCCACATGAAAGGTAATGACAAATTTGGCATCTCTCTAGATGGTAGTTAATTGTTAGTGATGGAATAAATTCATGGCTGATTATCCTGTATCTAAGCAACTTAAAAATAAATGCACAAGCTTATTTCATATCTTATCCACCAGTGCATGAAATACATGCCAGGTTCTACAATATGTCAGCTCTCAAAGGTATGGCACATTAGTTTGATCGACTATATTGAACCTAATATGCATCTGAAGTGATATCTCAACAAGATTATTTAGTTTGAAGGCGAAGAATCCCAGAATCCTTAGCTGTTACTTTAGGCCCCAGAAGTTTACTTTGGATTATCATCTTCATTTGAAGTGTGCCTAGAACTGTGTGGCCAATCCATTTTTTCAAAAAGGCCGAGAAATGTAAAATTATTATAACTAAAGGGGCTATTAAAATAACAAAATGCAACATCTAGCAATAAGAAATTAACTTAATCAGAGGAATCACCAGAGCTGTTTCACTTGAAGAGCCTGATTTGGTAAACCATGAGGTCAGAAATATTAAGCTCTTCCTTAGGCATCTGCATACTTCATATACCTCAAGACATCTGAGCATTAACTCAAATCAGTATTAACAAAATCTGTCCCATTTTCAACCTGATTAGATTTTGTTGTTGACATTTCTGTCTAGTATATCTCTGTTTGTTATATCAAATATTACATAACCCCCATTGAAACAAATGGAAATGAGCAACAAGCAGTGCCTGCTAGGTTTGCTAGTGGCCTTTTAACAGAATAAGTTTGGTTCATACTCATATTCACCCTGTGAGGTAGGTGGGGCTGAGAGAGCTCTAAGAGAGCTGTGATTAGCCCAAGGTCACCATTTTTCCACAGCGAGGGTTACATTTGAGTTAGTATCAGCCAATAACTTTGCCACTATACCTTGCTTTAGGGCAGGTCCCCATCTCTGAATGTATATTGTTATCCATTTGTCTCTGGCGAGATCATGCTTTTTATAATCTACAAAAAAAAAAAAGCCAAACAGTGTCCAAACTCCCTGATCCACAAAGTCGCTCGGAAAAGGGGACCCCTGAAAATCGCTTGCTAACTCTCCCAATGGCAGTGCATTTAATCTGGCCTTAGAGAAAAGCACTCTGTATTTGGAGACAGTTAAAAATTTACAATAAGCAGGTAGAATCTTTGGAATGGGGAGGCCCAGATGGTACAAATAGCATACCCTGCACACTCTGCAGCCAGTGCTCCATTTGTCAAGTTGCAACACTCTAGATCTAACTAATTTACATGCAGAGGGATATTCCATTTGCTTTAAAACCTCAAGGGACAAATTCAGTCTTGGCAATCTATCCTCAACTAATTTTTGCCATGAACTCTGAAAGCCATCTTTAGCCAGTAAATGCAAATAGCACCCCTCTGGGGAATAAAGAATTTTTAAAGTAAAGGTAAATGTTGCAATCCAAGCTTTGGCTTCCAAAGATGTTTCAGCAAATTTCAAACGAATTGCTGGATTAGAAGTACATGTTGGCAAGTTAGACATGGAGTGTAAAAAAGAAATTAAGCAGGAATCATACTTTTAATTAACTTTGGCAATAGCCAAAGGTACACCAAATAATAATAGAGCTACCTTAGCCTTAAACGCCTGGATAGCAGCTGGTATATAATTGACTCCTGTGGTTTGAAAAAATCTCTGGAGGGCTGCTGAATGTACAGATGCTAGCTTCATGGCAGCAGTCATATGGCCTGTCCAGGATATATTATAGGAAAAAAGGATGCCCAGGTAGCAAAATTTATTAACCTGCTCAATTAAGGGTCCATCCATATTCCATGAAGAATGACAAGATGGGACACCTTTACAAAATACTACAACCTTAGTCTTTTGGTAATTTATTTCTAAGGACTCTTGGGAGCAATAAGATGCAAACACACTTAGTAGACGTCTTAAACCCACACAAGACTGTGAAAGCAACAAAGCACAGAACAAATTTGAAACAGGTGTCTGGGACAAGTGAGGAGGGTGAAAATGTTCACCGGAGAGGTGGCTGTCAATGTCATTTATATATAAATTTTTTAAAAAGGGGGCCAGAAGGCAACCTTGAATAACACCTCTGTTCACTTTAATCTCTTTGGTTAATTGACCACTATTTCCACATCTCACCTGCACTGTGTTATTCTGATACAAAGGAGCCAGGTGAGAAGATTTTGGTGGGCCCTCCTTTGGCAAAGGGGGTGGCCCAGGAGGCCCCCAGGGAACCCGAGCATCACAATCTGACACTAGTTAATCCACATTTAAGTGCAGTGTTTTCTCATATGCCACGACATTCAGAAGTAGACGGTTGGGGGGAGGAGTACATGTGGGTGCATGTGTGTGTGTGATTTTTAAAAATGAAAACCACTGTCTTCATGTTTTATGTCTTTAAAAGGTTGCTCTGGCAACTTCTGGGCTGTAGCCTTTTAATTTGCTGTAAAAATGATTATCTTGTTCTCCGCCTTCTTGTAAGATAGGGTTCCCGCCTTATCGGGAGCCATGTTTGCTGCCCCGGGGGGAAGAAGGAGCGATCGCGGCAGAGGGGGAGGGAGATCGGGTCCGGCCGGCCAACATGTGCGTTTGCGCGCGCACGGAGGCTCGTGCCTGACCCGATTTGCCCGGATACAGCCTTCTCATTGGCTGGGGCAAGGAAGGGCTCCAGCCAATGAGGGCGGAAGGCGGGAGCTGGGTGGGGGCGTGGCTAGCCTCACCCCCTCAGTATATAACAGGGGAACGGGCCCGCCCACAGCTCACTCCGTTTTCTTTGTGAACCCACCCACCCTCCCTAAGGTTTATTGGCTTATAGTCACAGCTTGGTGCGGTTTAGCATGTGGATGTGTCATTTTGGGGGGGAAGCTCCATAGGAATTGGTCGCTTCCCTGGTTTTGGGAACCCTATCCCAAGGGTTTTGGGAGAGGCTTCAGGGACATGCCCTGGCGGCTGGGCAGGTGTCCGCCTCTTCCCAAGTGGTGGGGGATAACACCCAGTGGCGTTCGTCCTGGTGTCATCCTGGTACTGCCATCCCAGTTGCCCACAGCGGGAGTCCTGTGGGCAGAGGTTACTTCAGGGCCGTGGTGGACACGGCCTGGGCACTTGACACATCACGCATGCTGCGCCACAAGGGTCGCAGCTGTTTGCCAATTCCAAGCTGTGGCCAATTTATTCCAAAATCAATCTAATTCCTACAATTAAATGTTTATAATGTTGTTGTTTATTAAAGTTGTGTTTTAATAAAATGTTAACTTTTAAAAAATGTTTGAATTTATTGAATAGCGACGTTCCTTTTAATTAACCCTGGGTCAGCAAAGCAAACTGAACCCAATAACAAAACAGAGCTGAATGTCAAATGTTTCAAAAAAAAAGGTTCAGAGTACTGATTGTAGTTGGACATTCATCAAAGGAATGTGATACTGGATTGTGATGTGTAAAATGTTGGAGGCCACATGATAGTGTCTGCTGTCAAAAAACACAGTCACACAGACACACACACACACACACACACACACAAAGGCAGGGCAGACTGCTGAAACTGTGTGGAATTTTTGCCACTGTAACTGAGGCTGAAGAGCCAAGCTGCTATTGAATCTTTAAAAGCAACTTGTCTCTTCAGCTTTGTGGACTGCTGCAACCATTACACAAACGGAGGCTTGTGTATATAACAAGCTCTTTCTTTCACAAGTGCACAACATTTCCTCAGATCACGGGCCATCTGCTTTGCAGTTTTTCCAAAAAATTTTGTTTGGTTGGAGGATCTCCCCTTGTTTAGTTTTTCCCCATGTAATGACTCAAGATCTTAGCTTCCTTACCAAGTAAAAGCCCCACAGTATGCACAGCTAATGTAATTATCATTTGCTATCATCTTCTACCAATGCCTAAATAACTGCAATACCCACCGAATGTATTATTCAGTATTCTGCTTAGACAAAGTTAGTCCCATCCAATGATATTCCTCTTTATATATAACAAAGTTGAGCAATTAAAAAGATTATAGGGCTGAATGAAAATGATTACATATTGCATACATTTCATTTGCTCTTACAGCATTTTGGTAGCAAAAAAAATGGGGAAGGGGAGAACCGAGGGTGGTGAGAAACGGCCAGGGAGCAAACAGACCAAACTGCAAAATAAACAGTATCTTTTATTACTTATTCAAATGAATGAATGTATTTTTAAAATGCAATGAAGTTAGAACATATAGTAGATGAAATTTATGCTGTAATTAGCAACTAATTGCCAGTATTATTTTAAAGTTGCTTGTTCTACTGCTTTCTTTATAATTTGTGCATGAGTGGGATTCTCTGATGGGATAAATAGTAAGCCAAGTAAGAAAATGATAGAAGTAACTTTAAAAACAACCAAACTCTCTATCAGACCACATGAAAAGTGCTGATGGGTTAAAGACTTCACATTTGCTCAGTTTTTCCCCCTGGGGTAAGAGTAGCAGGGGGCTAGGGGTAACTGCTGAGGGTTTTGTTTGGGGGATTTTTTTAAAGTGTTTTACTTATGGTGGGAATGAATTGATGGTTTATTATTTATTTAATTAGAGCTGGAATCATGCTTGCTTGTCTCCACCGCCAGCCTCTCAGCCCCAGAAGAGACAAAAGCATAATTGAGAAAGGGAGGACTTCTGAAGCCACAGTGCTGAGGAGGAATAAGTGGTAAATTGTACAGACTTTTAAAAGACTTCCAAGTAAATTCAGGCTTGCATTGATCGAGCATCAGAACAGATGGATAATGGTGACTGGGGATATATAATGACTGATCCAGTCACTTTTAATGTGAATGGACACTTGTGCACGGCATCACTCACCATCTCACAAGGTATCCTGAACCAATGCTGGGGGCCATGTTTAGGGGTGACTTCCCAACAGCCAGAGACTCTCAGGGTAATTACTTCATTGACTGGGATAGGCCATTTTTTCTGGTATGTTCGAAACTTTTACAGACATCAGAAATGACTCTGCCTCTGGACTTCAAAGAGTTTGACCTGCTCTGGAAAGAAGCAGGTTTTTATCAGAGTGAACCCTTAATCCAACATCTTCATGACCCCAAACCTTTGTATCCTGTGGATACATTCAAGGAGGTGGTAGAGCTGTCCAGCACACACAAGCTCTCAAAATACTCCAGTCCAATGACAATGATAACCCAGTTGACCATAATTGCTGGAAGGCCTTTCTAACCATTTTACTAAGTAAAATAAGCACATGATGGGACACCAGAGACTGTAACAGGCTTCTTTTATTTTAGGGCCATGAGATTAACATACTTCACCCACCAGTACTTCTCCCACTAATCTTTAGGTTCTTACAAGCGACCATTATTTTAAACTAGCTCCTTTCCCTTTAAGCAAAAACCACTTAAACTTCCATTTATTATACAAGAAGAGCCAACTGAACAATTTTTACCTGCTGTGTGCCAGACAATGCAAATGTTAAATGGCACATAATGTTAAAGTGTCCTGTATCCACCTGACAAGGTATTTTTAAATCATGAAAGAAGGTGCAAGATGTTTTCCTATCTATGAATGATAAAAAAAAAAAAACCCAGCATGTCATTAAAACAGTCAGTCTGGCATTCAGACAGTCATACGAATTGGAAGTTCAAAAAAAAAAAAAAAAGCAATGGGAGACAGAGGAGTTGCCTTGATCCTGGTATACTGTGTGAGGAACAGAATCACAGGCCTAGAAGGATGTCTGGTATCTTGGAGCACAAAAGAAATGCAATGCAATAAAATAAAAGCTCAGGGCTCAAAATGATTAACAAATTACTCAGATGATGCAAAAAGGAATGAGCAGAATGCTCAAGAAGCCTTTCAAGAAGAAAAAAATCTGAAGATGTCAGTTACAACTAAGCCATTAACTATGGAAACATTGGAGACCTGTTAACTCTTCAAGATTCCAATGACTCAACCTAATGTTCAGCCGCAGATTTAAATTATTATTTCAGACATTATTTAAGTAATGTCTATGTTCCTTTTAAATATTTGAATTTTGTTTTATCCTGAATATTTGTGTTTTACCATATATTTGGTAATATTTTGTTTTATTTGATGGTCCATGACTGTAATAAATATGATGATTGAAGTGACCATTCAGGACTGGCCTCAGGTTGGGGGGGTTGAGAAAGATGTCCTTCAGTCACACCACACTAAGCATCCTGCCACTGCCTCCTCCCTCCACCCTGCCACCCTCACTCACATGCACATATCCCACCTAACTATCCACCTCTCTGGGTTTGGAGCCAGAAGGTCAGATCAACTTAGAGGTCACAGCGACTTCCTGTTTGCTAGTGCGAGAAGACAGATTGCCCAAAGTAACTCTGGTCAGTCTGGATCCTCTGCTAGGCTGTTGGACACAGCATTTGTCTGACAATGCCAAACCCTGATTTAACCTCTGTGATAGCTAAGAAAGAACCCCTAAATGGACATTGTGCTCAAAGGTGTCCCTGGGACATGTTAACTCCATAGTTACTGAGAAATAACCACAAGCCCAGTGTCAAAGATTCCCTCTGCCCACCTTGTCCTGGGTTGCCTGGGGAACCTGACCCAGGATTCTCTGACCAGGCCCATCTTGCAGCCATGGCCCCACTCACCTCCCAGCCGGTAAGGCCGGTAACGCAGCCCAGCCCGGATGACAAAGGGCGGAGGTGGGAGCAATGGCCTGGGCGGGAGGAGGCAGCGCCGGGCCGGACAGATGCTGGAGCCAAGGGGCATCAGGGGAACACTGCAGTGGCAAGACCTGGCCCACTGGCCCAGACTTGCACCGCCGTGGTGGTTGCCGCAGGGAGAAAGCTGGGCAGCGTCGACCCGGGCAGCTGAGGGGTTGTCGACACTACCACCAGCTGGCCCACGCTACAGCCAGGCAACATGGAACCATTGTATCCTGAAATGATCTGTATCCTGAAATGATCTGTAATGATCTTCAGGATACAATGGTTCCATATTAACATACCACACCCTCATTAGCACATTATCTTGATACTTACAGGACAATGATTAGCACATTACCTTTGATACTTTTTGCAGGACAATGATTCAGCTCAACCCAACCCCTTTCTGACTATATATTACTCTTCCTACACACTTGACACTGAGAGACACTGTCCATCAGTGTTACTCCTCTGAAGATGCCTGCCACAGCTGCTGGCGAAACGTCAGGAAAGAAAATACCAAGACCACGGTCACACAGCCCGGATAACCTACAAGAACCAATGAATTCTGACCGTGAAAGCCTTCGACAATATTTTGTTCTTTTATTTTTTCTACAAGACATTTGTTTTTGAAAATTGGTTTGCAATGGGGGGGGGGGCGCAAGTAGTTAGACTTGCCTAAGGTGCAAAAAACCTGGCACTGGCAGTGGGTTTAGATAAAGATAAAGGTCCCCTGTGCAAGCACCAGGTCATTCCTGTCCCATGGGGTGATGTCAAATCCCGACGTTTCCTAACCAGATTTTGTTTACAGGGTGGTTTGCCAGTGCCTTCCCCAGTCATCTTCCCTTTACCCCCAGCAAGCTGGGTACTCATTTTACCAACCTTGGAAGGATGGAAGGCTGAGTCAACCTTGAGCCGGCTACCTGAAACCAACTTCCGTTGGGATAGAACTCAGGTCGTGAGCAGAGCTTGGACTGCAGTACTGCAGCTTACCACTCTGCGCCACGGGGCTCCTTGGCCCTGGGTTTAGGGGAATTATAATACTTGGGATGTTATCTCTGGTTGATTAGGGGGATTTCTGGCATATATATGTGTGTGTATGTGTTTGTGTGTGTGTTATGCCAGGAGAAGCTTTAAGGAGAAAAGAACACCCAATTTATCTTTTGGTCCTCTATAATGCATCAAGTTTGTGTTTACTGTTCAAGCTCCATGCATGCCTAGAACCCACTTACAGCCAGTGTGGTATAGAGGTTAAGAGTAGTGGACTCTAATCTGAAGAACAAGGTTTGATTTCCCACTCCTCCACATGAAGCCTGCTAGATGACCTTGGGCTAGTCACAGTCTTCTCAGAACTCTCTCAGCCCCATCTACCTCACAAGGTGTCTGTTGTGGGGAGGGGAAAGGAAGGCAATTGCAGACTCCTTAAAGGTAGAGAAAAATCGGGGTATAAAAACCAACTCTTCTTTTTCTTCTTCTAACTAGGGCTGTTGAATTTAAAAAAATTCGGTATAGTTCGGATTCGGCTGAATTCGGCCCGTTTAGATTCGGGATATGCCGAAGTCCGAACTCCCCCGCTTCGGGTCCGTGCAATTCAGCGGGAATTCAAAGTTTGGGGAAAAAATTCGGCCGAATAAAGCCATTAAAAACACAACCGCGCCTTTCCGTGGCTCTGGGGGGCATTTTGGGGGGTAGAGGTCCCAAACTTTCAGCAGAGCTTCAAAGGACGTTTCTTTAAAGACCCCCCAAGTTTTGTAAAGATTGGGTCAGGGGGGGCTGAGATATGGGCCCGGAAAGGGGTCCCCCCCTTAATGTGCATCTCTGAGCAGAGCTTGCCGCCCACGCACAAAGCTCCCAGCCCCGACAAACAGCTGAGAAGTTTGCAAAGCATTGCAACACAACTGCAAAGCAACACGACAGCAACACCTTTGCAACTGTGCATAGCAACACTTGACACCTGGGAGTTTGCAAACCATGGAAAGGGACAGAGGCAGCTAGCTATGCATAATGAGCAGGAGGGGTGGAATTTCCCCTTTTGCATGGGACTCCAAATGCATTCTTTAAGTCACCATTTGAAAACAAGTTTTGAGCAAGCATCCAAATAGACCTAACCGCTCTTATGAATGAGGGAAAACCTGAAGACACACAACTGAAACCCCCCCTCAAACCAGGGAGAGAGAGACTCGACGGGGAACACACACCCCAGGCAGAACCGGCAAAAGCCCCCTTTGGCTTCCCCCCCACCCACAGAAACTGCTCCCTCCCCACACACGCACAGACTCTGCTTCCCCCCCCCACACACACACAGTAGAAAAATTATAGATTAAAGCCCCCAAAGGGGTCTTACTGTGGCTGTCTTCTGTTCCATCAGGAGGGGCTGGGGAGGACTGGGTAATCCAAGACGATTCCATTTAGGCACGGGACGTTTTGCTCTGGAAGAGATGCATACAGGATCCCATTCATCCCAATAGGGAAAAGGTGAAAGGGTAAAGCCCATATCTCGGGACCCCCTGACCCAATGTTTACAAAACTTGAGTGGTCTCTTAAGAAAGCTTGTCTGAAGCTCCGCTCAAAGTTTGGGATCTGAACCCCAAAAATGTGCCCCCCTGCAGCCACGGAAAGAGAAAAGGGGGGAGCCAATATTTCTGCCCCCCCTGAACCCATCTTTACAAAACTTGGGTGGTATCTTAAGAAGGATTGTCTGAAGCTATGCTGAATGTTTGGTGGCTGTATCCCCAAAAAAGCACACCCTGCAGCCACGGAAATGGAAAAGGGGGGAGGGAAAAGGGGTGGAGCCCATATCTCGAGACCCCCTGACCCAATGTTTACAAAACTTGGGGGTATCTTAAGAAGGCTCATCTGAAGCTCCACTGAATGTTTGGGGTCTGTACCCCCAAAAATGCACCCCCTGCAGCCATGGAAAGAAAAAAGGGGGGAGCCCATATCTCGGGACCCCCTGAACCAATGTTTACAAAAATTGGGTGGTCTCTTAAGAAGGCTTGTCTGAATCTCTGCTGAAAGTTTGGGGTCTGTACCCCAAAAAATACGCCCCCTGCAGCCACAGAAAGGAGTGAATGTGCACAAGCACCCCCCACACACACACATACACAAGGATTTCCATCTCTCTCTCTCTCCCCGGCCGGGCCGCACATCAGCTGATTCCTCCAGTACTCAATCCTGACTGATTGGCCAGAAGAAGACCCAGCTTGGCCACCGATTGGCCGGGGGAGGAGAATGCTGCTTACTGACGGTTATGCTGCTTACTGACGCCCCGAATTGGCCGGATTTATTCGTGAACTCCCGAACTCGCTGAATTCGGCTCCCCGGTTGCCTGCCATTTTTGAGTTCGGTTCATCCCGAACTAAAAACCACCGAATCAGGGGAAATTCGGCTGTTTTTCAGTTCGGGCCGAACCGAATCAACAGCCCTACTTCTAACAGCTTCTTCAAGCAGTGTGTAAGCTGCATTGTTGTTGTTTTTTAAAAAATTGGGGGGTGTCTTTTTATTACGTGATCTTCCTTGAATTTAGGAAAATTACTTTGCATTCTGTGAATATCTGCTGCTTTTACTAATCACTCCACCTCCAGCTGCACTTTGTTGCCAGCATTCCAAACAATAGCAAGCAAAAGCCATCCTAGATGAATATTTGAGTAATCCCTGGTCATTCTTCCATTTTACCTTACTCTTTTCCCAAGATCTTTATTGAACACAATAGAAGCATAGTCTGAAATTTCTCCTGTGTTCACTTGACTTGCTATATAGTGAATTAAGTAGAAGGTAGGATAGGCAGGGCTTTAGACAAATTAGGTGCCATCCAGTTACTTTACACAAGATACAAGACAAAGCCTCCTAATTAAAGACTTCATCACAGGTGCAAAAGATCAACCACTATTCCTACTTATCTTACACATGTCCTGACTATTGAGTATTTAATTATGCATCTGGATCCATAATGCATCCCCCACCTCATCTAAATACCACTGGTTTAAAGTTTTAAAGGACTACATAAAATACACAGCTGAAAAAAATTAAGTGTACTTTTGTCAAGCTGCAAAAAGTGAGTTCAGTTAGAGTGTGATGAAAGTTGGTTTCTATCATATGTTCCCCCAGCTTGAGTAATTATCAGCCAAAGTTAGGCCTTTGTAACATGCTTCCTTGGATATTAAAACCCACTAAGCAGAGGCAGCAGTTATTTGACACACTGTTATCATTGTAGTACAACTTTATCACAGACAAAGCATGGTATTTTGCTCCCAGTTCTTATCCTCTAGCTCAGATTTTTTTTAATCCTGCCCACACGATTTTCCTTTCTATGTTAGAACAAATACATACTTCTTTTAATAACTAGATAGATGCAACTTTAGTTCAGACTGCTGACCCACAGGGGACCACTCTGAGTTTCCTCATTTGAACAAAACAGCTTTTTTCTGTCAGATTATTGATCCAGAGGGCCCAGGGCTGTGCCTGTTTTGATTGGCAACAGCTCCTGCAGGGGTCTTTCTTAGTCATGCTACCAGGAATCCTTTAATGAGATTCTGAGGATTGAATTTGGGACCTTGTTTGTGGCTATTGAGATAAGACCCACCCCCTTGTTGTTGGCAGATACTCTACATATCATTACAACATCAGAGTGGCTTCCTTTGATCCGCAGAAATGTGCAGAAGTTGAATACAACTCTGATGACTGCTGGGGTAAACCTGGACATTGCTTAAATTTACATTTATATACTGATTTACATTTATATACTGATCTCTCTCCTAATGCACCTGGACAGTGCATACATGCTTGAGGCACATAGTTTATCTCATAGAAGCAAAACTCTTACATACCATCATTCACATATTATCTTCAATGAGCATGTGCCTACATACTTGGGTCCCGTTTGTATCACTGTTAGGTTTGTGCAACAACAACAACAAAAAAATCTGGTAAATTTCAGGCTTATTGGGCCCTACTTTTTTCAGGAAATCTGAAATAAACCTAATTCCCATACTGGTAAATATAGGAATTTGGTTTATTTTTGGATTTCCTGAAAAAATTCAGGCATTTGTGCCTATGGGGATTTTTTTAAAGCTCTTGGGGGCATTTTTTGAGGTAGAGCCCCCAAATTTGCAGCATTGCTGCAAGGGACTCTCCTGTGCACAAGCCTAATCACCGTGGATATGTCCTGGCTCATACATTAAACTAAGGGGAAATGCTTGACTAATTCTTAGATCTCATTGTTGGCCTTGGTTGTAAACATCTACTCTGTATGGTCAGTTTCTGTTTTATCTGGCATATTAGCAGCAAATAAAATTTATTTATTTATTTATAAATTTCTAAGTGAACAGGGGAGCCAAAAACGATGCTCACCAGTCTATATTTTCTTTTAGCAGTTCAGGCAGAATACCATCTAGGCCAGGAGCTTTACCATTTTTTAACCTAGAAATGTGAGATTTTAACTCAAGAGGGCTAACCTTAGGCCATGGATCTAGGTTTTCAAACCTTAGTAGTGTATTATCCTGACTAAAATCCTCATATAGACTCTGAAAGTAATTAGTCCATTTATCAGGGAGAATGCACATATCTAATAGAGGGGGGCTTGTTAGCCCGCCCTGAAATAAGCCTCCAAAAGAGGGAAGAGTTATTTTGTTTCACAGCCTGTATAAGATTTTCCCAAGGTTTTATAGTATGCACCTTTTTCTTCTGTTGTATGAGATGCTTATACACTTCTTCTTTTTTTGTTCCATAAGAGCTGATTGCACCTCTTGTTTCTTTTCTGGTTCACAGTTTAGTGAGCAAAAATACAGGTTAGAGAGAATCCTTTTGGCATTAGCACAGTCTTTATCAAACCATGATTTAGATGGCTTAAATGCTTTATGTGATTTATTGCCCTAGGATTAGACTACCTTAAAGGAGTGGAATATAATAAAGATAGTGGGAAGAAAGCAGGGAATTATTCAAGAATAAGGGGTGGATCAATGCCCTTAAAAAGAAACACTTAAATCAGAAAGAAACATGGCAAGCGTGGGTGTACCTAACAACGGCTTATAAAAATCGCAATGATTGAAAGAGCAAATGTTTTTCTCGTAACACATTTTTTTACATCATTGAACTTTTAGAAATCAGGTTCTGTCTGCAAACCAGCTGACAACCACGCACAAACTATAATTAATTCAGAGAGTGCATCTTCTCTCCACTTGGGGGTGATCATTCCTGACAAGATTGCTATAACTGGACTCCCAGCTGATAAATTCTCCTTGCAGAGGTGATGCTCCCTGAGAATGGTGGCATGCAGTTTTCTGCTTGCACCTTTCTCAAAATACACTTTCACAGGATTTGGAGAAGGAAATTGTCTCAGCAGTCAAATCAACCAGAAAAAAGTGTATCATTCCCATACCTTCTCAGAACTGAGAAGCTGCAGGGGCAGCTACTATAGGGTTAATTCCCATCTAGGAGGAGAATACTGGAATCTTACAGGAGTCCTGTGCTATTTATTTACAAATGCGGAAAGGTTGAAGGAGCTGGGTATATTTAGCCTGAAGAGAAGACTGAGAGGTGATATGATAACCATCTTCAAGTGCTTGAAGGGCTGTCATATAGAGGAGGGTGCTGATCTGTTTTCTGTTGCCCCAGAAGGTTGGACCAGAACCAACGGGTTGAAATTAAATCAAAATAGTTTCCATGTAGACATTAGGAAGAAGTTTCTAACAGAGGTGGTAAGCTCTCCTTCCCTGGAGGTTTTTAAGAAGAGGTTAGATTATCATCTGTCAGCAATGCTGATTCTATGACCTTAAGCAGATGATGAGAGGGAGGGCATCTTGGCCATCTTCTAGGCATGGAGTAGTGTGTGTGTGTGTGTGTGTGTGTGTGTGTGTGTAGGAGATAGTTGTGAATTTCCTGCATTGTGCAGGGGGTTGGAATAGATGACCCTGGTGGTCCCTTCCAAATCTATGATTCTAAATATACATGCTCAACTTGGGAGAAACAGACACACAGGCTGCCAGTGATAGCCTTTAAAATCTATTTAGTACATTTTAATCCCACCTTTCCTCCAAGGAGCTCAAGATGGTGCACATGCTTCTCTAGGGTAGATATATCACCCTCTTTAGTGACAGACCCCCCTCACTGGAGCCCAAGTGTTTGCCATCACTCACTACAGTGGCAGGAAAAACAAGTGGGGGGAGAGTTTGGGTAGAATCCAAGACTGTCTTGCAAACATCACTTCTGGATTCATGCTGGAAGTACCATCACAACATTGCTGTGACACCTATTTTGCATGTCCCTACCTTCTACTACTTCTACCCGTGGTCAACATTCAGCTGGGAACCCTATGCTTCTCCCTTATTCACACAATAATGCTGTGAGGTAGGTTAGGCTGAGGGAAAGTGACTGGCCCAAGGTCGCTGGCTGCCATATGCCCTAGATCATAGTCCAACTTTCTAACCATTATGCCGCAGTGGCTAAAACAAGTTTCCCATGAGCAAACAGCTTGTATTAATGGCTCCAGAACACACACACACAGGCTTGCTACTTGCCAGCCAGTTGCAAAATTTAGACTTCTGCCTCCTTCACTGCTACATTCCAATTGCCATTGTTGCTATTTTTCTCCAGCCCCCACCCAATGTGCCAATGCCTTGTAAGCCACCAGCCATTATGTTATGCCAAACAGAGGGGTCTCCTTTTATTGTGGGAAATTAGCTGGAGACTGGTAAAGTTTTGCAAGAGGTTATCGTGGGGTATCTTTGTACCAATTTCTACGCCAGATGAGAACACCAGTGGAAAAGGTTCCCATTAAAGAGGCTTTTAATGTCCAAAGCAGGACTACAGCTGAACATCAAGAAGACAAAAGTAATGACTACAGGAGAATTACTCAACTTTAAGGTTGACAATGAGGAAATTGAAATTGCTCAAGACTTTCTACTCCTTGGTAGGGCTGTTCATTCGGTAAAACCAAAACCGAAAAATATATATGAAAAAATGCAATTTTTAATTTTTTTTAAAGAGTTTCATTGTTAGAAAATGCAAAAAAAAACCAGGAACATCAGAAATTAAGAATGAAAAACCAATACATAGATTACATAGACCAAAACAACAACAATGATAACAAAAATTACATAGACCAAGGAAAAAGACCATTCTTGAACTTCATTTGCAAACCCCAATGTGAGCATCAATACATTCCACTAATTCTCTGCTCATTAAGACAAAAATATTGGTTTACCTAATTAAATTACTTATATTATAGTCATAGGTTTACCAAAATAAAGTAACAAATTACCCCAAACCTTACTAAATTCTTCTCCCGCCTTATATTCTTGAATTACTCTGGTATTAAAAGTATTTTTTTCCAAAATCATGAACTTTTTTATTTTCTGTCGCCACCTGTCCAAAGTAATATTTTCTGCCATATTCCAATTCGTGGCAATTACCAACCTCGCTGCTATAATAAAAAAACTTACTAATGTTTTCTGTGTACAATTCCCATTTTTATTCAAAAATAGATTCAGGAGAACTATCTGCACTGAGGGTTCTATTTTTTCTTTGGTAATCGCCTCAATTTCCTTAAAAATTTCTTTCCAATATTTTTGTATAACTGGACAGTCCCACCACATGTGAATAAATGTACCATTTCCCCACATCCTCTCCAACAATGCCTATCTACTTCCTTATTTATAAGATGTAATTTTTGTGGAGTAAAGTACCATTTCTGCAATACTTTTATACAATGTTCCTGAATTTTCATAGATATCGATTTGAATGGGGGTCTTTGAAAAATTTCCTTCCACCACTCCTCACTCAAATTCGTTTTTAACTCCCCTTCCCATATCATCTTTAATGATAATGCGGTTTTATATTCCTGATCAATTAATATCTTGTATATTCTTGAAATCAATTTCCTTTCCTTTACATAAATCTTATCAACTAATTCCTCAAAGTCATTCAAAGGCTTTTTCATTTGTTCTTGTATTTCCTTCTTACTCAAAAAAGAAGTTATTTGATATTTCCATAGCCAATGACTTTGTTTAGGGAGGAAAGCCTCAATGCCCATTAATTTCTCCTCCTCTTCTATCGTTTTCTTAACATTCTTTAAAAACATCCTTTTATCAAGAATCTTTTCAAATTCCCTTCTATAGCCTCTTAACACCTTAACATTTGGATGATAGACAAAAGGTATTAACTTGGAATAAGAAATTATTTTTCCATTTGTTCCAACACATAATCGGGCTATATAACATAGCCCAAGGAGTTGTATTTAAATTCTTCCCTCTCTTATTTTGAAACAGCGTTTGAAGGCCACCTACTTTCTCTAAGTAATACAGGTCCATATTTAACTTATTTCTTTCTTTAGATAAAGAGACCAATGGAATAATATGTCTTAATTGATATGCTGTGTAATATAATGTAATATTTGGTATACCCCAACCCCCCCTTACCAGGTGTGCTGTATCTCAAAAACTTGGCAGATCTTGGATTTTTAACCTGAAAAATATACTGATTCATTTGTTTTTGCCAATTTCTCAAAAGAAATTTCATCTATATGACATAGCAGTACATAAAATAAATATGATATCTTTGAGATGATAAACATTTTGACCCATGTAATGCTTCTGAAAATACTACTATTTTTCTTTTTCCATTCCTTCAAATCTTTATTTATTTGACTCCATAGTACCTTATAATTGTAATTATATACCTTATTCAAATTTTTTGGGATAGTAATCCCTAAATATTTAAAACTTTTCTGCACAAGTTGTATTTTTAAACTATGAGATGCATCTAACTGGACTTTCGGAATAATATTTAGACATATTAGATTAGATTTGCTAAAGTTTATTTTTAGACCTGAGATGAGGGCAAAGGTTCTAAACTCCTTCTTTAAGGGATCAATTGCCAATTTTAAATCAGTTATTGATAAGAACATATCATCTGCATACATAGTTACCAGATTTTCCTCTCCACCATAGTTCACGCCTTTAATCTCCTGGTTCTCTCTGAGCTTAATAGCTGAATGTTTGGATGGATATTATTAAGATGTCCAGTAATAGCAAACCTTTACATGGAATATTTTGAAAAGACAGCATTAGAATCGGCACCTTACAAACCTACAGTCTGGTTCAGGTTCGTAGATGACTCATTTACTATTTGGAGCCATGGTGAAGAAAAATTAATGGACTTTCTAAACCATCTTAATAATATCCATCCAAACATTCAGTTTACCATGGAAAAGGAAATTGAGGGTAAACTCCCATTTCTTGATACCCTTGTCATCCGTAAAATAAACTTTCAGTTAGGTCACAAGGTCTACCGGAAACCAACTCACACAGATCACTACTTACACAAAAACTCCAACCACCACCTCGGGCAGAAAAGAGGAATAATCAAAACATTAATGGACCGTGCAAGACGGATCTGTGAACCACAGTTTTTCAAGGAAGAAACTAATTATCTAAATCACGCACTGCTAGCAAATGGCTATTCCAAGAATGAAATCAGAAGGGCCAATAAACCAAAAAAACATCAGAAAACTCAGGAAAAACAGTCTCCCATAGGAAAGGTATTCTTGCCATTTATTAAAGGGGTCATTGATAGGATGGAGAAACTTTTGAAAAAACATAACCTACAAACAGTGTTTAAACCCACCAAGAAAATACAACAAATGCTACGATCAGCAAAAGACAAAAGAGACACTCTCACCTCTGCAGGAGTATATCGTATACCTTGCAGCTGTGGACAAGTTTACATCGGGACCACACAATGCAGCATACAAACAAGGATAAAAGAACATGAAAGATACTGCAGACTGGGCCAACCTGAGAAATCAGCAGTGGCTAAACATGGACTGACACAAACAGGACACAGGGTCTTATTCCAAGACACTGAAAGACTGGACAATTCTACCAACTATTTTGTCAGATTGCACAGAGAAGCCATTGAAATTCATAAACATCAGCACAACTTTAACAGAAAAGAAGAGAGTTTAAGAATGAATAAGGCTTGGCTTCCTGTCTTGAAAATCTCCAGACTAACAAAGACTATAGTCAACAATAGCCATGCAGATTAGCTTTGGATTTCACACATTAACAGATCACTTCAGGATACAATGGTTCCATATTAACATACCACACCCTCATTAGCACATTATCTTGATACTTACAGGACAATGATTAGCACATTACCTTTGTTACTTTTTCAGGACAATGATTCAGCTCAAACCCAAACCCTTTCTAACTATATATTTCTCTTCCTGAGAGACACTGTCCTTCAGTGTTTCTCCTCTGAAGATGCCGGCCACAGCTGCTGGCGAAACGTCAGGAAAGAAAATACCAAGACCACGGTTACACAGCCCGGATAACCTACAAGAACTTTTTAAAATATCTCCAGTTTATTGAATCAAATGCGTTGTATATATCTAGTGATAATAAGGCCAGTTCTGCTCCCTTTTTTAGCATAGTATAATAGTCCCATCACTCTCCTGACCGCATTAGCAATATATTGCTTTGCTACGAAGCCATATTGATCTTGTGTAATTACCGAAGCAATGCATGATTTTAGCCTGCTTGAAAGAATTTTAGTAAATATTTTATAATCCGTATTCATTAATGTTATCAGACGATATGATTCCCCGGAGTTAGGATCTTTATTTGGTTTAGGGATTAGTACCAATTTAGACTCTAACCAGGAAGGTGGTAAAGGAGTCCCATTATTTCATTAAATAATTTCACTAAATAAGGAGCCAATATTTCCTTAAAATGCTTATAAAATACGGTTGTGAAACTGTCACTCCTCGGAGCAGCTCTATCTTTCAAAGAATTAATTGCTTTTCCCACCTCTTCTACTGATATCTCTCTATCTAACATTTCCTGGCTTTCAGGTTTTAGTTGCAGGATATTTATTGATTAACAAAATTGGTTAACCTCCTCTTCCCTTATCTCTTCGTCAGCATATAATTTATCATAAAATTCCAAAAAGGAATAGAGGATTAAGAAGAAGATTTGAATGGAAGTGTTATACAGACATTATGAAAGAAAACAGCATAAGATATAAATGGGGTTTCCCCTTTGTCTTGTTAATACACAAGGAGGGGAAGAGCCTATATGCTTCAAACCTTAAGCAAATTTCCAACCTCTTCAAAGAACTGGGATTACAGGAACCTATGAAAGAAAGGCTGGAGAAGGAGGAACAAGGTAGCGGCAACAACAGACATGCATAGAAGGCAGCAGAAGAGACTGGCAGTGGATGGCAGGCTAATAATAATAAGAAGAAGAAGAAAGAAGACAAAACATCAGACAGACAGCTTCGCAGTCAATTAAAGAAATAAGTTAATTAGAAAGAAGGAGTTGGTTCTAGGACTTCTGGGAGTATAATTAAGTGTAAATAATAGGGGGATATATATATATATATATAGTTCTCGGACCTCTGAGGGGTGGTGTGTTTTTAATAAGAAAGGCAAGGGTTTTTTTTCCCCCCAAGTTCAGTGGTGGTTTCTTTTTTTTTTTTTTTTGTGCTTTTCCCTTCCTCTCTTTCCCCCTTTTTCAGGTAGTGGGTAGTCTGGGGTTTGTAGGTGTCTGTTTTGGATTTTAAAGGTGACCAATAGGGACCAGGGTGCACATAGCCAGACTCAGGCACCATGATAAAAGGTCACACGTGTGTAGGAAGGGGGTGGGGTCTAAATGTTAGGTGTTGGCACTGTCTTGAACTTCAGTATGTAATAAAAAGTGAATATAATAACGGCCACAGGAGGGCAAAAAGAAAGAAATGAAGGAATAATACCTATCTCTGTCTCATCATTAAATGTAAGAGAATTGGGCGGTCCTATTAAAAGATCAAGAATGGGGGCATATGTTAGAGATTTAAAATCAGGAATATTAAGTCTACAAGAAACACATAAATGCACTAAACAAGATGTAATAATTCCGGGGGTAAGTTGGTCCAATAAATGTGTAGCTCCAGGATCTTCTAAAAGTAGGGGTGTTACAATATTAATTAACTCGATGGTGGATTTTACACCCCAAAGAGTGTAAAAGAGTGTATCTGACCCAAATGGTAGATACATTTTTGTGGAAGGGACTTTGGGAGGGGCACAATTAGTTACCTTGGTCTCAGTCAATTTCCCAAACAGAAACCAAATACAGTTTGCAAATACTTTTTTTTAGGAAATTGAAGTTCTCACTCTCTTCAATTAAGATAATAGGAGGAGATGTTAATATTAATTTACAATACATTTCAGAAGTTGATAAGAGGAAAGATATAAACCAGATGGACACTTTAGCCCAAAAGAAAGTTATTAAATTGAAATGAATATTGGAGACACGGGTCATAATAGAAGTTTGGTCTGAATGGTTTCCCAAGGACAAAACATGTACTTTTTACTCATCCAGATACGGCTCCTTCTCTAGATTAGATACAATAATGATTTCTAAGGAAGCAATACAATGGATTAATGATATTTCTATTGGGATGATAAAGATTACGGACCATGCGCCTATCATAGCAAGATTTAATACTATGAAGGGCGAATATAATAATAAATGGAGATTTAATCCTATGCTGGTCATGGATAGTAACACAAAAAATAAATTGAAAATAGCACTAGAGAATTATTTTCAGGAAAATAGCGATAACCAAATTACAAGCACACTGAGATGGGAAGCAATGAAGGCAGTTTTGAGAGGGGAATGTATACGAAGTTGGTCATTATTAACAAAACACAACAACAGACAAATCAAGGATATGGAAAGAGAAATTAGTAAATGTATAGAGAAGTTTAAAAACTCTGGGGATCGGGCAGATAAATTGATCCTAGAGAAGAAGATGGAAGAATTGAATATATTGGAAATAAATAAAACGACATTAAATTTATGGTACATGAAGCAAAAAAATTACGAATGGGATGGTAAAGCAACAAAATTATTGGCTAATAAAATTAAAGGAGCTCAAAAAAAGAAATGGATCTCGGCGTTAAGAAAAAATGCCATTTTGGCTTTTTTGGGTTCAGGTTTTACCAGATGCAAAAAAGGAGGGAAAATAGCCTAGCCGAAATGGGCTATTCCCAGATAAGCTGAAAATATATTCGGCTTTTCCGGATTTGGCTATTTCTCCTCCCTCACATCTTTTAGATAGTAGAACTTTTGAATGGACTAGCAAAGTTGCTCAATAGGAAAACTGTGGACAGACTCAAGGGATATGGGACATTATCAGTAAACCAGAAGAAAGTAGAGCAGGAAGGAAGGAACACAGTGGAAAAATAAGTAACAACTGGTACACAGCACTCATTTTGAAAAAGAAGTCACTTGGGTTAATATGAATTTGAGAAATACTTACACTTAGACACTTGAGTGGATTTGTTGGTGATTTCTGCTCCAAACCTATTTGTGTCAGGTCATAACATTGTTCTTTTCAGGAACATATTATTAGAGTTTTGATTGCAGACATTGCAACAGTGGGAAAGTCAGCTTTAGGCAAGCCTAAATAAAGAATGAAAAAGGAAAGGAAAGCACTTAGTTTTTAACTCTTCAGTATTGTGAGGGATGTTTGTGCTTTCTACAATGCTGGTTTTGTTCTAATTTAAGGAAGCCAAGCAATATTCAGTTAATGGTCTCTGCCACATGAACAATGGTAAAATAGTAAATGGTCTACACAGATTCACCTATATTAATATTATCAGTTTTCAGCAATGTGTAACCCATTCACTCATCACAGATGCCATAGTACTGGCAATATAATAATAATGTCATTTTTTTCATTACACAGTAACCAAACATCATGATGAGCCAATGGCTCATCAATGAAATATCATGTGTCTTAGTTGCCACTGTGTACCACAACTAGCTCCATTGCTGGGAGCTTGAGAGTGAATTCAGCTCCACTATAATTTTACATCTAATTCTGAATATAACCCCAGAGTGAAGGTCAAAAAATCTGACAGAGGGGACATGTACACAGAGGGAGTTATTCTACAAACCTGGGGGGAACAGCCAGCTTTTTGGAAAAATCTGAAAACAAAACAGAAAAAAAAGTGAGGGGAAAATGAGATACCATCTGCCATTTTTAGGGATGATTATCCGCCCCTAAGATGCATTGTCAGCGTCCACTCAGGCAGTGGCTGTCACCCAGAGGGGAAGAAGAATTCAGTGGTAAAGATGGCAGAAAAAGTGGATGATAATAATACTGGTGAGAGAAGGCAGGCATGGCACAAAGAAGCTGGGGGCGGGGGGAGCCAGAAGGGGGGAGGAAGCAGTGGTGGGTGAAGAGCCTAAGAGCAGAAAGCTGGCACTGCAAACATTCTGTTCTGATCCTCCTTCCCACTGCCATCCAGCCAAACAGGGAAGAGATAGAGCCAAAAATGCAGTCCTTCTGAAGCCAGACACCAGTGATGGTGGAGGCTCAAAGCAGAAAGTATGCAGGACGGGCTGTCTGCTCTATGATTCCTCTGCCACCCTTCAGCTCTGAGTCCCTCTTCCCAAAACCCATCCAATCAGGAGAAATGTGGAGATAAATGTGCATCCTGTGCATTTTCAGCTCCAAGCTCTTCCCACCTACAGGCTATTGGAGAAAGCTGGCTGGCCCCATCAGCTATCTTATGAGAGAAGGGAGGAAACAGGGAGGGATGGGGGTAGCTCTGTAAATCCTTACCAGTCCCCCTCATGCCAATATCTTTTTCTGATCTGCTATCACATCCTTCTGGCTTCTGAAGAATAGCACTGAGTAATTATTTATCCATCCCCTCCCCTCTCAAAAGCTCATGAGGTGAGGCACAAGAGCTGATGACTTGCACAAGGTCACCAGAGAACTTCAAGGCTGAACAGGAATTTGAACTCAAGTCTCTCCAGTCCTAAATCAACATGCTAACCTAAGCGGTACATAACAAATATGGTGCCTTGTTGATCTTTCAATGGCTTTCAATTCCATCAAATTCTTCTGGACTTTTGCATCCAGGGGGTTACCACTTCTCAGCGGTTCTACTGCTTTCCGGAGGAAGATTCTAAAATGACGTACGGGTGTGGCGGAGGTGTTAGTCTGTCATATGGCACTTGTGCAAGGGGGTACTGCAGGCCTGCATCTCAGCATGATTAACTTGGGCCCTAACAATATACTTTTTACAGAAGGAGAAGGAAAAGAGCTGGTTTTTATACCCTGCTTTTCTCCACTGTAAGGAGTCTCAAAGTGGCTTACAATCACCTTCTCCCCCGCAACAGGCACCTTGTGAGGTAGGAGGAGCTGAGAGAGTTCAGAGAGAACTGTGTCCAGCCCAAGATCACCCAGCAGGTTTCATGTGAAGGAGTGGGGAGTCAAACCCAGTTCCCCAGATTAGAGTCTGCTGCTCTAAACTACTTCACCACACTGGCTCTCAGCTAACTCCATAGAGATGTATTTGCCCTCTTCAGGCTCCCAACAGTCAGTGTATTGCTGGGATAATATGTGAAGCAAGCCTGTTAATTGTCTAGAGTTAATATCAAACACACAGTATTTCAAGACCGGGTAAAAGGTGTGTTTATTATTTCATAGACAAGAGGCACGTTTAACATATATAAATCAGGATTAACTTTTGTAATGTCATTAGTTCTTCATAAAAAGTTTTCTCTCAAGTAACTTTGGCACCAAAGAATACTAAGGTCTGCTCCTGCTTCTCTCAAAGTCACCTCGATTTCAGGAACTGATTTCAGGAGGAATATGATTGGATGCTATTTAAGATAATACTGTACATTGCCAGTGTATGATGGCTTCCTCACTATTCAATGTAAATGTGATTTGGAAAATCAGAATGCAGTCCCTTCTAAAATATTCAATCCCCTGCAAGTTCTCACCAACTTCAAATATTCACTATGTATGAATAGGTCAGTCACAGGCTCCCAGACTTTCAAAAATCAATCTACATCAATCTGAACTACCTATAGTATTCGGCCATTTCCTTCATAATTTCCATAGAGGTAGCCAATTGGAATTTGTAAAAGTGTTCTAGGAACTTTTGGAACTCTTGGTTTGCTATATTGATTGAGAAAATTGATACTGTCAGTTCTAACCAGGAAAAGAAATTGGATCAATCAGAAGAGACAATGATGATTTATAAATCAGCTGGCCAGCCCTTCTTTTGCTTCATTCCCTGCCCCAGACACATGCAAGTCTGGATGATGTTCCAAAAAGTTTATGAAAGTTTGATAAGTGTTTTATTCAGGAGTCAAATAAGGAAATTAATTCTGTATCAGTCTCATAACCTCTGTTCTTCAGGGATTAATGCACATCAGATCTCTTAGGGCAAAACTAGGGAAACATTCTGGGAAGAAATTCACTTTGCTGGCTCAAATCAAAGAGTGTCTGCCTTTCAGATATTGGATAGTGTTATTGTTGAGGATTAGATAGCGAGCTTCGTTACATGTCAGACAGACAAGGGTTAAAATTGATTATATTGATGCTGATCAGTTCAAGAAGGTGATGTAATCTCCATTGTGTCCATTAGGTATTGGTCAGAGAGGATCAGTTGTAAACATGTTGTTGGTCACATACCCACAATCTGCATATTACTGCTTTCTTCCTTTGTTTAGAAGAGAAAGCAGTATCCAGTTACTTTTTGGATCTCAACCAGCGAAGATGGGCCAACTCTGTATTTTAGAGATGCCATGTGTTTAAGTTTAGAAACTGCCAGATCTTTTTCTGGCATGTTTAGGGAACTAGAAATGTAGTAAGGATTTATTGTTTTAACCTCCAGTTAACCCTACCCTATTTTATAGTGAGTAAAGTTTGTTTTTGCTGAGACAAAGGACTTTGTCTATTCATTGTGTGCGTGTGCTTTGACTTTCACCAGCCACAATCATACGATCCAAAATCCTCTGATAAAAGAATTTTCTCATCACTTATCAGTTCTGTCATTAACAATCACTCCATGCAATTATAGGGACTGCATGCTCTCATTCATGTATATTTTCCTTACAATTACATTAGAGGATTGTTTTTGCAATATTGAAATGCAATGATTCCTATGCAAAATCACAAAGTTTAAAAAAATATATATTCTTCAAGTCCTATAAATAATATAGCACTTTTAGGATGAGCACTAAGCAGATCTGGTAAAGGCAATGTAGATTTCAATGACCAAGCTCCCAATGCCAGGAGAGAATTCCACTCAAATGTTATCCCAGCTGTCATGCAAATCCCACCATAGGCCATATACAGTTGTGACCCTAGTCATAACTGATCTTCGTTGTCAGTAATGAATGTGTGAACTAGTAATAATTTTTTTTAAAAAATGCTTTTAGGCTTCTACAGAGTATCTTTTCTGCCCCAGCAAAGAACATAAACCATTCTCAGAGGCCACAACAAGAGTTCCTCACTCCCAGAGTAGGCTGGCACAGTTTCATGCCTGCCATCCCAAATGCTCAATATGGCTGCCAGACAAATAGTAAAACATAGAGAGCAATGAAGTGGGGTCATCTGAAATAACAGACATCTAACATAGTTTATGGGCTCCCAGCCTTTTCCTATAAGGACACAACCTATTAAATTAAGGGACATTTCTCTACCAAATAGCATTCAAATAGATTATTTCATCATTGATCTTTATATAAAGGTCACTCATTGAGGAAGTATATTGAACACGGGACAAAGTTTGATGGATTGCTTTCTCAGCACTGACCTTTGTTTATGCCTGCCTCTGCCTCTGGGATGGGGCGAACAGGGAATTTAAAACAGCCCAGGACAAAAGCATGAGAAATACCACTAATTCTCCTGATTAGGTTGAAAGGCAGAGCCTGGCAGGTAGGGTTGCAAGCCACTGGTTGGCAACCAGCAGAGGTCCCGGGGCGGGGCAGGAACAAGTGGCAGCATTCTCAGATGACAGCCTTACATCAGTTCTGGGGAAAACTCAAGTAATGTCCTGTCAATCTAGGAATGGCCTGAAATTCTACAGTAACCATTGAGTTTCTGGTGATTCCTAGAGCAATGTGACATCACTTATGAGTTTTTCCCAGAAGTGACATAACTCTGTTGCCTAATTGCAATTTAATTTTTTTCCCGCCTGCTGGCTGCCAGAGTGCCAGTGGGCAAAAGGATCTGGGGGTGGGAGATCTCCCACCCCATCAGGCAAATGGCAAACCTACCAGCAGGTCAAAGGTTATAGAACTGTAAGGTAAGGTGAACAGATTTCATCAGCTGAGGCTTGACCAGTCATAATGTTTCAGTGACTGAAGAACCCACACCTGGTGGAATTTCCCCTTTTCTGCAAATCCTAAAGATATAAGATTGCTCTTTGCACCTGGCAGCCATAAACACAAGGTAAATCAAGTTACTATGTGGTCAACCAGGCCTACATGAGAAGACACTGCACTGCCAAGTAAGATCATGCCAGAGTTAGGGCTGTAAAGCCCCTGTTAGAGGCGGGGGATGCCCTGCTTGCAGGTCCTACTGCCGGCTGCTGCTCCAAGTGGTGGCAGGAGATTTTTTTTAATGCAGCCTCATGTACTTACCAGAAGTTCTTATTTGAAGTGACAGAAGGTAGTTCTAGGAATAGCTGGAAACACTATAGTTTTACTATAGAGCTTCCAGCCATTCGTACAGCTTCCCTTTCTCACTTCTAAGGTAGCTTTAGGAATCACAGGAGCTTTTATGGTTTACCTTTGAGTTTCTGGTGATTCCTAGTGTTACCCTTTCTTGCTTCTAGTGAGAACTCACAGTAAGTACATGAGGCGTCATTTAAAAAAAATTCTTCCATGACACTGCACATTGCCCCCCCCCCCCATCCTCCTGCCCTTGGTCAGGCACTGCCTGGCAACCTTAGCCATGGTGCAAATACACTGCTGTGCCATCAACAAAGCAAAGTAGTAATATAGCATGTGGCTATACTATTTTAAAGGAATTACAAAATTATCTGTGCTTTCCAAAACTTCATTTGAAAATATATTAAGGCAAAAATGAATCGGCAAATTAAAATTAGGAACTTTCTCAAGAGCCAAAAGAGCCACCAAATTGAATAGGCATCCTGATTTTACTGACACTCCTGGTAGAGGCAGCAAGTAGCTTTCTACAATAAAACTATCATCACACTCTGTTATATCATCTTCTAGTTGCAATCCTACTGTAAATGGTAAAGGTAAAAGTACCCATGGGGAATCCCCCTGAAGGCGCGCGGGGGGCCAAATTTCCCCCCGAACTCCAGATCCCCCCAAATTTCCAGGGATCCAAAGCGGGGGAGTTCGGACTTCAGCACGGCCCGAATAAAAATGGGCCGAATTTTGCCGAAGCCGAACTATACCGAATTTTTTTTTCAACAGCCCTAGTAGGTATTCCATCAGAAGAAGCTGCCCGCTTATCACATGCCCTGATAAGTAATTATCCTTCCTTCATTTACAGGTGAAAATTATACTCAGAGTCAGTAATTTTGTTCCTCTTCTTCCATTTGTGGTCTGCCTGACCTCCACTGCTCTACATCACCAGATCACCAGAAACAGGCCACCTTGGTGTGGGAAGGTAGTAGGGAAGTTAGAATCATCGAGATGGAAGATCCACTATCTACCAAGGCCTGGACTTGTAGACTTGAAACTCGGAGTGGCCCCATGATTGGGTGCAGCTTGACTCCTGGTGCTTCCACCTGCATAGCCTCTTCCCACCCTAGGTTGCACTCCATCCTTGGACAATCCCTCCAAAAGTGCCCCCGCTGTCCACATGTGAAGCAAAGTCCACTCTTCCGTGCTTCTAGGCTTTTATTGTCATGTTTACTGGCAGATGAGCTCCCTTCTGCAGGTAGGCTGGGTTCCCCTGATGATGCCCTCAGAGTGACTCACCATGGCCGCGGAGGCTGGAACTCTAGGAACCAATTGAGCTCAGCCTCCTCTTGATGATCCCTCCAGTCCCTGGGCTCTAAGATCTGCATGGAGTGCCTCCCGGGCCACCTCTCGATGTTCCAGAGTGAGCACATTCTCCCAAAGGGTCATGACTTCTTCCAGGGTCTGAGGTCATTTGCACATAAGCCAATCTCGGGCCCGTGGAGGCACCACCTGGACTAACTGTTCCAGGACAATCTGGTCTACAATAGCCTTGCTCTCAGGGTGACTTGGGTGTAGCCATTGGTAGGCGGTGTCTCGTAAAGTCATCATGAACACCTGTGGGGGGGGGGCTCCCCATTCTTCCAAGGCATGGACCTGAACATTTGGCGGTAGGTTTCCAAAGATATGATGTAACACTCAAGGATAGTCACCTTCAGGCAATCATATCGGCCACTCTCATCCTTAGGCATAGCCTTCAGAGCTTCTTAGGCCAGTCCTGTAAGGTAGGGACCCAGGATAAAGGACCATCATTCTTTGGGCCAACCGGCCACTTCTGCCATCCTTTCAAATGCCTCCAAGAATCCTTCTACTTTGTCATCGGGCCCCAGCTTGGTTAATTGGACAGGTAGCTAAAAAGGCAAATGCAATCTTGGGCTGCATTAACAGAAGTATAATATCCAGATCACGTGAAGTGATGGTATCGCTTTACTCTGCTCTGGTTAGACCTCACCTGGAATATTGTGTACAGTTTTGGGCACCACAATTTAAGAAAGATGTAGATAAGCTGGAATGTGCCCAGAGGAGGGCAACAAACATGGTGAGGGGTATGGAGACCAAGTCCTATGAGGAAAGGTTGAAGGAGCTGGGTATGTTTAGCCTGAAAAGGAGAAGACTGAGAGGAGATATGATAACCATCTTCAAGTAATTGAAGGGCTGTCATATAGAGGATGATGCCAAGTTGTTTTCTGTTGCCCCAGAAGGTTGGACCAGAACCAACGGGTTTAAATTAAATCAGAAGAGTTTCCATCTAGACATTAGGAAAAAATTTTATAACATTTAGAGCGGTTCCTCAGTGGAACAGGCTTCCTTGGGAGGTGGTAAGCTCTCCTTCCCTGGAGGTTCTTAAGCAGAGGCTAGATGGCCATCTGTCAGCAATGCTGATTCTATGAACTTAGGCAGTTCATGAGAGGGAGGGCATCTTGGCCATCTTCTGGGCACTGGGTGTGTGTGGGGGAGGTAGTGTGAATTTCCTGCATTGTGCAGGGGGTTGGACTAGATGACCCTGTTGGTCCCTTCCAACTCTATGATTCTACGATTCTAGGTGGCATTCGACCTGGGCCAACCCCTCCGTCCAATGAGCCACCTGAGGTGGCCGGCTGGCCCACCTCTAGGGTTCTACAAATATCCCTCAATAAGGCCACCTGAGCCTCCTGCTGTTGCTGGGTTATATCTCAGATAAGCCATTGCTGGGCTTCCTGCTGGCGTTGCACCAAATCCTGCATCATTTCCCCCTGATGCTCCGCCAGCCACCGGCAAAACTGATTCAGGCCCATGGACCCTGTGGCTGGGTCACTGGGCTCCATCGTGGAGGTCCAGAGCCAAGGGGTCAGGTAACACCGGGGGCCACAAGACCAACATGCTAGGCTGCCACCCGGGGGCGTTGGTAATCAGGGTAGAGGGTGCTGTGTCACTGCCCCTGTGCCCACATTCTCCACCATCTTGTGGTACTGTGGGTGTGCCTCTGGCGGGGTGAGTGTCTCTGCCTTGTAGAAGGGCCTGGCCGAAGGAGACCAATCTGAGAGAGAGTCTGAGCTCCCCTCTCCCTCAGATGTTGCCAGGTTGTTCCGTCCCGTCCTCTCTCTCTCCCAAAGCTCCCAACCGGCAACCTTCCTCTCTGGCAGCAGTTCTCTTCTGGCCTTTTATCCTCAGCAGGCCAGAGAGACTCTGGCCATGCTGCTCCCTAAACCCTCCCCCCCGGAAGTACATAAAAGGCCCTTTCAAGAGCCTCTTCTCTTCTCACACGGCAGCTGGCCTGGGTACACCCATTTGCCTTGCCCTGGCTCTCCTGACTCGCAGCTGTTTGTTGGGGTCATTCTACCATCAGCGTCTTCATTCTGGCCAAGCGTGCCTGCACTGCACCTAGGGCGGTGGCTCTTTCCTCTTCTCCTCCTGGGGAAAGAGAAGAGGTTGCTTCTCCTACCGGGCTCAGCAAGCTTGCCATTGCAGGAACCCCTGAGTGAGAGACATTGCACTCTTGTTCAGATATATTCCTTGTCTTACCGTCCATGAGATGGGTTGTACAGTTGATGTATAAGATTTCTTGTTAATATGTATGTGTAATTGTTTGTGCGTAATTGTTAGACACAGTAGCTCATAAATATATTTTTTGCACTTCACTATACTGGTTCGCTCCTGTACTAGTTTCCTCATCGGTTGATAATAGTACAGTGGTGTCTATTTTCTCCCCCATTGCAGGAACCCCGACAGTTCCAAGCCCCTTCACGGAGGTGAGTGGAGTGGTGGCAGAAAATCCCGTGAGATGGGAGCCCGTCTCGGGACAACATTTGGTTAGGAGCTGCTACCTGACACTGCCAGCTGCTCCTTGCCATAACCGGTTCATACATTCATGCATATAATCCCTTAGCATATTCCAATATAGATTTGCTGGCTGTGGTTGTTGGACTGCACATAAACTTTTGTACCTGCAGTACTAAAATTTACCACAAATAAACTTTACAAATAAGGGAGAAGGAGAGAAGAGATGTTTCATGATTCCTTCACCTTGAAGTGCAACAGGAAATCTTAAGGTGAACCGTCCTTTTAATTATCTCCCTATTAAAGCTTTGCTTACAATACATCCTACAGGATTTGTTAATGCTCATTACAGAGTTACACACCTTTTAATTATTAAAATAATGATGTTATTTCCAGGTGGCTGGTGCACAGGAACCATGAAAGTTTTGGCAGATGGAAGAAAAATCGGTGCACAGAGGAGAATTTTCATCCTCTGTATTGCAGTGCAGTTTACTGGACTATTATGGGCTGTGACTTTGTGGTTAATGAGGTGGGATTATGAAAGGAGTATACAGCCTTGCATTTATGCAGTACTCCATTATACAACTTTTTAGAAATCTTAGAGTGAGGTGTAGCAGCCAAATGCCCAATAGCCATTTAGCAAAGCCTTTTCACAGTTATTGTGTTGTTATGTTTTGAAGCAGTTTACATTTCTGATTCAGAATGCTTCATTGGATTTCATTTTATGCTTTGAGTGTTTGCAATGTGAATTAAACATTAAAACAAATTGGTCTTTCTGGGCAGGAAAGCCAAGTGAATGATTTTGAATTGTGTCCATATGGGAAAAAGAACCCCTTTCAGAATAGCTTTGGAAGTTTGGAAATCATATCAGGGTTTCCCTGTACTGCTCCCAAGATTACAATGGGAAGAGAACAAAGCAAGTTTGGGCCCTACAGGACCTGTATTTACAGCCTCAATCCAGGTCCCAGCCTAGACAATACTGCAATTCACCTTAGCCCAGTACTTACAAAAGAAAGGGAAGATCCTCCCTCATGTCTGTGAGAATGTACCAAAATAATCAACCTAAAAGTGCTATGTAGGCTGTAGGTTCTCCTACACACACTTATTAAAATTATGGGACTGCTTCTCAGGCAGTTACTTTGGCTGGGATCCAAAAGCACCTGTGGAAAGCATGCCCACCATATGCAAGGATGACTCGCCATCATTTTCTTCACAGGACGTCAAAGACTACCCTCAAATTTCCCCAAGTCTGAGAACCATTTGTTTTAATAAGCAGAATTAAGTGAGACAACCTTCTGTGTTTCTTCAGGATGCAAGTATTGGTGGTGGGGAGGGGTGTTCATGTTTGAATACTCCAGCCAAATAAAATTCGGAACCTTTCTTTATATTCTTGTTTTCTGTATGTAGGGAGGGTTTTTTTTCCCATGGGAAAGAGGTATTCAGACATGTAATCTTGGAGGCTTCAAAGGGTACCATCCAAGAAAAGATGAACCATCTGATTCTGGCCATCAGGAAAAGAATTTTGGGTGACCATTTTTAGAAGCCCTGCAATTACATGTATAGAGTTTACCATGTAGCTCTTAAGTTGCATGTTCACCTACCTACAGTTTAGATACAACTACAGACACACCAAGAATATGTATAAGGTATTTTTCTAGTTCTAACTTCTATTCTTCTACTACTTCTTATTAGTTACCAAATGATTTAACTGGGATCAGCGACTTAAAACCCCCCCAGTATGTGTAGTGGTTAGAGTGTCAGACTAGTCAAACCCAGCTTCAAATCCTCACCCTGCCATGGAACTTTGCTGAGTGACCATGGGCCAGTCACACACTCTCATCCTAACCCTCTGCACAGGGTTGTTTTAAGGATAAATAAAGGGGAGCAGAGAACAATGTTATAAGCCACTTTGAGTCTTCATTGGAGAAAAAAGTGAGGTATAAATATCAAAATAAAACAAAAACAGGATTGCACTTACCTGTAACTGCTGTTCATCAAGTGTCATCTGTGCAGGCACATATTGGGACTGCGCATGTGTAGGCCTGTCTCAAACTGTTTACTAGCTTTTATTCTCCAAGGGGGCACTAGACCCTGACTTTAGCTCCCAGTGACCATTTCCTGCCCAACAGTCTAGTGCCCCACCCCTCAGTTCTGCCTGAGCCGCCACCTACTCATGCCTCATTCAGCATAGAGCTCACAGCGGGTCAGGAGGAAGGGATGTGTGCCTGCACAGAAGACACTCAATGAACAGCAGGTACAGGTAAATGCAACCCTGTTTTCATAATTTGTCTTCTGTGCAGTCCCACATTGGGATTTTTACAAGCTACACCACTGGAGGTGGGTCGAGCTCTATAACTGACTTTAATGAAACATCTCCTGCAATACTGCCTTTCCCACTGAAGCCTCTTTTCTTGCATCCACATCCAGGGTGTAGTGCTTCACAAATGTCTCCGCTGAGGACCATGCTGCAGCTCTGCAGATCTCCTGGATTGGAACACCACCTAAGAAAGCTGCGAAAAATGCTTGGGCCCTGGTGGAGTGAACAACTATCCCCAAAGGACAACTCACATCCACTTCAACATAACTTCCTTTTATTGTGGACACAATCCAACGAGACAAGGTCTGTGAAGACACCCTTCTACCTTTCTTATGCCCAGGATACGCTACAAATAAATTAGTATCTTTTCTAAAACTCCTTGTCCTTTCTAAAGAAAATAACAATGCCCTTTTAACATCTGTGCAACTTCCTTTCAGCCTCTCCTCAAATCCAGGATAGCCCTGTTTCCCCATCTTCCCCAACTAAAAATAATCTGGAATAAAAACCCAACTGAACATCAGGGGCTGATACCTCCTGCAAAGCCCCACAACTCCACCTCCTCTTCCAACTGAGGTAAGTTGTTACTTACTTAGCTTCATGAACTTTCAAACCCAAAGGCAACACAGTATCTGCCCCACTGTTCTTGGGGCAAGTTTCCCATGCTGCTGGGGATCCTTGTCCCCTTGCTCCTGACCATTCCTAGGCCTAGAAGAGGCCTTCTTTCTGGGAAACTGCTGCTGTTGGAACCCTCTCTGCTGAGGATACTCCTGACAGTGCTGTCCACAGGGACTATACTCTCTGCAATGAAATGCCAATTTGGCCTTTAAAAAAGGCCTTTGAACGGAAGAATCACCCCCAGTGATTCAGATGTTAATTTATACTTTTTTATCTGGCATAAAGTCTCATCCATAGACTCTGAAAACAATTTATGTTCCTCAAATGGGAGATCTTCCACAAGATGGTCATTTCAATCCGCAATGCAGTCGAGTGCAGCCAGGAATGTCTATGCAAAATGATCGCAGATGCCATAGCCCTAAAAGATGCATCTGCTGAATGCCTACCCACATTTATCTGCTCCTTGGACAACTTTAAGGCCTCCTCCTGAATAAGGCGTGCCAAAGACCTCTTGTCCTCCAGCAACATCTCTAAATAAGAAGCCAGTTTCTTCCAAAAGAACAGTTGATAGCCAGCCACTATTGCCTGATAGTTGGCAATTCTGAGATTCTCGGCCGCAGAAGAAAAGAATTTGCAACCTTTGGCATACAACTTCGTGTCCTCCTTATCCACAGAAGCAGCATGGTACAACTGCCTTGCTCTGGGTTGCATCTCGTCTGCTACCAGTGAAGATGGGGGAGGATGCATACCCAAGAAGCTTGCACTCTCTAACTTCACTTTATAGAAATTTTCCAGATGCTTTGATGTTGCAGGCACTGACACCAGTTTCAACCATATCTCCTTTCCCACTTCCAAGAGACCTTCCAGGATAGGAAACACAAACACTCCTGGTGAATTAGAATACAAATGTGAGAAAATCTTGACCTTTGGCCTCTGGGAAGCTGTCAAAACATCAATTTCCAAATACTTGGCCATCCTGAGCATCTTCTTAGCACAGTGGTCAGCAAACTCATTAGTCAAGAGAGCCAAATATCAACGGTACAACCATTGAGATTTCTTTTGAGAGCCAAATTTCTTAAACTTAAACTATATAGGTAGGTACACTGTTTATTAACTTAATAAACTTTAA
This sequence comes from Euleptes europaea, assembly GCF_029931775.1. Classification (NCBI taxonomy): domain Eukaryota; kingdom Metazoa; phylum Chordata; class Lepidosauria; order Squamata; family Sphaerodactylidae; genus Euleptes; species Euleptes europaea. The sequence goes on along the minus strand of NC_079316.1, from coordinate 94,717,745 downwards.
TTAAAGTTTTAAGTCTTAATTAAACTATAGGTACACTGAATAAAACTTGATATCATACTTAATAATGATCTTATTTATTGATAAAAATTAAATTGTAAGTAAGGTATCCATAAAGTTAAATCATGACAATGACTGACAAACACTTAATGTGAACAATAGTCTTGCATCTCCTTGGAAAGTTTGGGTAAATCAGGTTTGTATGTTGTTGTTTTTAATTTTAGGCATGATTCCAGGTTCTCATCAATAAGACGACTTCTCAATTTTCTCTTGATAAGGTTCATGCTTGAAAAAGATTGTTTGCATGAATATGTAGAACTGAAAAGGGAAAGAACAGCGAGCGCTAGTAAAGGAAGGGAGGGAGGAGGAATGGAGAAAGGAAGGAAGGAGCTGGGAAAGGAAAGAAGGAAGAAAGAAAGGGGGAGGAATGGAGAAAGAAAGAGGAAGGAAGGAACTGGGAAAGGAAAGACAAGGAAGGAACTGGGGAAGAAAGGATGAAAGGGAGGAAGGATGGAAGGAAGAATGGGGGAGGGACAGAGAGAAAGGAAGGAAGGAACTGGGAAAAGAAAGAGAAGGAAGGAACTGGGGAAGAAAGGATGAAAGGGAGGAAGGATGGAAGGAAGAGTGGGGGAGGGACAGAGAGAAAGAAAGGAAGGAAGGGGAAAGGAAAGAGAAGGAAGGAACTGGGGAAGAAAGGATGAAAGGGAGGAAGGTTGGAAGGAAGAGTGGGGGAGGGACAGAAAGAAAGGAAGGAACTGGGAAAGGAAAGAGAAGGAAGGAACTGGGGAAGAAAGGCAGCCTGGAGCTGGACTTTTGGGAGCCGCTTGAGGGGGACGAGGAGGAGGAAGGCGGCAAGGAGGAGAGTTTACCCCTTCCAAGTAGGCCAGTGATTAAGGCGCGAAATCCGCCCCCCGCCCTGGATGTTCCCCCGCAAGATCCCGGCTGGGCAAGACGCAGCCTGTGTGGGGGGCGGGAAGGCGATGCGCCGGACCAGCTCCAAACTCTCAGTCTGAGGCACGGGGAGGGCGAAGCGAGCTCGGTCCTGGCCCAGGAAGCATCATCGCCTTCCCCGCCCGGGGCCAGGCAGAGCCAACAGGAGGAGGAGGAGGAGGGGGGGTGAGAGGTCGCCCAGCTCCGGTTGCTCATAGAGACAGAGGAGGGAAGGCGGCGGTGGCCGAAATGAGGACCAAACAGCCACGCCTCACTCCTCACGGTGGAGAGAAGGAAGGGAGGGAGGAGCCCCCTCTTTGCCAAACCAAGGCGCGCAGTTGGGCGGCAAGAAAAGATGGGGGGTGGCAGCTGAGGGGCTCTTGTCGTTCTCCAGCCGCCGCTGCAATGGTGGGAGGCGGGGACGGCGCTGGGGCGAGAAGGAGGAAGGGCCACTCCTTCCTCTCGGAGACCCTGCTGCTGCTTCGGCCAGCCTAGGGTGCTGCTTCCGCATGTGGGAAAAGCCGCACTCAGGGGCCCAAAGAGCCACTTGCGGCTCAGGAACCGCGCTTTTGCGACCCCTGTCTTAGCATAAAGCCTAAGATCCTCCAATGGAGAAATAGCTGCGGGCTCCCCCACCTTTTCATCAGGTGACAGATACCATGCTACTTAAGAACTAGTCTCAGAACCAAGTAACAGTTCTCCTCTATCCTCCTCCCTGAATCGTACATCATCTGCTCCATGATCAAGAGTGCTGGTTCCAGTGAAGGTGTAGTAGACGGAGCCCCCAGAACCGACCTCAATCTAACAAACTCTCCCCACTCTTGTAGAATGGCCGAAAATGAGCTGCCAGGCCAAGCAGGAGCCTGCCTATTTCCATGCTCTCGCAGACAAACAATTCACTGAACAGCAAGGCCTGGGATCCATAAACCCTCCTGGGCAGGCAGCACGGAGCAGTTTAAACCCCCACCGCCCCGTTCCTGGGACTTCCGGGAAAGCGGGTGGTGGGGTTTAAACTGCTCCACTGCCTGGGTCCCGCCCAACCGCTGAGCGTCGGGACCCAGGCAGCGGAGCAGTTTAAACGCCTAGCTTCCCGGGAGTCCCAGGAAACCGGGCGGGGGGGAGGTTAAACTGCTCTGTGCTGCCTGGGCAGGCAGCGCGGAGCAGTTTAAAGACCCCTCCCTGCCCAGTTTCCCGGGAAACCAGGCGGGGGGGGTCTTTAAACCGAATTTGTTTGGGAATGCTGAATTTCCCACCAAATTCGGCATTCCCGAACAGGGGAGGTTCGGAATTCGGCTGAACTGGACCCAAGTTGGGCCAGGTTTGTCCGAATCCGAACCGGCCCGAATTTTTTTCCAACAGCCCTAATAATCTGCAGTGCACACTATCAGTTACTCAAGTCCAATGTGAGAGGACATTTTAAAAGCTAAAGATCATGAAGACAAGGGTAAGAAATTCACTGTCTGTGGAGATCTTGGAATCATACATGTTGCTATCCATTGAAAAGGAATTGTTAGATGAATTGGATGCAGAAGCAATTATTGACAGATTCGCACAATCATTTAGTGAATTCAAATGATTTCTCTTAATATAGTGGACTGCATGAAATATGCTTTTGAACTACTTGATAATGTGTAAAATGTTCAATACAAGCAAACTATTTAAAAATATTCACCATTTATTTAAAATTTAAAAAAATTAAAACTTCAATTATAACAATCTGTATTTACATTTAGTATCTACCGTATACTGCCAGTAAAATGTATATACATACATATAACCATATGTATATACATACATATAACAGTTGTGGTAGTAGCAGTTGTAGTAGTACTAGTAATAACAACAGCAACAATAACAACAAAAACAACAATAATTTTATTTGTATCTCGCCCTCCCCCAACGAAATGGGCTCAGGGCGGCTAACATAATATAAAGCATTATAGTTACAATTCAATAAAATAAGTCAAATAACTAATAATTTTTTAAAGTACAATCTGATATATAACTAATTTAAAATTCAGAAATACAATCCTACCCTGATGGCAACAAAAATCTCCACATCTAGGGAGGACATTGTCTAGCGTATTCATGCTCCATGCCCTTTTATCGATGTCACACAATCCTGGGGTGGGGGGACGGAAAAAGTTTAAGAGGAAGAATTTTAAGGGAAATTTAAGGGAAAGGATCTAGGACAAGGAAAGGGAAAGGGGGGGGGAAGGAACAAAGAGAAGGAACAAGGGGAGGGGAGGCCGGCTCTACGTACCTTCCTATCTAGCTCATGCAAACCCTCTTTGGGAAAGGGAGAAAAACAACATAACAAATCTTATGTTATCAAAGTGTGAACCTGGGTAGAAATGAATGAAGATGATAGGAGAAAGAAAAGAAAAAAGAAGCTGGGGTAGGAGAGAGATTGTCCTATTCCTATTGATGGCTGGTAGATACTTACGGCTTTTGTTTTCTCATTTGTTTTTTAAAAAAATACTACAAGAACCAAGAACATTAACTATGTAGCTTCTCCATAGGAGATGGAGATCCAACATTAAGATAATTAAAGGCTAATTGTAATTTGCCATATGTTGAATGCTTAGTGCAAATCCATTTCTTTTTATCTAAGTGCTGGGCAGCATTAACTGTAAGCACAGTCGTTACTAATTGACACAGATTTGCTCTAATTTGAAAATAATTTCCCCAACTAAATGCAAAATTCCTTTGAGAGCTTAAGTTCTGAAAACTCACGCAGGCTCAGCTCTCTGAGTGGTGTCCCCTTACTCAACTGGCTGGTTCCATAGCAGATCAAATTTTTAAAATGCAGCCATCAGAAGCTATAACATTCACACAACATTATGCCAGATTCCCTTAGGATCATACCATATATGGTTTATCTCATACTTCCTGCAACATCAAGAGCTGAATGGGTGAATGAGGCATCAGAGATGAATTCTCACAGATGGAGCAACCATATTATCCAGTGTATATGTGTGAACTGCCCCTTAGTTTGTGAGTGCATGCTCAGTCAGTCATTATTTCACTGGTTTGTACTGCTTAGGGCACTCCATACAATGGATCTAAAAGGCATTCCTTTTTTCCAGGGAACTCTAGCTGCAAAAGGGACTAGGGATGCATAGGAGCTACGAGAATGCACTGTGATCCATGGGAGTTCCCCTGGTTCAAATCTTGCTTCTGCCGTGCACTACACACTTGAGCCAAATGACTCAGTCTCAGCCTGATCCCCCATCTGTAACATGAGGGTAATACTTTCCTATTGTACAAGACTATTATTTGTTTGTAGGTTTACTTGCTACATTTTTATGTTGCCCTTCCTCTAAAGAGCTCAGGGTTGTTTCACTTTTCCATTTTAACATCACGACAACACTGTGAGGTAGATTAGGCTGAGAGAGTATAACTGGCCCCATGTCACTCAGCAATCTTCACATCAGTGTGGGGATTTGAACCTGGGTCTCCTAGATGGTAGTCCAACCATTACACTAAGCTGGCTGAATGTAATTGTAAGAATTACATTTAAGAAAATATGAGAAGTGCTTTAAACACTAACAGTGCATTCCTGAGGTTTGGGGCCGAAAGTGCTTAGAAGGCCTACAGGCCCTTCCACCGGTGCAAAGGGCACTTACACCAGAGCAAACGGCCTGGGTGCCAGCGTAAGTGGAGCTACGCCAGTGGCGGTAGGCAGTGGAGGGGGAACACAGGGGGTGCCAGCACAAGGGCTGCACCAGTGCCCAAGAGGTGCAGAAGCAGCCGCCGCTGGCCGCGGGATCATTCCCAGGGGCGTTCCACCGGCTAGGAGGCCTCCTAAGGCCCTTTCAGGCTGGGAACGCCCACTTTTGCCACTGAAAAGTTATGCCGAGTATTTACCTGGCGCAGCCCACTGACCGCCATGCAACCAATCCAGACCCTCATCTCTGTACCACATGCAAGTACCACCCATCTCCATCTGGAGCTTGTGGAATCCAACTAGGACCCCGACCAATGGGGCCAGCCCAGGAAGTGGCAGCACCCCTCTGGGTGAGGGCGCTTGCCAGTGGAAAATTCCCTCATAAATGGCGCTTTGAAGCTGCCACTCACTTAACAGGTAAGCCTCGCACAGGCCTGCATGCTGCCGTTTTGCGCCGGGGAGTGGGGACTTTCTGGTTTTTCCATTCCAACTCCCTAACTCTCGGGGGACTTTTTCCTCCAATGCCTCTTGGGCCTCCTTGACCTCCTCTTGGGCTGCAGTCTCCCAGGTGGACTCGGGCTATGGGTGCCTAAGTTATCCAGCCTGCCGGGAGCCTGCCCCCCTCTGCTTTATCCATTGGAGCAGTGGAAGCTCATGCCAGCCCTCGCTCTAGCCAGAGCCTCTGCCAAACCCCTCATCAAGTCAGCCTGTGATCGCTCTCTTTGCTCTTTTCCAGATGCCGAGGCTGCCCTGGCCAAGACAGGGGCTTGCCGATGCCTGTATGCCGCTCTGGCCATCCCTCGTTGCGACTGCTCTCGGGATGCTTGCCCACCACTATCACTGTGCTCTCAGTCAGCCCTCTGCAGCCTCCACGGGAAGCCTCAGGATGATCCCACCACTTTCGCACACCAGCTGAGGTCTGGGACCACCACCATGCCACACCCGGCAGACCCTTGGCTGGCCCACATACCACCCCGGGGTCTGCTGCATGTCCCCTCTCACACCCTTTTTGTCATTTCAGGTTTCTCCATGGGCCATCCCTCTGTCTGAATCCCCCCCATGTGGTCAAATGAACAGGAGCCTCTCGTCGAGGTAAGGTGCCTGCCACCTCCCTCCTCTGTGTTAACTCTGCGGAAATCTCTTGGGGGGGGGCAGGGGGAGCTCTATGTATGGGCGGTGTGGGGCTGATGAGTGCGGAGGGTGGATTGGAGGGCCAGCCTGCCCAACAATAAGTCCCTAGTGCTGTGCTAGGGCAGCTGCCAGGAGCCGCCCCTTAATTTGCATGACAAGCCACTGTTGTATCTGGATGACCATACTTTGCCCCCTCCCATCCAGGGCCACAGAGCGAGAAGGGAGGTCGAGAGGGCATGGCTAGGTGTCACAGTGCTGGCAACTCCCAGCCACCCTCACAGAGATTTGCATGGACCCACCACTGTCCTTTGGTGGCTGTCAACTGCCAACCATGCCCTCCTAGTGCCTGGTGGGCCCCCTCTCTGCCTTCCAGTGCCCTAGACCCCCAAGTCCCCCGGGACTCGAGCCACCATGACATATTGGCCTGTCATGGCCAACCAGGTGGCTCCTGAACTATCCTTTCTGCCACGTGCTCTATGTCACTACAAAGTATATAGCACACACTTCGCTCTCATCTGCAGTCTTTAACACATGACTGGGGAAAGAATAGTGGTAGAGCTGCATCGGATATGAGAGAGGAACAATTCTGAGAGTAACTGCATGTTTCGTTGTGGGTGGGAGCTGCTGTGTAAAGTGTGAGCATCCAGCTGTGACCAATGCTGTCTCAAGCCTCGGGAACAATGTGCAAGGGAGAAAAAATATGAACGTAAAAGTTTAGATGTAGATCTAGTGCAACTATTAAATGGCATTGAAAGTGATGACACTGAATCATTTTCACAATGAAAAGGGGGCTGAATGCCTCATTACAAGAAAAAAAGCTTACCAAAGCATAGTCTCGCCCCCTCCTCCTCTTTAGCATTCACAGAGATTTTGACAAGTTAAAAAATGAGAGGAAAAGGGGAAAGGGGCACTTGTTCTATGTTTCCGAGAAAAGAAACAACTCATTGCAGCAATTCTCAAAGGCAATGGCTACAATCCTTGGAACAATATTCAGATCTGGGAGATAACCACATTTTAGAAAGCATCTTCAAATGTTTCTGTCATTGTCCACAGTTTAAAAGATTTCCTTTCAGCCTGAAAAGCTGGGGGGGGGATTTATACATAGCAGAGCCAAAAACAAGTTCCCCACTCCTCAATTTCCCCTCTTCAAATGATTCAGAGCATAGTTATTACTAAACGTATGAGATCTGCTGTCTGCTATTTGACATTTGGTATCAGATACAGTCTAGGTATAATTATCTGAAGTATGTGTGGAATATTCACAGTAATTGCTCTTCAATATTTCTGTACTATTCAGTATACTTTATATTTGATATTCAGTACTGAAAACCGATATTTTATACTCTGTATTTTATAGTCTGTTATAAGGTAAGTAATATTCAAACCTAAATCAATTCAAACAATCCCCTAGCCTTTTGGCTTGTGTGTCTAACAGTGCATTCCTGAGCCTCGAGGGCGAAAGCCCTTAGGAGGACGGGAAGGCACTGCACCGGCGGTAGGGCCCCCGCGTCAGTGCCTGGGCTACATACGTCAGCGTTAGTGGCCCCAGCACCGGCATGCCAGTTGATGGGTGCCAGTTGATGGGCACTTACGTCGGCTTTAGTGGCCCCAGCACCGGCATGCCAGTTGATGGGTGCTGCTGTGGCAGCGCCACCCCGGAATGCCAGCGGGGCCGTCCACTCATGTTCCACTGGCGTAGAAGGCCACGTTGGCATCTCAGGAGGCGTTTCGGCATCCCAAAAGGCATTCCCAGGGCAGGCTGGGGGGAGGAGCTGCCGTTAGGCAGCTTCCTGTCCCCTTTCACCCCGTAAATGCCAGTGTGGAGAAGAGCGAGGCTGCACCTAATTTTTAGCAGGCGCAGCCTTGCTTTTCTCTATGGGGCGAGAAGGCCTTGTTTTTTTTAAAAAAAAGCTGTTCAAAAGCCGCTTAAAAAAAAGCTACTCAAAGGCTTTTTTAAAGGAGCTTTAGGAGGCGGCGTAGCTGCACCTCTTCCCCGCCGTTCCCCCATGCCGAATCTCAGGAATGCGCTGTAATTCTAGCTTCATCATACAATTTATAAAAGAAGTTCAAACTTTGTGCATTAATCTCTTTAGTGTCGGTGACTTACTGACCACAACAGATGTCACATAGCTCACTGATACACTCCTGAAGTCTAGCCCCTTAGCTGAAATGCAACCAATCAATTTAAGATTTAATATATGGGATCTGAACACTTCTTGTATGGTGTTCCCCCACATACTTCATACATTTGCCAAAACTTTAAGGTCTCAGTCCTGGTCAATTGTAGAAAATCAGGGCGTCTGTGATTCTCTCTATGCAGAGCTGCCTCTATACTTAATGAAAGAGAATCTTTGACTACCTATCACCAAATGCTGACTCATGTAATGATACATATATATCCAGTTAGTGAGACCACACATGAAGCTCCTTATACTGAGAGCTGGTGTGGTACAGTGGTTAGCATGTTGAACTAGGACCTGGGAGATGCAGGTTCAAATCCCTGCTCTACCATGGAAGCTTGTTGGGTGACCTTGGGCCAGTCACCCACTCTCAGCCTAACCGGCCTCACAGGATTCTTGTGAGGATGAAATGGAGGACAAAAAACAATGTAAGCCATTTTGGGGGAGAAAACAGAGGATAAATGAAGTTAATAAAGAAACCATTGGTCTATCCAGGTCAGGTTGTCTACTCTGAGTGACTTTCCAGGGTCTCAGGGATAAGACTTTCCATGACTTCCTACCTGATCCTTTTAACTAGAGATGCCAAGGATAGAACCTGAGACCTTCAGCTTGCAAAGCAGATTCTCTATCACTAAGCCACTGCCACATCCCACCTGCAAATAACAGCAGCCACATGGTCAGAAGTTTGCCTTCCAAATGCAAATAAATAAATAAGTCAGGTGTCACCAGATTTTGAGATCAATGTTCAGGTTCAAAACAGACTTCTAGTAATATGACAACACAAGAAGGTATCCATTGAAGAACAAATGAATACAACAACTGTAATGCATATTTACCTCACTCTTCTTCCAGTACTCAGGGCATCAGACACAACTAACTCCGCTGAAGGGGGGCGGGCTGTCATTTAAACTCATCTGCGCCTCCCAGCTGGGAGGCTCAGATCAGTTTAAAGGGCAGCCCGCGCCTTTCAGCGGGCTCCCCTGAAGGGGGGCCGAATTGGCCGAATTTATTCGCGAACTCCCGAACTCGCTGAATTCGGCCCCCCCGGTTGCCCGCCAGTTTTGAGTTCGGATCCGTCCGAACAGAAAATCACCGAATCAGGGGAAATTCGGTTTTCAGTTCGGACCGAACCGAATTGACAGCCCTACTGGCAGCGAGGGTCACGCCACCTCCTAAAAGGACTCGCCCCCCATTCAGGAATGCACAGTAAGTGGTAAAGAAAGTCAGCATATAAAAACCAACTCTTCTTCTTCATAATCTGTGGCAGTGAATGTCCAACATTTGATATATGTCTACACAACATCTGAAAGTTGACAATCCCAGATAACACCAGAAAAAACATTATGAATGACCAAATACTCAGAGACATACCAGTGAATGGTGACAGTCTCTTCAATTTGACTGCTAAAAATCATCTGGATCATCATAATTCTCATTGGAATGTTAGTGGTGTAGGTGGAGAACTTTATGAGGGAGGGCTTGGAAGTTAGAGCCACCGGTGCTCATTGTAAACCAAGCTGGAAACCCCTCTCCAAAGCCTCATTCCTTTCTTTATCCGAACTCCTGTCAGTGATGATGGAAGAGACAGAGAGGGTTCATAGTAGGGTCTTCCAGTACGCTCATGACACTGTTAAAAACATGTGCAGATTGCCAGGCACCATGGTTCCTGACAACCTGAGCATGATTTGCAGCAGCTCCATACTCTCTCTTCATTTCAGCCAGATAAATTTGGGGAAAGAAAGGCTTCTGACAGGACTTGGGGAAAGGTCTCTAGGTCCTGCCATGCTCCCAATGATGTTACCAGGAATGCTGCATAGTTGACTACTAGACTCAAGCTAACAGCAATTACTATTGCTATAGTTTTTTTTAAATAAATCAAGCACATTTTGTTCTGGCTGTGGGAAGCAGGCTGATCACTGGCAAATGTTGACATATTCTCTGAATTCTGGATATTCAATAGAACATATACAGCTTTTCTTCACTTACAGAAAGTGTGGTTGTCGCATAAGGAAAAAAAACCTAAAGAATGAGACAGTGCCTTTCTTGTCATGAATTTCATTGTCTCTCATTAATCACAGTGAAAGAGGTGCTCACCCTAGCGACAAGAATACAACTTGGAGGCACTTGCTAAATTGAAATGATTTGTAGCAATTCCTACTTCTTTTCATTATAATCTCCCTCTGAATATTAACATACTGGGGTTCCAGTTCTGTTTGCATTGTTGCAAATGAAACTTTATTATACTGGTCTTCTTCCAAATGAATATAGACGTCTAAAAGGAGGGATCCATTTCCCAATAGTCTCTGCATCATCATACATTCATTTGATTCCCTGAATTCCTAGAGTTTAAAAATTATTGGAAAGATTCAATTCAATAAACTACTGATGCATACATATTCTTCCCAAGTCTGCTCTTATAAAATAGAATAACTGGGACGATTATCATGTTACAGATTGCATATAGAGTCCCTCCAATAGCACAGTGCATGCACAGGCAACACCTGACATATGCTACATGATGAACAGCAGCATGCCAGACTATTATCCTTGAAAACAAACAGTAGACTAAGCTGTATATGCTGGCTGAGCAACCCAAAACAAAAACAGCAATAGGTTCAAATATTTAATAGGCTCTGGTTTAGAATAGCATTCAAAGGAAATCACCACTAGGAAATCACCACTATAGCACCTATATACTAAACCGAATGACAGTAGTATTTTTCTTTCCAATGTCTCCACAGAGCACTAGGAAATGCTTCGTGGAGCACCAAGTGCTCCTTGGAGCACAGTTTGGGAACCTCTAGTCTAGATAATTTGAATGCTCTCCCAGGCTGACGTGGTATTGGCATCCCAGATACCACCGCCAATGTGAGCAGATTTTTGCTGACAGAAAAGCTGCTTACATCAGCTGCAGTGTGTCAACAACACATCTGTATAGTTAAGCTTCTTGGAGAAGCATTCAGGGGACTCCTTAAAGCACATGTAGTTATATGAGCCCCACCATCTTGTATGTCTATGTATCTAATTGACTATGTAAGCCTCGATGACACAAGATGCTGATACTTGGAGTATGGACTCTATAGGGAGAAACACTATTGTTCCCCAGAAACAATATAATTCATAACATTGTTTAATTATTAAAAATAAATTTATAAATATAAATTTAAATATTAGAGATACCGAAAAGGGAAGCAAAAAGAGAATTTATGAAGAGCCTTCTGTATGTGAGAGAGTGTATAACTGAACTATCCCAGCTACCAATGCTACCTTGTAGCTCACAATATTCCCTGATGTTGAAATTAAGCTAGAAATGAAATGTATGGTTGACATTCCTTCAAAAGTGCTTGTGAAATATTGAAGAACTAATCCAATTTGGCATTCACCCCCAGACTTCTACATCATTACCTTGAACTTTTAAAATGTTTTGTTCTAGATATGAATGTACCCTAAAGGCATTTATGGACTAAGGCAGAGAAAATTAGTTTTATTATGACTAACAAAAACAAGCAGAAGAGACATGTAGCACATAGACAATTTTTTTAAAAAGAGTCAACAACAAAGAAGGCCATTTGAAAATAAGACTGTAACAAGAAAAATAAAAAAAATCCAGGATGGCGTTCAAAGCATAAAACAGCCAGAGTCCTACCTGCTAGAAAAAGGGCGCATAGGGATAGCCTCCATGCACACTAGCACGCCGAGAACTACCTCTCCCCCCCTCTCTTCACTAGCCCAAAAAGCAAGATGTTTATCCTTACTGACCCAGATTGGGTTGAGCTCATAGCCAATTTGGCTCCGCCATGGCTGTTGGCAAGTGCGGTTCATTTTACTGAGCCAGCAGTTTCCTTAATTGCTCTCCGGCCTTGGAGAATTGCCTTGGGATTGTTCCCAGCTGTACACTATCTACAAAGGCGTAAAACATTCTAGGGGCCTTAAAACACCCTTCATGTACCAAAATGCCTCTGAGATACTCAAGCAGGCCCAAATTCAGGCCTGAACCAAGGAATTGCTTGAACAAGGAATTGTGGCTGCTCAATTCCTCGACACCAGCGTCCCGGGAGGCGTTCCCGGGGCGTTCCGGCGCTGGCCTAAGGGCGGGGCCGCCGTTAGGTGGCCTCCACAGCCCTTTCAGGCTGGGAACGTCAGTTGCTGTGACTTTAAAAGGCTTGAAAATAGTCTTGATAATCCAGGATGCACTTTTCAGGAACAGGAAGTGACATCTTCAGTCATAGCAGAATCAAAAGGGCAGAAGCCTGCGGACTCTCTCAAAGAAAACAACCTTGTACCCAAACCTGTGCCAACAGCTGTTGATTCTGTATCTCAGATTAGTGACTCTGAAAATGCATATGATAGCGTGAGCTCCCCCTTGGTAGACTGTTCCCTAGTAAGCTTGCAGCAGTGGTGGTAGAAATGGCTGTTGCAGAGAAGCAGCTTTGTGTTTAGAGAAGAAAACTCAGTTAATGCTGAGTGATTATGATTACACAAAATTTCAGTTAATCAAAAGTTCTTTTGGAGAAGAGACAGCTCATGTACTGCTCAGAAGAAAGAAACACCTCTTCCTGAAAAGTGTAGTAATGCTTGAGTTCAGGATATAAAAGCAGTTTAGAACTGGAGTTTGCATTCCTTAATTTCTCCATTTGTCTGATTTCTAGCCTGTCTTTCTGCATGTCTGCTTCCATAGACCCTGGAAGTATGGATGGGAAGGCTCCATCATAAATGAACACCAGAAAACTCCGTGTCAGGGAGTAATACTCTGTGGGAGAAGAAAAAAGAAATGGGGGCTTACAGAGACTTTTCCTTACCTCAACCACTTGCTGACTTACTCTATATCAGGGGTTGGGAACGTCAGGTCTGGGGGCCGTATAAGGCCCGCGAAATCATTTGGTCTGGCCCTTCATCGGTCCTGGCAGATCTCTAGCTCAGAAGGATGCTGCCCTGGCTGAATCTCTTGGGCCCAGCTGGGGACAGCAGAGCTCAAAAGCAAGTTGCTCTATGTGGCAGACACTCGGAGCCATCTCTGGTCGTGCCTCTTGGCTAAACGTTTGACCAAATATAGCAGGCTAATTTTTAAGTTGATAATTTTGTATGGCCCGCGAATGATGTTATAAATATCCAAATGGCCCTTGGCAGAGAAAAGGTTTTCCACCCCTGCTCTATATAATAATCATTTTAAAATCACTGTAGATATGCACATTGCTCATGAACGCAATATAAATATCAAAGGGGTCTATTCTTAATGAAAGAATAGACCCCTTACCCACCATTTTGAAATTATTTGGTCCTCTGTTCAGCACATTTAGTACTATGAAACACGCTGGTCATTTAAATATGTATCTCCATCATTGTCTAGTGATCTGTCATCAACTCTGTTCTTCCTATAAAAAAGGGCTTGAAGTTAATCCTTCTCACTTGTGAATAGCAGAATTGTAAATCTGAGTGTTTAACATTTAACCTGTAAAAACACACACAGTCATTTGTTTAGCTGAAATAAACTATATCGGTTGATTAAAGCACAATGTAGAAAGTAGATGAATGGAATGACTAGCAAAATGAGAGAGACATTAAAAAAATCAGAATACAGCCCCTGGTCTAGCCCTTTAATGTGCTATTTTTCTTGATCAAGACTGGCATCTCAGAAATAACAGTTCTATTTTTGCAGTCAATTTTACCCATTTGTTTTATCTGGGGACACAGTGACCAGTGTCTTCCAAAAGCAACCCTAATAATTCTCTTTTTCATAAACAAAAACCAAGTGCATGAGGTCATTTTGTTCCTGTTAATGCCGGTTCAGGCAAATGAACTTTCCCCTATATTTATTATGTCAAGGACATTGTTTTCATCGCCTCTTTTTGCCTCTTTCCCTTACTGTCTGGGTTCCTTAGTGCCCCACATTTCATAGTGCTCACAGGCTTTCTGAGTCATTCTCTTTGTTCATAGCTGAATAGGCCAAACTCCCAACAGCTTAGAAGGTCTTTTTCAAGGTTTAACAGGGTAGCATCAACAGGGGTAGGAGCCCAATGGGAAAACCCTGACAGCTGTTTCTCCTGGCTTTATGAACCTGCCCAATATGCAAACACTAGAATGGCATATTAGGGTGGAAATCCCTAGGTTCATTTTCTCTGAAGAGATCAAGCAGCAGTTTCAGAGTTTAAAGGCACAGGAGCATCTAGGTCAAGATGTTCCAGGCTCACTGTTACTTGACACTAAAGGGATACAAATGAAAGATTCATAGGTGACACAATCTTTTTATTCAGCCTTACTCAGAAGGCTTTTTTAAAGGCTTGATAAAATACAAAAGGTGGAAAAAGAACCTACTGGAAGCTCATCTCATCATGAGCCAACTGCTGTCACAGAAAGCTCAATGGTAGGAAGAATTCAGTTGCTAAAGGAAAACGTAGAATTAAGTTCTTTTTTGTTTTTGTTTCCAGGGGAAAATATAGAACCCTATTATAGTTTGCATAATTCTAAAAAGTTTACAAGAACATTTTACTTTCATTGCATCATCCTGTTCCTTTAAGAAAAAAATCATAACCTTTTTTCTTGTACTTAAAAACAGCTCCACAGCTTTTTAAATGGTGAAACATGTACCAGTGAGTCATAAGAATCAGAAGAGCAATATTCAAGTTCAGTAGCCTCTTAGAGACAGACAAGATTTCCAGTGATTAAGTTTTCCAAAGCTCCCTTTGTCAGATCTGAAGAAGGGAGTTTTGACTCTGGAAAGCTTATATCCTGGAAATCTTGTCAGTCTCTAAGGAGCTACTGGACGCAAATATTGCTCTACTACCACAGCCTAACATGGCTACCCAAACAAAATTATCTTCACAGAAATCAAAGGAATCTTTTTGTATGTATCATAGTAAAAGAACCCCTGCTCATCCTACTGAATGCAAACCAATTTTACGTGCAATCAAAGTTTAAAATTATCTATTAAAATTCATTTAATCCTATGATATCTGATTAGAGAATATGCAATGCCAGCACGTCTATACCCAATTTGCAACAAAGAAAGGATATTAATTTAATTTTTTTTTAAGTCACCTTCATTGAAGGCCCTTCTTAAAATGGGCTATTTGTATGGAATAGAATTTGTCGTCTTGTTTGTGGCTTCCTAAAGGCACCTGGTTGGCCACTGTGTGAACAGACTGCTGGACTTGATGGGCCTTGGTCTGATCCAGCAGGGCGTTTCTTATGTTCTTACGTAATAACTGAAGGAATGATTTAAAATTTGGAATTTAAGAAATCAGTAGAACCATCTTTTCTAAAAGTGCTCAGTGATGGCTGGAGTATCTCCCAATTAAGCCAATGGAAGATATAAAGGCAAACCGAAGGGGTGGAGGAGAGGGTTACAAAGTACAAGTACTAAAATAGGTTTTCTAACACTGTGACAAAATGAGGGACAACCAGATCGTATAGCTAAAAGTAAAAGAAAATTGCAGTGAGAAGAGTGAGCTCAGGAGGGTTGGAACTGAAAGGGGATAGGTTACTGCTTGGCTTGCTTGTGATAGGTTGGACAAGTAAACTGCATGCCTGATTGTACAGTTTAGTTTATTATTACACTCCTCTGACCAAAGGTCTTGAGAGAAGTCAAAACGAAGACAAAATAAAATACAAGACAGTAAACATTAAAATACAGCATGGTGAATTAAACCCATCTCTAGGGTGTAAGGATGCACATTCTTTTAAAGTACACAGAATTCTCCACTAATCTGCCTAGCACAACTTTGGAGGCTGCTTCCAGATGTGGGCATGAAAATGTGCCTCCAGCCATAGCAGCATGCAATATGGGAGCGGGTGAGAATGCTACCCACCCCCCCATTTTCATACCACTCATTGCTCCACTGCCACACCTTTCCCCCCACATGATATAAATTTTGCCGGGACCCCCATTGTTCAGAAGCACCCCCCTTCCTCACAGAGCCACGGCAAAATACTACAGTGTGGCCCAGTAAGGAAAATAGAAGAGGAAGGGCCCATTCATGAAAATTGGGCCCAAAGCCCTTAGGAGGACAACTACGGCCTCCGCCGGCACAGGGGCCAACTCCGCCGGCGCCCGGAAGGCCCACACCAGTGTTAGTGGCCCCAGGGCTGGCGTGCAGGGCCAGGTGCCGCTCACTGACTGCCACCGACGCCCGCCACCAGCCACCCGCCGGCACAGGCAGCGGTGGCAAGCCGGGAGGTGTTCCGGCGCCCCGGGAGGCGTTCCAGGGGTGTAGCGGCACCCCAGGAGGCATTCCCGGGGTGTAACAGCACACTTTCGGCTCAGAAACGCCCCTTTTTATTTTGCAAAGATACGCCAGCGTATCTCCCGTGCATAGGGTTGCACAGGTTTTTGGTGCCGGGCAGAGGTTTCGGCTGTGCTGAAACCTCTTTAAGAGGCAACGCCGCCAGTTTGCCTCCTAAGCCCGGCGTGGGCATTCCTTTCAGGAATGAGCTGGAAATCTCCTAAACGGGCTAAAAAGGGGGGAGGAGTGATATGTGGCAGTGAACCGTCTGGTGGCATTTTGAAAGTGGAGCCCCCCTTAGTGGCTACAGAGAAAGTATTCCTCTGGGCATTGTAGCTGTCTTTCGGTTCCCACTTTAAACCAGTTTTGAAAAAACTCTTTCTTTTTTCTCCAGATCAAAAGGGGGAAACCCCCAGTAGGGCAACAAATCCAAAGTTAAAATCAATTTAATTCTATGGCATCTAATCAAAGAGAAAATTAAATAAACAAGACCCCCCCCTTAGGTCTGCCTCCCCCCTTAAACTGGGGAAGGCAAGGCTAACAAAAGTGACAAAGTCTGGTAAATAAGAACATTCTTTGCACCAGATTTCTTGTAATATCATAAGCACTAATAATAGCTTGAACCTCACTAGAGGAGACACTGGTATTCCAACCAGCTATGTTCCATAAAAAAACTTTCAGAGAAGTTCAACTTGAAGACTGATCCACTGATGGCGAGCACTGACCAGACTTCTTTTCAATTATAATATGTGGCTTGAGAGGAATCATTGGTCTTAAAGCTGGCGAATCTTCAATTTTGATGAGAACAATGGCATCAGGATCTTCTTGGGCAGTGCATGCCTGACTGGTTGGTAGTTTTCAAGTTCTAGGGTGGTTAAAACAGCCACAGTTATAGGGGAGCTCAAAAAAAGACAGTTAACACTGTTGGAAGAAAGCACCTGGAAAGGTTTAAATAAGAAAGCAGCTAAGGAAAGTATACATGGCTTGGGTACAAATGCATCAGAAATACAGAAGCTGTAGTACCTATGCAGGACACAGGAATCCCAGGAACAACAGTTAAAGGTTAGAGTTAGTGATGCTGGTCATGTTTCATTTCCCTGGCTCAAGTTTACTTCAGATGTCGAAAAGTGTATAAATTATTTCAATCAACTTGAATCAACTCCTATGCCTACAGGTTGGTAATAGAAGTTTAACACGGTATGAAACAAATTCTTGAAGTATACTGGAGGGTTCTTTTGGGCAAAAAAAAAAATCTCACGTGTTAGCAGTTCCCCTGAATAGACTGTGTATCACAAATGCCTGGTTTTTAAAGATCAGGTTTCAGGCAATGCTTTCCCCATCACTGCAGTACTGTAATGGGAGCAAACATATTCAGAGAACTGAATATTCTGGTCTTCCAAGAAACCCACCAACAATGCCATTAGAAGAGATTTTGACCAGCTATCTTTCGTTTCAGTTACTTTCCCCCATGGTTTTTGGTCTTTAAAATCCAAGCTTTCAAACCACGGGGGATTTGGCATAAGGAAATGAGTCAGCAAGGGGTTTAGTTAATAATGCACTGAGTCTGAGGGCCAAACTTGATATGATGGCATCACTAAGTTCAACCCAAGGATGCTGGCATAATTTAAAGCCTAACAGGGATTTTAAAATGCTGCAAGCACTCAATCCTAATCAGGACCACAGCATGGTGGGATGAAACACTCTTGTCCCCCTGCCCAATCTTGAGGATTAGGGATGGCAACCCTAACCCACAGAGATGTCAACCTTCTTTTTCGTCTTAAATCTTACACTGGTTGAGTGACAGGAATAACGCTTCAGGCTTCCTTTTCTGCTGTGTACAACAGAACAGCCTTTAAAACTCATACTGCACATTGTTCTTCTGCTGAGCACTTGAGGTTTTTTTCATTCTGAGTTGGATACAACATCATTAGAACTGTGTTTACAGATGCACTATCTAATCAAATTATACTGCAAGCAATTTTAGGACTTTGATGAATTCACAGATTTCAACTGTGTATAGAAGATGTTTTCCGCTACTATTTCTCTGTGACTGTTAGTCACAAGGAAGGAGAGAGAAAAGATAAAATATTTAGTCACATAGATGTTTTGACATCTATTTTTAGGCAAATATATTCAATAGCTTTTCTTCTGAGACTTACAGTGCAATCCTAATGGGGGTGAAAGTGTTGAGGAGGTGGCATGACCCCTGTGCTGGCATAAATGCCACTTGCACTGGCTAAAGGGGCATGCACACCGGTGCCAGGCCACTTACACTGGTGCTGGAGAGCAGCAAGGCAGCACAACACATGGGCAAAGTAAGATTCTTTTTCTTGTTTTCGTGAATAAGAAAGCCCAAATTCACGTCACCCCAATAGCATGTGAGCTACTTATTAACTTGTTCTAATTACTGGGATCACTCCTTGTAGTTGGACAATCCATTTTGGGCACTTCTGGAGGCTTCTTGTCTGGAGCTCCTCTCTATGTAGAATGCATTAGGGTCTACGCATGCTAAGAGTACAACCTGTTCTTCCTGCAGTTTCTGCAGCTAGAGATCAATAGTGTATAGTGGCACAACAATAATCAATTTGATGCATTTTCACATGCTAATTATGGGCCAATCCAGACCTAAAAATTGAGAAGAAATCTTTTTTATGGGAGGCTTGGACTGATAGGGGATTTTTTACAATGTACCAGTTGATAGACTATGATGATGAGTTTTTTTGCCATTTTCTCAGCTGAGGTCTAGATATGACTTCTGTCAAATGGCAGTATTTACAATTGCAACATCTATTAGTATCTAAATATGGCCCTGTGGCATTAAACGTGCAATCTTGAAGGGTGGGCGGCAGAGCCGCATAGACGCTGGCATCCATGCCACTTGCGCCGGGCAAAGCGGCATGGACGCTGGTACAGGGCGACTTAAGCCGGCCCATGGGAACGGTACAGCAGGATGGGCGATGCCTTCCCAGCAGCGTTGTCCCAGCATAAGAGGCCATGCCGGTGTTCCTGGGGCGTTCCCAGGAGCACAGCTGCCGTTAGCCTCCAAACCCCTTTCAGCCCAGAGACACCCCTTAACGCTGTGGCGGACCTATGCCAGCAAAATAGCTGGCATAGCCCTGTGAAAAGCCATGGGAGAGTTTTACAGGGATTTCTCGAAAGTGTTATTTTTTAAACTTTATTTATGGCCAGGGAAGCCTCTCAGGAGTAGGCACGGCTGCGCCTTCCCTGGCTATCACCGAACTAGTCCCTCTTTAGGATTGGGATGCCCATGTCTCAGAGTCTCCTTTGCTCCTGAAAAAAGTGTCTAACTGTTGGCATTGTAACTCATAGGATGCATCCCTTAAACATATGCTTTAGGCATATCCAGTGATTCCATTTTATTTATGGAAACTTAAGTGTCGTTCTGCTGCCACTGTTGTTAGATTTTGGTCTCTACTTTATATATATATATTTCTTTTTCTTTTTTAAAAATTTCATTTAGTTGCTGGATTTTGAGTTTTTTCCCATCCCCCCCCCAGAAATTAAAAAAGAAAGAAAAGAATGGGCTTTGCTTTGCTGTGCGTTATTCTAACACCAGTCCGGTAACATCTGAATTGGGATATTTAGTTGGCTCCATCAATGAAAATGCCTCATGGCAACAAGGGAGTGCAGTGTTCACAAGGTTAAATAACATAAATCAAAGAGTAGGAATAAATGGACAGTTCTCACATTGGAGGGTAGTAAGCAGTGGGGTCCCAGAAGGATCAGTATTGGAATCAGTACTGTTTAATTGTTCATAAATGATCTGGAACTAGGGGTGAGGAGTGTAGTGACCAAGTTTGCAGTTGACAAAAAATTATTCAGGATAGTGAAAACCAAGGATTACTCCAGGAGGATATCCACAAATTGGGTGAGTGGGCAACAATGTGGCAGATGACGTTCAGTGTTGGTAAGTGTAAGATGATTAACACTGGGACAAAAAAAATCCCAATTTCAAGTATAGGTTAATTGTGTCTGAACTTGCTGAGACCGAGAGGGGAAAGATCTTGGGGTCATAGTAGACAGCTCAATGAAAGTGTCAACCCAGTGTGCTGCAGCAGTGAACTCAATGTTGGAGATTATTAGGAAAGAGACTAAAAATAAAGCAACCATTATTATAATGCCCTTGTATAGATCTATGATGCTGCCTCATTTGGAATACTGTGTGCAGTTCTGGTCACCACATGTCAAAAAGGATATTGGAGAGCTGGAAAAAGTACAGCAGAGGATAATCAAGATGATTAGGGGTTTGGAGCACCTTCCCTATGAGGAAAGGATGAACAGTCTGGGGCTTTACAGTTTAGAAAAGAGATAAATAAGGGGGGGACATGATAGAGGTTTACAAAATTATGCATGGGGTGGAGAGAGCTGACAAAAAGAACTTTTTTCTCTTTCTTCCAAAATACTAGAACTCAAGGGCATCCAATGAAGCTGATGGGCAGTAGATTCAGGATGGACAAGAGCAAATACTTATTTACACAGCAAGTGATTAAAATGTGGAATTTATTGCTAGATAGGGTTGCCTGCTCTGGGTTGAGAAATACCAGGAGATTTGGCTGGTGGAGCCAGGGGAGGGTGGGGTTTTTTCGGGGGAGGGACCTCAGCAGGGTATATTGCCATAGAGCTCACCCTCCAAAGCAGCAATTTTCTCCAGGGGAAATGATCTTGGTCGACTGGAGATCAGTTGTAACAGCGGAAGATCTCTAGGCCTCACCTGGAGGTTGGCAACCCTATTGCCAGAAGATGCAGTGATGGCCATGGGCATAGAAAGTTTTAAAAGGGGTTTAAACAGATTCATGGAGGATAGGTCTATCAGAGGCTAGGAGCCATGGTGACTAAATGGAACCTCAGTAAGCCTCTGAATACAAGTGCCAGGAGCAACATTAGTGGAAGGCCTCAACCTCTATGCCCTATTGTTGGACTTCCAAAGGAAGTAGTTGGCCACTGTGTGAGACAGGCTGCTGGATTAGATGGGCCACTTGTCTGATCCAGCTGGGCTCTTCTTAAGGTCTTATGTTAAGAAGCCATATCATCCCTGCAGCATGCATACATAGCTCATCCATCTAAATCAGGGATCAATGACATGTTGTTTATGAGCAACTGGTAGCTTGCCATACACCCACAGAAGAAGAATGTGCCATCAAGTTGCAACTGACTCATGGCAACCCCAACTATGGTGGGTTCCAGGCATGGAAGGAGCAGAGGTGGTTTGCCATTGCCTTTCTCCACATAGCTCACACAACAATTTTACTAGCAGGCTTCACATCTACAAAAGGATGTCCTGAAATAAACATAGGTGTACCAGAAGTGACACAACACTGATGACATGCAACCTCCAGAGGAGCAGAGTAGTATGGAGTAGTCTGAGTAAATGAGGAGACAGAGACCAGGGAGTCAAGACAGGAAGAAAGAGCAGAGTGAAGGAAAAGTAAGAAAAAGGCAAGAGAAGGGGGATGGGGAAGGTGTGAAGACATCAGCTGACAGAAAAGAGGAAGGCAGAAAAGAGAGAGTGGGGAAACACTAACACCAAACTCTCGCCCTAAACCGTAGTACCCTAGGAGATTTTTCATTACTCAGAAGTAGCTCAATTAAAGAAAAGCCTGACAACCCCTCATCTAAATGCTACTGGACTGTGTGGAAAGAAGTTATGGTAAAGCAAATCTTATGCTACTGGGATGATATGTGAATTGGTCTCCGTCCTGACTACATGCCCATGTTCCTAAGCCTCCACTATTTAAAGCACATTGCAGTGGTGTGAACAATACAGTTACTTGGCTTTTTTATTTAAAATATTTATAGACCACACTTCCTACGCAGAGCACAGAGTCAAGGTAGTTTACCAAAAGAACATAATCATACATAAACCAATTTGAAATGACAATTTAAAGGTGTATTTACTATTACAACATTAGCATTAACAGTATAAAACCAACACAACTGTGGGTTAAAAATTAAGCCAAAGGCTCTTTGAAATGAAACAGCCTTGAGCACACGCTGAAAAAATGGTAAGGAGAAAACAGTTCTCCCCTTCATTAGCAGCTCATTCCAGAGCTGTGGCACAGCCACCCCAAAACCCTGGAGAGGACTGACATCATCTAGACCTCCCTACAGGAAGAAATAGCTTGAAAAGATGAGTATAACAGACAGATAGGTGTGTACAGGAAAAGGATATCCTTCAGATAGAAAACAGTAGCGGTAAGACAGCAGAATAGCCAATATTCAGGTAGGGCCTGAAGTTCTCACAGAATTACAACCGATCTCCATATTTATTTAGAAAAAGAATTATGCTTCCTCTCCTAGGAACCTGCTTGAGGTAGCTTGCAAAATAAAAATAATAAAAACAAAACATTAAATTATATAAATAAAAAAGCATTAAAAGGTAAAGGTCCCCTGTGCAAGCACCGGGTCATTCCTGACCCAAGGGGTGACATCACATCCCGACGTTTACTAGGCAGACTCGGAAGGATGGAAGGCTGAGTCAACCTTTTTTTAGGACCAACAAAAAATATCATGAAACAGTGTGTGAGCATTTGAATTCCTTCATCAGGGTAGAGGTTCAGAATAAAAAAACAGAAGTGATGTGTGTGTGAGGGAATGACAAAATGGGAAAGCAAACCCAAATACACATCTCCCTCCTGCCTGGCACTCCCCCCCCCCAACCAGTTGTACAAAAACATGCCTGGCAAGCATTGGACTGCAGTAAAATTTATGCTGCAGAATGCTGGCAGGCAATTAAGCAGCCATAGTGGTGTATCAAGATAGCAATGTCAGCCTGGTTGTCTGGGCCAATGGTAGGGTTGCCAGGTCCCTCTTTGTCATCAGCGGGTGGTTTTGGGGGCAGAGCCCAAGGAGGGTGGGCTGAGGGGAGGGGCATCAATGCCATAGAGGCCAATGACCAAAGTGGCCATTTTCTCCAGGTGAACTGATCTCTATCGGCTGGAGATCAGTTGTAAGAGCAGGAGATCTCCAGCTAATACCTGGAGGCTTGCAACCCTAGCCAATGAGGAAGTGCTTATCCCACACTTCTATTCAGAGTGAGGGAAACAAGATGACTTTATTCGCCTTCAGTGACGTCAGTCAGATTTGATTGGTTGCCTGATGTTCAGAATTAGATTCACAACGTGAGCTTGGATTAGCTGGGTTCATGCAGTGGAAAAAGCATTTAAAGTAAAACAAAATAATGGCATTAAAGCAGCAGCACATCAGAGAAACAATGGTCATGAACATGTGTGGGAAAATATACAAAAGAGGCAAGTGGGGGATTTTTACGAAGCTCTTCAACTCCTCACAAAACAGCACGTTTTGGTGTTGAAATCAAACCTCACAATCATTCTGCGCAGAACATAAGCTGATAGCATTTGTCCTCAGACAATCCCTGTAAATCTTAGGTGCTGCTGGTACAAACACAGCTGGTTTTCTGGTAACAGCTGTATCAGTAAACTCCTAGACAAATTCATTCACTCTGCAAGACACAGCAAGAATCATGGCTGCCAGAAACATGAAAGCTAATGGTAGAACATCTTCCACCAGGACAGTGGGAAGGCTTCCCCCAGGCTACAATACAGAGCCACTGTGATGGGTTTTTTTTTAAAGTCCTGATTGCCCAGCAGTGCACTTGCAGAAGTTTGGAAATACATTTCTACATATTGATTTTATTCTTTTTCATGCTAGGAATATATCGATCTTTTGTTGTTCTCATTGTGAATGAAGTCCTGCTGTTCCACATAAGAATCATTTTAATGTGTATGATATCCTAGCGATCCATCTACAAAATTCCTCTGTGTGTACTTATTGACCATAATTAATCTCTGAGATATCTGCCGGTAACAGAATTAAAAGCTATTCTTTCCACCAAAGATTAAGGAGACCATAGCAAGCCTCATTTCAACAGATGACTGAACATGTCCACAGTTCAATGTTCTAAAACCAGAACTCAATAAGAAAATACATGTAAGTCCCTCAAACAGTCGCATTCTGAGTTCTCACATCCCACGAGCTGAAAATTTTCCCTTTCAACCAAACATACACATATACAGGCAAATCCATGCAAATGTAACTATGCCATACTGAAAACTGGAACAGCCCCCAAGTTTTATCAAAAGGCAATTTGTGATGTGAATCTGGAAGTTACCACTCAGGCAAAGAATGTTAAATTTGACCCAATGTCAATGACATACTGGACAAAGAAAACTTAGCAGCGTATTGTTGCATATGTGTGAGAGATCCCCCTCTCTGAGTTTGCTTCTCCAAATCAGTTGCTCAGGCGTTGATACAGAAACAATAGATTTATTGAAGCCTTCAGGAGATGAGACAGGCACAGGTAGAAAGTTGCAAGTGAGGGGCTATACGGGTTTACAGAATATATTGACTCCAGGGCACTGGGGCACTGGGGTTCACACTTATTGTTATGGGAAGTTACAAGCTTGGCATAATACAAAACATCAGACGGATCCCAGGAAGTCTGGTGCGGCTATCACACTTCCAAGGCCGCACCGGCCTGAGGGAGTACTGGCAGGAAAACAGCGGGGGGGAAGATACATGGGCCATCAGGCCTGGCGCCTGAGACCAGAAGGTGTGAACTGCTTTTACGAGTTCACTGATAATACCGCAGGTGATGGAAAGCAGAGACACAAAGACAGAGACCCTCACATTCTGCCCCCCTTAAGGCCCCCCTCCGGGAGGATGAGGCTTATCGGGATAAGCAAGGTGGAATTCTCGGACCAAGCGAGGAGCTGCCATGTGGGGTGCGGCCACCCATTCGTCATGAGCGGAGCCAAGGTTTTTCCAGCGAACAAAGTAAAACAGTTTCCCTTTCTTCCATTTGGAATCTAAAACCTTGGATATTTCCAAATGGGTGTCCCCTCCTACTACGGTAGGAATCTCATGAGCGGGAGGGGGGTGGAACTGGGGAGCTGCTACATAAGGTTTGAGGAGGCTTATATGGAAGACTGGATGAACCCCCTTGAGTGTTTTAGGGAGACTCAGTTCCACGGTAACCTCGTTGATTACTCTGGTAATGGGGAAAGGTCCTACATAACGGTCGCTCAGTTTTTTGCAGGGGCGAAGAGAGCGGAGGTTTTTGGTGGACAGATAGACTTGCTCCCCCACCTTGAGTTCCCATCCCGGAGACCGGTGTTTGTCCGCCTGTTCCTTGTACTTGCTTTTTGCCCTTTCCAGATTTTTGAGCAACCATGGCCAGGTGGATTTAACCACCTGAATCCACTCCTGAAGATCAGGGGTAGACTGGAGCTCTGGCGAGACGGGGGCAGAACCGAAAGGGCCAAAATCCGTCCCGTATATAACTTGGAAGGGACTAAAGCCGGTAGAGGAATGAGGCGCATTGTTGTACGCATATTCGGCAAATGGCAACAGGTCAACCCAGTCATCCTGGTGGAAATTTACATAGCAGCGCAAATAACATTCTACTACCGCATTTACTCGTTCTGTTTGACCATCCGTTTGGGGGTGATAGGCGGAAGAAAGGCCCTGTTCCTCCACTCCCATTAACTTTAGGAAAGCCCGCCAGAATTTGGCAACAAACTGGACCCCCCGGTCGGAGAGGACCTTCCTCGGGATCGAGTGTAGCCTGAGGACGTGCGTGATGAACAGTTTAGCTAAGCCCTGGGCTGAAGGAAGACCTGCACATGGAACGAAATGAACCTGTTTGGAAAAGAGGTCTGTGATAACCCAGAGAACCGTTTTCCCCCGACTTGGAGGTAGGTCGGTGATAAAATCCATGGCGATGACTTCCCAGGGACGGGAGGGGTTCTCAAGCGGTTTGAGAAGCCCCGGGGGTTTTCCCATCCGTTTCTTGGCTGTGGCGCAGGTGGGGCAGCTGCGCACATACAACTCCACATCAGATCTCATACCGGGCCACCAAAACTGCCTTCGAACCAGGTGAAGCGTTTTTACGAAACCAAAATGACCTGCCAGCCTGGCCCCATGCACAAGTCCCAATACTTCTTTGCGAAGGGAAGATGGGACATATAGTTTCCCCCCCTGCACCCACCAAGTGTTGGTTCGTTCCAAGCCAGGAGGGAGGAGATTGTGCTCCTCCTCCTGCAAGGAGGCGTCCCGGAGTCGCTGTTGGAACACTTCCGGGATACCCTTGAGCGTAGGGGGGGTCTCCGGTTGGCGGGCTTGGGATCGGGTGGTGACGGCTAAGCCAGGGACTTCCCCTCGCTGTTCGGGAGTGAACAGGGAGTCGACGGGGCGATCGAAATCGTTGCGATACTGGGGAAGTCGTGACAAAGCATCAGCTAGGGCATTTTCTTTGCCAGGGACATGTTTGAGGGTGAACCGGAATTTTGCAAAAAATTGGGCCCACCGAATTTGTTTGGCATTGAGTTTTCTAGCTCCCTTGAGAGCCTCAAGATTCTTGTGATCTGTGCACACTTCGAACGGCAGTTCGGCCCCCTCCAAGAAGTGTCTCCATATGGTAAGGGCATGTTTGACCGCTGCTGCCTCCTTCTCCCAAATGGCCCAGTTGATTTCGGATTGGGAAAACTTCTTGGAGAAGTAGGCGCACGGCCTTAACCGTCCCCCCTCATCCCTCTGCAATAGGGCCCCGCCCATTGCTACATCCGAGGCATCCACCTGCACCACAAAGGGCTTGGTGCAATCCGGGTGAGCCAAAACGGGTTCGGATGAAAAAAGTAGCTTTAAACGTTCAAAAGCTTGCTGGCACTGGGGAGACCATTGCAGACGGGCTGAGGGGAGTGCGGCGCTAGCCCCCCTGTCCTTGGTACGCAACAGGGCAGTGAGGGGAAGCGCAACTTGGGCAAAGTTGGGAATGAAATTCCGGTAAAAGTTGGCAAACCCCAAAAACTGTTGAAGTTGGCGGCGGGTAGTGGGGGTTTCCCAGTCCCGCACCGCCTGGACCTTGGCGGGGTCCATTTCCAACCCTTGGTGGGAAATCACATACCCCAAAAATGTAATAGAAGGTTGGTGGAATTCACACTTGGACACCTTAGCATACAGTTTGTGCTCCCGCAGCCGCTGGAGCACTTCTCGCACTAGGCGCACATGTTCTTCCATGGTCTCAGAGTAAATAAGAATGTCATCGAGAAATACCACCACCCCCCGAAACAGTAAATCATGCAAAACTTCATTAATTAATTGCATAAAGACACTCGGAGCCCCCGAAAGTCCGAACGGCATGACCAGGTACTCAAACATCCCAAAACAACTGGAAAAGGCCGTTTTGGGTTCGTCTCCTTCTTTGATGCGAATGCGGTGGTAGGCTTCTACCAAGTCCAGTTTGGTGAAGATTCGGCCCTCCTTTAATTGTGCTAGAAGGTCAGGGATAAGAGGGAGGGGGTAAGCATTAGACTGGGTGACTGCGTTCAGTCTGCGAAAGTCAATACACAGTCTTAAATCTCCCGTCTTTTTCTTTACAAAGAAAGCTGGGGCTGAATAAGGAGCCTTGGAGGGGCGTATGAAACCCCTCGCCAGATTGACATCCAGATAGTCCCGCAATACAGTCTTTTCACTGGGGCTCATGGGGTAAACCTTTCCCTTAGACAGTTTGCCTTCCCCTACGATCTCGATGGCACAGTCCGTATCTCTGTGGGGAGGCAGTTCGTTGCACTCTCTAACATCGAAAACATCAGTAAACTGCGAGTACTCAGAGGGTAACTGTGGAGAGACTGGGGCGGGGGACCCTACCAGTGCGGCGGCTGGAGTTCTGAGTACCCGTTCCTTGTCATGCAACCCACAGGGGTTTTCGGGGAAAGAAAGCACCCGTTTAACCCAATCAATGGAGGGATTGTGTCCCCTTAACCAGTTCATCCCTAACACCACAGGGGTTACAATAGGGGCGATGGTGAAATACAACCGTTCCCAATGTTCCCCCACGGACATAATCACGGCTGCAGTTCTGTGGGTCACAGGGCCCCGTTTAAAGTCACTCCCGTCCATTTGGGAAAAACGGAGGGGTCCCGGAAGCCGCTTGCGCCGGACCCCCAACTTCTTGGCAGTTTCCTCATTTATCATGGTGCGGGCACACCCCGAGTCGACCAACGCGGGGACCTCTAACGGGGGACCCCCTTTGGGTAGGGACAGATGAACACGCACAAATACATTGTCCTCTTGGGCGCTTACCATCGGTGGAGCTCCTTGCACAACGATAGGGACGGTCTGCTGCGGAGCCCCCTCTACAGCAGACCGACGGCGTTTTTTGCCGGCTGTTCCCACTCTTCCTCCTCGCTGGAAGAGGGGGACGGGGTGGTGGCCTCCGGGGAGCCGTCCGAATCAAAGACGGTATTTGTAATCCGGGACCCCGATGGGACCGTAGAGTCGGATGCCCCATCCTGGGGGCGCGCGTGGAGAGCGGAGGGTGCGCCGGAGCGCCGGCTCAGTGGTCCACTTCTACGGCGAGGCTGGCTGTCGGCGGCCGGTTTCGTCGGCTCGGCCTGGGTTTGGCGGGGGGGGGGTCGGTCGGCCTGAGCGAGAGGGGCATTGCGATGCAAAGTGACCCTTTCCCCCGCAGATCAGGCAGACGCCGGCCTCGAACCGCTTGCGGCGTTCCGCGGCCGAGAGACCCCCGCCACCCCCTTGCCGGAGTTCCCGGCCACGGTCACCTCGGGGCCTGGGGTCTCGCCCAAGCCGTTGCTTGGACAAGTTCAGGAGTTGCTTGCGATTCTCGATGTCAGCAGCATGGCGAACCCAACCTTCCACATCCGGGGGGTTCCCTTGCATGAAGGCCCAATGTTGGAGGTCTGGGTTGAGACCCTCCCTGAAACATTGTACCAAGGTAGCTTCACTCCAGTCCAGAATTCGGCTAGCCAGTGACTGGAACTCACTTGCATACTGCGCCACCGACTTAGTCCCTTGGCGCAGTTGCATCAGGGAGGCTTTAGCCCGCTCACCCAGAGTCGGGTCCTCAAAACGGTTTCGGAGTGCTACCATGAACTCGTCCAGGGTTCGCAGTACCGGCGAGCGGAGTTCATACTGCAACACCATCCAGGCAGCCGCCTCCCCTTGCAGTAAGGAAGCCACGTACTGCACCCGGGACTCCTCAGAAACAAAGGTTCGGCCTTGTTCCCGCATAAAAATGTCCACTTGGACCATAAAAAAGGTCAATTGGTCTCCCGACCCGTCATACGTGACTTTCAGGTCCCGACGGGCCGGGGGGGCAGGGGTTGCGGGCGGAACTACCGGCGCCCCGTCTGGGGGAGCACCGGCTGGAGGTTGCAACTTCAGCGCATCTAGGGCCGTGGCCATCTCACCCATTACGCGTTGCATGGTCTCCATCTGCTCCTGCATAGCCCGGCGGTCTTCCTGCCACTGCTTTCGTTCTTCCTCCATGAGGGCCTCTTTGCGGGCCGGGTCCCCTTCGAGTCCCGTGCTGGGGAAGGCCAACCGGCGATCCTTCGCCGCAGTCCGCGAGAGCGACCAGCCCTTGGGAGAGTCCAGCCAATAAGTAAGCCCCCGGGGACGTTCGTCCCGATCTTGGTCGGGGGCGCGACCCTTCGGTTTCTTTGGCTTGGCTCCCTCCTCCTTCGGGTCCGGCTTCTCCGGCTCGTCCGGAGCCTTGGGGGCATCGGGGATAGGGGTGGTGTCCTCGTCGGCTGACATTCTGTCCAAAGCGGTACAGCTGCAGTCCGAGAGGCAAGGACTTGCAACTTATGTGAGAGATCCCCCTCTCTGAGTTTGCTTCTCCAAATCAGTTGCTCAGGCGTTGATACAGAAACAATAGATTTATTGAAGCCTTCAGGAGATGAGACAGGCACAGGTAGAAAGTTGCAAGTGAGGGGCTATACGGGTTTACAGAATATATTGACTCCAGGGCACTGGGGCACTGGGGTTCACACTTATTGTTATGGGAAGTTACAAGCTTGGCATAATACAAAACATCAGACGGATCCCAGGAAGTCTGGTGCGGCTATCACACTTCCAAGGCCGCACCGGCCTGAGGGAGTACTGGCAGGAAAACAGCGGGGGGGAAGATACATGGGCCATCAGGCCTGGCGCCTGAGACCAGAAGGTGTGAACTGCTTTTACGAGTTCACTGATAATACCGCAGGTGATGGAAAGCAGAGACACAAAGACAGAGACCCTCACAATATGCCAAGTGCCTCATTTAAGCTGAACTCCATTGCTACATATGTTATCATAGCTGAACAGTGCCTGCCTGGGGTACATATTGTTGTGGTTAGGTATGGGTTGGAGACACACTTAGCAACAAAACCACACAGAAATCAGTAAGCACGTTAGTGCAAATCAGTATATTGACAGTATATAGTGAAAGCTATATACAGTCTACTTACTGAGTAAGATATAGTTACCAAATCAAAGTCGTAAATACAAAGTCAGAGTTCAGTTACACAGTCCTTAGTTTAGCATTAGCAATCTGTCTGTAAAAAGTTCTGTCTAACAATTGGTTTTCTGCGAAGAGAGAGAGCTCTATCAGCTCACCACATTTATATTATACTCAGCCAATCAGCACAATGCTGAATCATTGTTGCAGCTGAGTTGCATCACCTGGCTAGAACTGGTTTGAGTCACCTTTCCAAGAAAAGCTAGCCTAGCCATGCCCTGGCTAGCTGTCAGATCTAGCCTCCTGTCAAACACCATCGTTGCTCACAACCTTTTTTATTCTTAACACTCCTCCTCAACAATGCTTGTGTTTGACATTACTCCATTTAGTTTCCTGAGTTCTGTAAATTTACCAGCATCTGAACATTTAGTGAACATGTCAGCGAGATTTTCTTTTGTATCACAATGTTCAATTCTTACCATGTTTCTGTTAACTGCATCAAGTACATTATGATACCTTATTGCAATGTGTTTGCTGCGTTGTTTGAAATTGTGTTCCATTGCAAGCTGGGTTGCAGCTGAATTGTCACAATAAACTGTGATTGGCACCTTTATTTCTATACAGAAATCTTTTAGTAAACTCAAAAACCACTCTAATTGAGTTATACAGTCATTCAGAGCTGTGAACTC
Source organism: Euleptes europaea (assembly GCF_029931775.1). NCBI lineage: Eukaryota > Metazoa > Chordata > Lepidosauria > Squamata > Sphaerodactylidae > Euleptes > Euleptes europaea. The sequence continues at coordinate 94,686,651 of NC_079316.1, read as the reverse complement.
TGCTTCACAAGTGCTAGTTGCAGTAAACCTTTGTTCAATAGTACGCCAATGAACTGGTGCATTTATCAATTGTACCATATAACCAGTTGTGGACTTGCCACCTTCTCTGTCTCCCCAGCTGGCATCAGCATAAGAACAAAATTGTTTATCATTTTTAGCATTCAGGTCCAGTTGAAACTTTTTAGTACCTTTTAAATATCTAAGTACTCTTTTTGCAGCTGTCCAATCCTTTTGCATTGGATTCATATGAGACTGGCTCAGCATGTGCACTGCAAAACAAATATCCGGTCTTGTCCAAACACTTAAATATAATAGAGAACCAATTAAAGACTGATATAACACTTAGTTGGCAAATTGTTCCCCACAAACCTCTTTGACATATTGAGGAGTCATAGGAGTGTTTACAGGTTTTGCATCTTGCAGTCTGAAGCGTTTCAGTAACTGTTCAATTTTTTTAGTTTGCTTTATAGTGAAATTACCATCATTATTCCTCTCAATCTCAACTCCCAGATAATGCTTAATGAGACCAAGATACTTCAGCTGAAAGACCTTCCCAAGGTTATTCTGAAAATATTGAAGTTGTTTCTCATTTTAAGCCAAGAAACACAAATCATCAACGTAAATTAATAGATAGCACCATTCACCTTTAAATTGCTTAGAATACAGGCACCTATCTGATACGCTTTGTTCAAAGCCAAGTTCCTTCAAATGTTTGTCTAAACATTGATTCTAACATCTTGCGCTCTGGTGAAGACCGTACAAGGCTCTCTACAATTTCAAAACCTTGTCACTTTGTTTTAGTTCAAAATCTGGAATTTGATTCATAAATACCCTTTCCTCTAAAGGAGCATTCAAATACGCCATTGCAATATCGAAATGGTGCACCTGCATCTGTTTTATGCTTGCTACTGTCAGAGCTACTTTAAAAGATTCTACCTTAACAGTAGGAGCAAAAATCTCAATGTATGAGATACGCTTGTGCTGACTAAACCCCCATCCAACCAGACGTGTCTTCCTTTGAGTTTTATCATCAGCGTCTTGTTTAATTTTGTACACCCATCTGCAACTTATTATGTCTTCCCCTTGAGGTTTTTCAGTAGGTACAAAAACGTTGTGTTTGATTAATGAGTCATATTCACTCTGCATTGCTTTAAACCATTCTGTTTTTTCTGCAGTAGGCAATTCCCAAACCTCTTCAATATTCTGTGGTTCAGATAACACACAATTTATTTGCTCATCATAGCCATATCATTTAGGAGCAACACCCTTAGTAGATCTAGATGACCTCCTAGGTAAATCACTTTCAGAATCATGTGCAACATCAGTGCTTGTACCAGAGAACTCAGTCCCCTCCTCTGTAAAAATAGTTTTACCAGGCTTTTTCTGCACTGTTTCCTGTTTCTCAGCACTAGAGCTAGGAATATTTTCAGACAAGTTTCCATTATTTGAATCACACAATGGAAGTACTACAGGAGAGGGCTATTTGCATGAATAGAACTCCAGTTTTGACCTTCGCAAAAATTGGCAGATCTACTAAAAGATAGCTTATTATGTTCGTTAGCAAAACGATAAGATTTTGTTCCTCCCTGATAACCTAGGAACAGAAGCTTTCTTGCTCTCTATTGTCATTTCCTATGGCTATTCAAAGGAATGTTAACCCAAGTTTTACTGCCAAATACTCTCAGATGTTTCAGAGAAGGATAAACATTATATAACAGCTTGTGAGGGATTTTATTAATGCTTTCTGTCCACAGTCTGTTATTTATGTAACATGCTACTTTGATGGCTTCAGCCCAAAATGTATTTTTTAACTTAGCATCGTTAAGTAGACCATACATAAGTGTTTGTAGGATACCACCCCTTCGTTCTGCCAGTCCATTTTCCTGTGGACACTGAACATTATCAACTTATGTTTGATTCCTTGTCTTTTTAACCATGTTTGAAACACATTAGACAGATATTCCCCTCCTTTGTCTGTTTGCAATGCTGCTATTTTATAATCAAGTTGGCGTTCAACACGTTTTGCCCAATATTTAAACGTCTGATATACTTCAGATTTTGCCTTAGGGGGGATAAACCCACCCGTATCTAGTATAATCATCAACCAGAATAAGTGCAAATCTGTTTGTGGAAACCCTTGAGGGGAATGGTCCATACACAACGCTGTGGACCAATTCCTAAGGTCTAGTGGTCACTCTTGAACTTCTTTTAGCAACTGCAAATGTTTTTGATTTCACATTTTTGCACACATTACAATCTAGAAAATTTTTACATTCCTTGACTTTCTCGCGAGTTACTAACTCTAAAGTTTTGTTGATTCGTTTAAAGCTTGCGTGGTCCAATCGATGGTGGAGTAAATGCACACAACTATAGTGTGGATTTATGTTTTTCACACCCCTGGCATTAGAACTTTTACAATTCTCTAACACATAGACATTGTTAAGTAGTTTCCCTTCAGCCAGTACCTTACCATGTTTTTCTATAGTGCATTCAGAGCGAGCAAACGTAGTCACAAAACCTGCCTCATCCAGTACAGCTACACTGAGTAAATTGTTCTCAAAAGTCGGTACACATAAGACATTTTTACATGTGTAGTTAAGTGCAGGAAAAAAGATATTGCCCTCGCACAGTACCTGACTCTTTTGGCCGTTAGCCAAAATAACGTGTGTCGTTGAAGATTGCTTCACATTGTTAATTAGCAGTTTATTTTTACAAAACATCTGTGAAGCACCAGAGTCAAGAAGCCAAACATCATTCTACTTTGTCTACCAAGACAAGGGCCGTTTGAGTGCATTGCTTTCTTTCTGCTGGAGCTTTTCTTTTGGCTTTATTGTTGTTCTCCGGACAGTCTCTCTGCAAATGTTTAGTTGATCCACAACAAAAACATCTTTTAATTTTTAATGCCACTGGCTCCCTCTGCACATGCTCCTCCTTGCCTTTCTGAGAAGCTAGAGAGCGCTGCAAATCACCTCTGGGATGACTCCTCTGCTGGGCTGTTGTACATCTGGATTGTATTCTTGTCTCTTCATCTAAAAGCCTGCCTGAGACATACTCGAAAGTGAGTTTATTAGGTTCCATATATTCAAGGGAGGTGACCACCATGTCATACTCCTTTTCCAAGGAACTTAACAAATATATTTTGTCCTCAGCAGCTTTCCTCTCTGCTCAGGTTGGTGGAACAAGTCTATAAGTCTTTTTAGGTGCTCAGCCATAGTAACACCAGGAGTCTTGCTGCACTTATACAATCTCCTCATAATAGAAAGTATAGTACCTGCAGTAGTTCTTATCTAGATAGCTTTCAAAGCATCCCAAGCTTCTTTGGCTTTTTCTTTTCCTTCTACATACCCTAGCTGTTCATCTTCGATGCTTAGTATGATGTTTGCCAGAGCCTTCTGGTCTTTAACATTGTCTTCTGCAGCTGGGGCAGCAGGAGGTGCACTTACAGCCTGCCAAAGTACTTCCCTTTTAAGAAAATGTTCCATATGGACTGCCCACACATAGTAGTTGCTACAGTTCAGTTTCTCTACTTGCATGAATGCTGCTGACTGTGCCATTGTAATAGGCTCTTCTTCACCACTGCTATCACTTAGGTCTGACTCCTCCTCACTCCCAGAACTGGAGCTTCCTGGAGTATTTTCAAAACTGGAACTATCTTCCTTATTCTCAGCAGAGCTCACCACAGGGCACTCTGCTAGCTCTGCAACTGCTTCCTCAGAGCTTCCAGACATATAGCCTCACAAAATACTAACTACTACAGTGGTAGTTTGCTACTGTGCTCCACCCAAAAACACTATTGCACAGCGGAAGCGTGCTGGGCCCATAACCCTGTTGCGGTTAGGTATGGGTGGGAGACACACTTAGCAACAAAACCACACAGAAGTCAGTAAGCATGTTAGTGCGAATCAGTATATTGTCAGTGAAAGCTATATACAGTCTACTTACTGAGTAAGATATAGTTACCAAATCAAAGTCAGAAATACAAAGTCAAGAGTTCAGTTACACAGTCCTTAGTTTAGCATTAGCAATCTGTCTGTAAAATGTTTTGTCTAGCAATTGGTTTTCTGCGAAGAGAGAGAGCTCTGTCAACTCACCACATTTATATTATGCTCAGCCAATCAGCACAATGCTGAGTCACTGTTGCAGCTGAGTTGCATCACCTGGCTAGAACTGGTTTGAGTCACCTTTCCAAGAAGAGCTAGCCTAGTCATGCCCTGGCAGGCTGTCAGATCCAGCCTCCTGTCAAACACCATTGTTGCTCACAACCTTTTTTTTCTTAACACATATCTCAGGCATGCTAATACTGTACAAGTAATCAAGGCAATGTGATTTAAATGAGATCCTAGGTGAGCACAAAACAGTTCTAGAAAGTTCTTCTTGGGCCTTAAAGGTAACGGTCCCCTGTGCAAACACCGGGTCATTCCTGACCCATGGGGTAACGTCACATCCCAATGTTTACTAGGCAGACTTTGTTTATGGGGTGGTTTGCCAGTGCCTTCCCCAGTCATCTTCTCTTTACCCCCAGCAAGCTGGGTACTCATTTGACCAACCTCAGAAGGATGGAAAGTTGAATCAACCTCGAGCCAGCTACCTGAACCCGACTTCCGTTGGGATCGAACTCAGGTCATGAGCAGAGCTTGGACTGCAGTACTGCAGTTTACCACTCTGCACCACAGGGCTCCTCCCCATGGGCCTTAGAGGAGAAAAAAAATAACCAATTCCATAAGACTCACATTTCCTAATAGTAATCTACACATTCCTGCTTGGGACCCTTCTTTAGTCAGCCCTTTCAAACTTTTGTGCAGCACACAGAATTCTGCTCCTTCCAACTGCCAAACTACTCACATTCTGAAGTTTCCCCTGCATCTGGAAACTGATTTCCTGACTTGTGATGAAGCAGACATCACATCCACAGTTAATTCATGCCCCCTTTTCAGTCAGGAGTTGCCTCATTTCTCAGACAGCCTCTGCTGACGTCCATCATATTAGCTCAAACAAGGTCGTTTGTGTAACCTCACCATCAGAGGCTGGATTCACCTTTTTGCACATCCAGACAGACCATCTTAGGTTAATGGTGGTATACCAGAAACTTAATCGTCCATCTGCAGCTAAGATGATTTTGTTTTACACATATCAACAATAAACATAAAACCTATTTTAGTAAAATAACAGATGTGGCTATAATTCACATGTATCTAGGGTTGCCAACTTCCAGGTACTCGCTGGAGATTTCCTGCTATTACAACTGATCTCCAGCTGATAGAGATCAGTTCACCTGGAAAAAATGGCCATTTTGGAAGGTGTACTCTATGGCAGTGGTGGCAAACCTATGGCACGCATGCCAGAGTGGGCACTCAGAGCCCTCTCTGTGGGCATGTGCGCCGTTGCCCCAGCACAGAGTTCGTCAAGCCAGGGCTGCCGAGGGACGGGAGAGGCAGTGGCGGGGCGGTGATCGGGTGGCTCACAAGGCTCCCCCTGGGTGCCGGACAGGGGTCTGCACTCTGGAGAGCGACCATGGACTGGCCAGCTGCCGCCGGCTTGCTGGGGCTTCTCCTGCTCCTATCGCTGCTGCTGGTTTCTCGCTTCCAGAGGTGACAGTGAGTCGCTCGGTTGCTTTCACCTGTTCCCCCCAGGGAAGGGGCTTCCAAGGGGAGAGAGAAGTGAGGATCCTCCCCTCCCCTTGAGTGAGGGACCTTCCCGGTGAGGGTCTGTGCCCCCCTTGGGGATCCCAGCCCAGCCTTCTGCTCCCCCATACTGGCCAAGCGGGATGTTCACACGTGGATGCTGGCCCCAGTGCGCGTGTTTCCGATTCTTGTCTGTCCGCCACTCTTGGAGATTCATTTTCGCTATCGATGAACTATGGCCATTCATGCATGGGAGGTTTTGCCTTGGATTTACTGCTCTCTAGATGCACATTTTCCCCATCCAAATTCTCAGAACTCAAAAATAAGCCTCCATGCAGAGTTTTGAGAATTTGGATGGGGAAAATGTGCCTCTAGAGAGGGGCAAATCCAAGGCAAAACCTCCCATGCATGAATGGCAAAAATCTGAACGGCATTCTTACATGGATGGAGGTGGGCATTTGAGTCCCGTGTTTGACTCCGCATATAGACGCACACAGACATACACACAAGCAGTGTAAACGAGGCTCAAAAGTGCTTTGGAATGTCAGAGGCGAAAACAGCCAGAATCTTTCTGCTCGCAGTGTGGGCACACCCAAAGCCCATCTAGTCCACCCTGCTCTTCAAAATCAAGAGCATCTACCCGCTGGTCTCTGACAGATCAACCCCCTGCAATTCTTTCAGAAGAATCTAAATTATAAAGAATGTGGGATTCAAGAGACTTCCTTTTAATGAAACAGGCAGGACAACCATTTTGCAAAATCAAGCTAGAGTAGTGTGGTGTAGTGGTTAAGGTATCAAATAAGGACCTGGGAAACATAGGTTCAAATCTTTACTCGAGCCATGGAAGCTTGCTCGTTGACCTTGGGCCAGTCACACACTCTCAGCCTCTACCCTGGCAAGTATTTGGATGGGAGACCACCAAAGAATACCAGGGTCCTGATATGAAGGCAATGGCAAAACACCTTTGAACATCTCTTGCCTTGAAAAAAACAATAAAAAGTTGTTTGTATCATTGAAAGCTCTGTTATTGTGTTTTTCTTTTAAGACAAAAGATGTTAATGTATGAGTTGTTTTTTCTAAACGAAAACCTCAGTATTCAGGTTAAATTGCTGTGTTGGCACTTTGCGATAAATAAGTGGGTTTGGGGTTGCAGTTTGGGCACTCGGTTTCTAAAAGGTTCATCATCACTGCTCTATGTCATTATTCCCCATTGAAGTCCCTTCCCTCCCCAAACCTTGCCCTCCTCACGCTCCACCCCCAAAATCTCCAGGTATTTCCCAGCCTGGAGTTGGCAACCCTACAGAGAATCCTCCCTGACCATAACCAGGTTCCCCCTGTTGCTACACTAATAGGCATCAGATGCTCTCTTGTCACCACAGATAAACAGCTTCCCTGAGGTCTGCCATTTACCTTCTGTCACAAATAGGTGCTATGCCAGTTAAGTTCCTATTGCCCACAGTTGTACATGGCCTATGCCCGTAACAAATGACTGACTGACTGATTGCCATAGAACATTGGTGACAGTTGGGGAAAGCGAGTTGGTTTCAGTCAGTTGATGACAGCTTGCTTAGAAGAGACATGGTTGGCTTCACTTTCCGACTCTTCAAGGAGAGGGAGGAAGGTGACAGAAATCACAATAGCGAGATATGTTCGGGATTCTATGTTGTTTTAAGGGTCCCTTTTATACATTTATTGCCTTGCATGGTATTATTAAGTACAGCATAAGTTCCCCCAAGCCCCTTGTGGATTTATGTATGTTAATTCATCCTATTATACTTTCTATCCCTTAACAAATTTCTGCTTATCACCCCACTTCAGTATGAACAGGAGTGAGGGGACAGCCTCAGGGATCGTAAAATTTTCTTGCCTGTGGCCATTCAGGTCTGCTATTGAAAGGAAGCTTGAGAAAGTGGGGTCCCTATTGCCCATTCCTGGGGAGGGAGAAAAGTGTTGGTACCTTTTGTGGTGGCAGCTACTCTCATCATCCCTGGAGCCTGAAGGGGTAGCCAAGGGAAGTTAAAAGGTGCCAGGGCGGGTCTTTACCCTCACCTGGGCAAACCCTGAGAGGCAGTGCTGTGTGCCAGCATGCACCCTCAAATCAGGTTGTCATTCATTCAGAGAAGATTTTGAAAGGCATCAACACTAAAAAAACATTTTCTGGCTTGCTTTGCCTTGTGACAACTGTTAACTAATGAGACAGTGTTGCCATGATATGGAGGTGCATTCAGATATTGGCTGATCAAAATCCAAGCCAAATAAACACCATTACTTAATAGTTATTGTAACACATCTGCATTGGGGATTCATTCACACTCAGATAGAGTGAGGGAAGTTGGTTAATCCTCCAAATGGTACTTTTGCTGATTTTGTTTCAGTTTCAGTGAGGGGAGAGGGGGGTAAGTACAAGCAGTGAATAACACAAGTAACAGACTGGCACACTGACCAATTATCAGGTTGTTTTACTGATCTCAGCACAAAAGCAGATTGCAATGATAGGTTTTCTATTACTAACTCCGTGTCATGGAGTGTTTTTTAGACCCCATATAAACATGGAGCAGCATTGCCATTGGCTTGCCCATGCTGAGCCTTCCTTTGAGAGACTGCATGTATGGCTTCTCTGTCACTAGCTTTGCAGTGCTTACTACTAAGTTCCTTGTGAGAGAGTGGCTCAATTCATGAAAAAAAATTGCACACATGAACATGGTGAATTGTGAAGCTCACACACTCCCTCTCAGCTTGCAGACAGAAAACTTCAGTACCTTGACACACTGAGAGTTTCTTGCCCAGTAACCAGACTTTTAAGTATGATTTATTCCTGGTTTAGAATCCACGTTTTTGGGAAGAAATCATAGAATTGTAGAATCATAGAATCATAGAGTTGGAAGGGACCACCAGGGTCATCTAGTCCAACCCCCTGCCCAATGCAGGAAATTAACAACTACCTCCCCCCCCCACATCTCCAGTGACCCCAACCCTCCCCCCACCATGAAGGATTCCACAATCAAAGCACCACCGACAGATGGCCATCCAGCCTCTGCTTAAAGACCTCCAAAGACGGGGAGTCCACCACCCTCCGAGGCAGTGCATTCCACTATCGAACAGCCCTCACCATCTGGAAGTTCTTCCTAATGTTTAGGTGGAATCGCTTTTCTATTAGTTAAAATCCATTACTCCGTGTCCTAGTCTCTGGAGCAACAGAGAACAAGCTAGTTCCCTCATCAACATGACATCCCTTCAAATATTTAAACATGGCTATCATGTCGTCTCTGTCACCCGCAACTGGTTAAAGCACCTGCATTTAGACATCACAATTAAATTCAGGTAGTCAGGCATCCCTTTCCAATCTCGCCATGCCATGTTTGGGGAGGAGGGAGAAAATGCAGGACCTGGCAATTAACCAGATTCATGCCTGGAACAAATTCTGCTTTGTTTGTGCTCTCTGTAGAGAACTTATCATTTACTGCTTCTTGGGGTGCCACATGCCTTCTTGTGTCCACCCTACAAATGAGATTCTTAATTGCATTAAGAGTATGTCCTCCTGACCATCTGAACTATGGCAAGGGACGATCCCATGTGTGAGGGTCAGGCTCCTTGCAAATTTTACCCCAATCTAGTGCGAAATAAAGTTACAGGCAGAAATTGTTTCCAACTGAATTCAATGGGATTTCAAATAAGTTCCACAGAGCCTCATCTATCCAAATCTTTGTCATCTAAATCAATGTGTGCATGCATCATGTAACACTATTGTTATCTGAACATGGACGAGGACTGCTCAGGAAATACCCAGTCTCTGCAGACTAGTGTCCTGGATACACTGTACATTGGGATCCCATTGCTTAGCAGAATGGGAGATCCCTTCTCGCTTGAGCAGGGCTACACCACTAAATTGCATCTGGAGACAGGACTGGAGATGCTGAACCTGGGATGTGAGGCAGAGATTCATCCTGTGCTCCCATCTTGCAGGAAGAGTTACAAGACACTTCCCCCCACACCTATGGAAACCTCTTAACAATTCTCTGCTAAAGTTAAACTAAATTCCCTGCTCTATTAAAAACATCTTGGTCAGGAGACTTGCTCACTAGTTTGAGTGAATAGGGAACTCGGTCCTACTCCTATTTGGTCTAGCCACAGATCTGCTTCACCTTAACCTAGCAGAAACCAGGGACCCTACAGCTAGTGAAGTAAACTCCTGATTATTTGGATGTTTTAGATGTCCCCAAGCCCCCATGAAAATGTTTTATTTTAGGAGGCAGTCTTGAAGGGAAATAATACCCTCACCCAGGTTTTGTAAAGTAACTTGTATAGCTATTAATGATCATAAAATATGGCCTACATGACCCTCTCCTCATTTCGTTTCAGTTCATGCACACTGAGAATTTCAGGACCACAGGAGGCTTTGAAACTCTTCATTCCCAATGGGGTGTACATACTGCAAGCCTTTTTGCTCCCTGCTAGAAGTAGCTACAGAAGGACTGGGAACTAGGGACTTCGCTTTAGCTTTTCCTCGACTGAGCCACTATAGTTTCAATACCTCAGTGACAGTTCAGGAAAAGATAATAACTCCTCTGGGAGGCTGTACCTAGTACTTAAATAGTAAGGCAATTATTGCATTCCAAGGGGGGTTAGCAAAAAAGAACTCTCTCACAGTCGAGTTAAAATTTAGTCCAAGTGGACAGAAGCTTTGCTCTGAGGGAAAGTAACTGTCCTAGATATCCACAATAAAACAGAGCAACAGCCTAGTGTCAGTATGGTTGAACGGATCCTCCATGATGGAACTTTTAACACCTGCATTTTAAACAGATTTTTAGCTTGTAAAACTGGCACCAATGTTTAAATAAAATGTTTGTGCAAAAAATCACCATCTTAATGGATTTTGTGACAATAGGTACACACAGAAAATATTAAAATGTACTAAAATTATCAAGCTGCAGATCATATATTGCTTCAATTTCCTCCATATTCTACATTCCTGGTTCATCTTAACCTAAGAACTGGAGCATAATTAATACATCACAATAGTGGGAAATGGCATCAAGAGTTAATCTTGGTGAGACTACCGGTTGGCAAGATGGCGGGATGACCACACCTTTCAGGAGCGGGAGTGAATTGCCTGTAATGTGACTAAAAATTCCTACTTTAGCCCTGGGTCAGAAGATTTCTTCATAATACCCAACTCTCAATGGAGGGGAGGAACGTCGCTACCCACCAAGGGCATAAGGATGTATCAGCAGGCAACTTCAGGCAAGTCCTGTATAATTCCGACCTTCCAACCCACTACCCCCCCTTTCCCTCCCCTCCCTTCCCTTTCCCACTATACGTTACCCTGTGTAATGAAAGTGAAAAGACGTTACTTTAATAAGACTTCTACTAACCATTGTCTTTTTAAATCCCCCACGGAATATTGGAGGATACACTTGCGGGATTAAAGACTGGAGGGGCGAAGGAGAGGAAGAGCCTGTCTTCGCAGCGAGGCTCTCGGTGGCAGGCGGCTTGCGGAGGTTAGCGGAGGTGGCGGTCGTGACTACTCATGAGGTGGTGGCGTCTCAGGGAGGTGGCGACTCTTCAGTGGTGGCGGCGTACGACGAGGAGGCAGAGGCGACGACTGGCGATGCAGGGACAAGGTGGAGGCCGGCAGAGGCGGTGGCTGAAAAAAGACGTGGAACTTAGCCACAGATAATTGGAGGACGGTCAACCTTAGCCGTGACATTTGTAAAGCGAGACCCTTGCATGAAATCAATTCAGGAAAAAGTAGTTGGTAAAGAGGGCGGTCACTTTAACTAACTAACTGCGAACTTCCGGTGACAAGCTACTGCAATATCAGAGTGAAACTACAACTCCCAGGGGGCAGAGTGGTTAGCCTGTCCTGTGCACAGCTCGTTAGAATCCAGCTGCAGCAGTTCAACTAAGGCTTTGGGGAGACAGGGGGACTTCGATTAGTGGCAACTGGTTGGACTAAATAATCAATGTACATGAAGTTAATGGAAGAATTAATATAAATAATTGGCTGTGTCAGTGAAATATAGAATAAGGAAACAATGGTGGTCACTACATATGGGCAATTAGCTGGGTTAATTGATTTACTTATATGAACTTTATAAATGCTGTAATACAAATAATTATCAGCAATTTAATTTATCTTGTATGAAATTTGCAGATGATTTAATGATATTTTTGTACTGTGATGTTGAATTATAGATTTAGATAATAGTGAAAAACAAAGCATAGAATATGTGTGTGTGAATATATATATATATATATATATATATATATATATATATATATATATAGAGAGAGAGAGAGAGAGAGAGAGAGAGAGAGAGAGAGAGAGAGAGAGAGCGAGCTAGCCTCAAAGCTAGAACATTATAGACGTAGCCATGCATGTCAGACACTTATAAAGAATTACAAACTAGAAGACGAACCTACAGATATAATCTAATGAAAAAAATAGAAAGACAGAAAAAAAATCCACAACTCTTAGAAAAGATTTGGAAGACTTACAGAAGGAGGAAGAAGAGGAAAAACTAGAAGGAGGAGATGAAGAAGTAGTAGTAGAACAACAACTGCATCAACAACAATCAACCAGTGGAATGAAAACCAACATGGAAAAGGCATTGGAAAAACTGGCAACTCAACTGGCAGCACTAACATCCCAACTTGCGGGAACAGAGGAAAGATTAAACGCAAAGGTAGATCAAGTCAGCAAGAAAATGGATAAAGTGAATAAAGAACTGGAATTGCTGACAAAAGAGTGTAGTTCAGTCAGGACAGATGTACAGAAGGTCCAAATGGAAATGAAAACTGTCCAGCAAGAATTAACAACAGGCTTTCTGGATATAAAACAAAAACTTGAGGAAAACACTAAGGAAATCTTGTCAAACAAGGAAGATATTAAAAAACTAAAAGAAAGACAAACAGGAGTGGAGAGATCACAATCAAAACAAAAATAATGGAAAGAAGAGACGGAGATTAGGTTAGCGTCAACTGAAATGCAATCAAAAGAATCTAATCTTCATTTCCAAGGGATTACAGAGGACATAGAACCAGAGGACTTAGAGGAAACTATGATTCGGATCCTTGCTGACTATTTGGAAATACAAGAGGAACTCTTGGACATAAGAGAAATATATCGAGTAAATTCAGCATACGCAACAAAGAAAAGGCTCCCTAGAGAGATCTTGATAAAATTTACAGATAAAAAGATAAAAGAAGACATACTGTCCAAACAAAGAAAGGATCCCTTAGTTTATAAAGGCAAAGACATCGCAATTTACCTGGACATTCCACTAGCTGTCAGGAAAAAAAGACATGAATTCGATTCACTACGGAAACTGTTACGGGAAATGGAAATATGGTATTGGTGGATAGGTCCATACTTTTTAAGCGTTCAGTTGTCAAAAGGAGAAAGCTGATTAGGAACACTGAGGAAGCTCAAGAGTTAGAAGAAGAACTAAGAGCGGAAAGAAGAAAGAGAGGAGAAAAATCTGGTAAAACAAGTCCACCACGAGGAAATGACAAAAACCACTCATCGGAACATGACAAAGGTCTTCTAGGAGAGGCGGCGGCTTACAAGTAAAGACATTAAATGGATGGCCTAGAGATAATTTCAATCAATATTAATGGCCTGAATACATCACAAAAGAGAAAAAACCTTTCATGAACTTTCAAAACACAAAGCAAGTATAATATGTTTACAAGAGACGCATATTAAAGGGAAATATAATTATTTACTCAATGATAAAAGACTCGGCAAATTCTATACATCCTCGGCAATGGAAAAGAAAAGAGGAGTAGCAATATATATCAGAGATCCCACTATTAAAGTTTTGGAAATAATAAAAGACAAGGAGGGCAGACAACTAATACTCAAACTACAACTAGCAACAGGGGAAGTAAAAATACTTGCGTCAATATATGCGCCTTTAACTTCAAAAGAATAATTTTTCTCTGAACCCTTTGCAACATTAGAAGATCTGCAAGAATACGAATTAATAATAATGGGAGACATGAATGGAGTTCTAGACGGTCGACTGGACCATTCCAAAAATCTAAGAAGTGGTTCACTATCTAAAAGCATAAAACAATATATGCAACACCTCAACCTACAGGATATATGGAGATTTAAGAACCCGGAGATTAAAGACTATACATTTTATTCAGACAGACATCAAACCTATTCAAGGATCGATATGTGTTGGACCTCGTTATCTCTTATAAGAAATTTGTAATATGTGGAAATATTACCAAAAACTCTATCAGACCACAATCCAATGGTTGTAAAATGGTGCAAGAAACAAACTGGAACATTCAGATGGAGACTGAACGATACTCTCTTGCTCAAAAAGACGGATCATGAGAAATGCCGTTTAGAATTTAATGACTTCTTCCAGAGAAATGAAACCCCGGGAATGAGTCAGGCAACAATTTGGGGCTGTTCTAAGGCATATATGCGGGAAATATTTATAGCTATTACCTCCAAAAAAAAAAAAGGAGAGAGAACAACAATTGATAAATCTGCAAACAATGATTAGACAACTGGAGAAAACTCATCAGCTAACGAATAATTAAAAAGTCTTAAAAGAAATCATAGAAACTAGACACCAAATTGATCTTCTTTACACAGAGGAAATGGTGAAAAAGCTTAAGTTCATGAAGCAAAAAATTTCCTGGAAGGGAAATGCTGGTTATCCAATTAGTAAAAGCACATCAGTGTCAGGAAGGGAAAGCTGTGCCAGCGTGAGGGGAGTGTTCCCAGGGGCAAAGCTGCCTTTGTGCAATGGGGCATTCCCAATTTTTTTGTCTCCATGGCAGCCAGGAAGCATCTGAGAAGGCTGCGCCACTCCCAACCACAATGGATCTACCTCCCTTCAGGAATGGGATGTATGTGATTGCTGTGTGATTGCTGTTGACACCCCCCCATTGTGACAAAAGTAGAATGTTCCCCATACTGTGATAGCCACCTTGCCAGCAACTTTGAATATATATATATATATATATATATATATATATATATATGGGTAAAATGTTTGACTGCAAGTTTGTAATGTTCTGCTGCCATTCTGCACCTATTTGTCTCTGCCCACTTTAACTGCTGACTTTCTGACTATTACAGGCATTCACATTCATCAATCAAGCATGGCTCTCACCATCACAGTGATCCATAAAGTGTCTTTCTGGAATATTAAAATTCTCAATCACAGAAGGGCTCATATTTCTTTGCCAGTTGGCCACCTCACAAAAACTAAAGAGGTATGTATACCTTGAATTTCTCATCTATGTACTTGAATTCCTGAAATGGTTAATAAAAAACTCAGTGGACCAAAAAGTACAAAATGGCATGGTAGCCGTAGTGCACCAGCCCAGAGTTGCATAATATACACGCTTGGATGAGAATAAAACAGAAATGTAATAATATATCTCTTCATCCCGAGTCTGCTGAATTACTTTCATAAACCCATCTCCTACCTCTTGGATCAGCTAAATGATCCCCATCCCACATCTAAAGACATTCTCTTGTAGCCTCAACTAATAACATTGGGACCCAACAAGTAAATATCATCCTTAGAAATGATATTGTTTTGTCAGAAATTGATGTACACACCACTAAATTGCTTCCGTTATTGCCAAGAGCTGTGTCTATAATTCACCGTACGTACACACATGGAAGCAAGTGTAATTTATTGGTGCAAACCTGTATATACAAAGAAGATGACAACTCCAGAAAAGTTGCCACTGAAGTGACTGGCAAAGAAAATTGGGGTGAGTTTCTCCTCTTGCAAAACAGCTGAAGACTTTTGAAGGGAGACAAAACTAGGTCTGATCCCAAGCATTTTCTTAAAAGACAGATATAGATGTGAAAATGGGTTTCCTTGCTGGATCACATCAATGATCCATCTAAACATTCTGTTTCAATGGTCATGAACCATCTATCTCCAAAATGTCAATAAAAGGAGAGAGAGGCCAAAGCATCCCTATTGTCTCTGAACAATGAAGTTCCATTTAATCACTGTGGCTAATAGCCATCCAAAGCTATGTCTTGTAAATTATTAACTTCTTTATCACCAATGCTACCTGGCACAGTGGGTACCCTGTAGTTGGGGATCTTGTCCCAGAAGGAACACAGAGACAACAATCTTTTCAATTAACTCTTTTATTTCTGTCCAATATGATTAATTCACAAATCAAGCAACGGGTTCTTTTTCCTAATCATTCAAAGTCTATTAGGAGGCTGCCCCAAACAGGTAGTAGGCTTTGTTAGAAGCCAGAGTTCTGCTGGTCAAAACAATGCATTTGTTCTTGTCCTGTTGATTTCCATCTAAGTGCAGGGTTTCATATCACTATATTCTTCTGGTCTTTCCACTGGGGGTGGACCTCCTCGTCTCTTTTTGCATTTTGAGGTATATAAACTTTACTCTCTGTTAGGTACCCTCAGTGATTTTCCATTTCTTCATCTTGAGGTGGACATCTACTGACCTAGCAAAAAAGCTACTTTGCTCTTGAACATTTGGTCATGCCATGCATTGTTTGGGAATAAAACATCAGGAAAGCACTTCTCTGGTTCCTGCTCTTAATGGTCTGAACCAAGCTTTGAACTTGAATGGACTTGTGGGTATACATGTTTCAGCAAAACAGAGTGAAAGTGAAACGGTGTGATATAGAGATATAGAGTGGAGGACCCAAATCAACAGGAGACATTTCATGGTTTCTGTTCACCCTCAGGATTTGTTTCCCATCCTCCACCAATGAAGTAGACAAACAAACAAGAAAGAAGGCTTTCTTATTCCCTACTGTTCCCAGGATGCAAACTTTTAACTTTGTTTGAATACTGACAGCCAATTTTCCACTCCCAAAAATCTTATGACTTCCTTTGATGATACAAAATATTTGATTAAAAAACAACAACAACAAAATAGCAAACCTTCATAGCATTAGTTTTTGGTGTCAGGAAGCAGGCAAGCAACATCCCCCCTCCCCCCAACACACACTCACTATAGCTTAGCAAACCACAAGTCACTTACTGAACTCACAAGAAGAGCTCCTGAAAGAAATGTAGTTCATGAAAACCTTTGAACTGCAGCTCTCATTTGTGCCTGGCCAATCCTGCCTCATCTTCTCTTTGTCAGAACAGCCTATGACTCATGACCTGACAGTTTGCAATGGAAGCAGCATTATAGCAATGGCAAGGATAACAAGATCCTTTAAAACTTTTTCTCCCTGTTTAACTCACTGAACCCCTAACTCACAGAGATACTTCCCAGCTTTATAGAAGGTGAATAATTTATTCTTCACTTTCTAGAGGTGAAATTTTACTCCTCTTTCACAAATTACCTTACGTGGGAAAGGAATTGTTCTACTGTCTTGCTTTTTGGTCCTTGCTCTCTGTACTCTTACTGCTGTTAACCTTTCAAAGTTGATTTCTATCACTAATAAGTAAGACATAAACTCTGAGCTGAACAGGCAATTAAGCAGATTCTTTCAGATTGTCAACCACTGCCTCTAGGTAGACTTCACTGAAGTGTGATTGATAACTAAAAGCAGGTTACTAGACTGTCTATGATTTTTAGATCATTCCTTATTAACCCTTAGGTCAATTCTTCCAGACTTTAGTTTGTCTTGTTTTAAGAATATTTTCCTGTTTGAACTTCTACATACTTCTATTAAGATTGGCCATGCTGAAAGAAATCCAATCTCTTACCAAGCTAGTTGTTCTGAATCCTTGGGCAGAAAAGGAGAGATCTTCAGGTCAGTGGTTTGATGTTTCCTCCTGCCTTTTTCCAATCTCTATGGTCCAGTACAGGTTTCTCAATTTTCCTCTAAGCTGGCTAAACACATTTTAGTGAGACAAGCTATCATCTTTATTTATCCAAAGTCTAGAGATGCAACAGCACAAAGAAATATCAAGGGGCAGAGTGCTTAGTAGAATGGACTCTACCACTCCAGACTGTAGGTGAGGGACTGCATTTTTTTTCAAATTTCTCTACATTAATAGTTAATAATAATAATGCCAGTCTGTCCTCACCAGCAACTACTTCAGATTTGGTGATGATTTATTCCTTCAGATCAATGGCACAGCCATAGGGACCTGTATGGCATCACTATATACCAACATTTTAATGGCTGATCTGGAACAGTGCTTCCTCAGCTCCCATATGTTAATACTCTTCTTGCAGTTGAGATTTATTGATTAGATTTTTATCATCTGCACACATGGGAAAGAATCATTGTAGAAATTTCTTCAGGCCTTCAGCAACTTCGACCTCACCATCAACCTGACCATGAATCAATCCCCACAAGAAGTACATTTTCTAGACACCACTGTACAATACAACATGGAAGCATAGAAACCACCTTCTATCAGAAACCTGCTGATTGCCAAACATATCTATGTGCCTTCAGTCACCATCCTAAACACACCAAGCAATCCATCATGCACTGCCTGTCTCTATGAACAGCTGAATCTGATCCCTCAGACAGATATTCTCACCTGTGGGAACTACAACAGACTTTTTTGAAATTACAATTACCCATCTGACAAAGGGCTGTTACGTATGCTGACCTTACTCCTGTTTTATGTGTCCAATCTGCAAGGTTTGAGATCAGATGTGTTTCAAATGCCCTGCACCTCCTTTGTTTCCCCCGGCATTTTCCACCAGCCAGTTTACGCTTAAACTTTGTATTTTCATGTTTGCATGTGTGTCGTTGTGCAGCGTTAAACTCTGTGGGTGGGATTCATTAGCAATCATGTCCTTTTCCATGTCAGCAAACCTTCTTCCCCAGCATGGTGTAG
Source organism: Euleptes europaea (assembly GCF_029931775.1). Classification (NCBI taxonomy): domain Eukaryota; kingdom Metazoa; phylum Chordata; class Lepidosauria; order Squamata; family Sphaerodactylidae; genus Euleptes; species Euleptes europaea. The sequence continues at coordinate 94,668,246 of NC_079316.1, read as the reverse complement.
TGGTTAAGAGTGGTAGACTCTAATCTGGTGAACTGGGTTGGTTTCCCCACTCCTACACATGAAGCCAGCTGGGTGATTTTGGGCTAGTCACAGCTCTCTTATTGTATCTCTCAACTCCCCCTACCTCACAGGGTGTCTGTTGTGGGGAGGGGAAGGTGATTGATCGCCAGTTTGATTCTTCCTTAAGTGGTAGATAAAGTCCACCTATAAAAACCAACTCTTCATCTTCCTTCTTCTTCTTTTGTTTTTGGTTCATGGGCCTACCAAACCAGCATAGTATAAAATCGCAAAATAGTGGCCAGTCAGGTCTAAACAGTGGGGCTGACAATTTAACACACCTTAGCTATTTGATACAAGCAAAACAAAAGGCATGGTGGTGCAGTACATGCAGAAATAGGGAGAAGATACAAGGGGGAAATAGACGACAGATTTATGCTGGAGGCAGCAGAAGCAAGAGAAAAAGCACAAGGAAATCTGAAGAACACAGGATGCATGATCTAAAGTCTACACCTCCTACTTGCAAGGAAAAAAAGAACAGAAATGCTGCAGAAAAGGAAATAATGAACACTGCCCTGCACAGAACGAAACTTACCCACTGGCCCAATTACTCTTATTGTTTCAGCAAAGTATCATTAGTGCAACAAATGCAAAGAAAAAAAACTGAAGGAAGAAGGGTTTAAGGGGGTGCAGAGGGATGGAGGAAGGAGGGAAAGTGGGAAGGAAGGGGGGAGTGGTTGCCTTGATCCAATCGGAAGAGGATGTGGTTTTTCTGAGAGAGAGAAATCAGGGGCAGGATTTTTACATGTGGGGGGGGGAACATAGAAACCCAAAACTTACTCTGGCAAAGTGAACAACTATTGCATAATGAAAAGAAAAATAGAACACCACACAGGCCATAACCAGTGGGAATTTCCTGTGTGTAATAGCCCGTAGTAGGGAAACAGCTCAACAAAGCCAGAATGATAGCAAGGGATAGCCTGTTACAAAATAGGCCCAAACAAAACAACAAGAGAACACCACTGGTAATCACATACAGCTCTCAGCTCAAATTGCTTCAATGCATCATTAACAACCTACAACCTACGCTGGTCACTGATACTCCTCTCGCACAGGCATTGGGAGACAAACATTTTCTGGACCACAGAAAGACCTCTAACCTTAAAAAAAAACTTCTCACTGGAAATAATGCACTGTTTGTACCTCTGTTTGCACTGCCATGCTGCTCCCCGGAGCTGGCATAGGTGGCCCCGTGCCAGCATTAGTGCCAGCTTACCCAGTGCAAGTGGCACTAATGCCAGTGCTGGGGTCAGACTGGCTCCTAAGCCAGTCCCTCCCAGTTAGGGTTGGGCTGCCTGTCACCAAACCTCATGGTCAAACACTAAAGTAGTAAGTCTTAACTCAAAAACTTCAAACCATCAGGTAAGCAAGTATCCCTGAATGTGGTACTTAGTGCATCTGAAGAAGTATGCTCTGGCTCTGGAAAGTGTATGCCACAATAAATGTGATTGTTTTTAAGGTAACATAAAATACTTTGTCATTTTGGATGTAACAAACTAATATAACTAATCCCCACTCCCAAAATTTGAAGTAATTGTGATAGCACCAAGAATCTCTTTGTGAAGTGTTTTACGTGTGTTCCTGGACACTGGTGAAACACCACACAAAAACAATCTTGTTATGACTATATGTATAATCACATCAAGATTGTGTTTATGCAGTGTTTTATCAATACACATAAGGGCGACATTAATGTGGAGGGGGAATGAAGGTGAAAGTTGCAGAAAAATACAGATGCACTCTATACCAAATGTAATAATACAAATCCAAACAACCAAGAATTGCTAATTTTTCTGTTCTGTCCCTGAAACAAGACAATTTGAAAACCTAGGGAAATATTTGGAAGTAGAGAAATTCAGAAGCATTTGCAGAGTTTGTTACAATCAAAGTCTACACGGTGTTGTTCACTGGGGGTTGACAAAGCCTCCCACCTGGGATTACAAAAATAGATGCTTTAATGAGCCCCTGATGGGCTGCCATATGTGAGCAGAGTTTGGCATGATGGGTAGCAGGCAGGACTTAAAAGCAGTTAATTTTGATTGGACTTCATCCATTACTTTGAGCGCTTCTGCTCATTTCAGAAATATTTCACATTTTATGTTCAGGCTCAGCCATTCAGAAATGATACTGCGTAAAAAACAAATGCAAGCACTGTGCATGCATTAATAGCATTTACTCACCCAGTGAACCCAGCATGCATTATTAATCGAAAGTTGTGATGTTACAAGAAGGTTGGTGGTTGACTTTTCACACCGGAGGGATGACAGAAGCCCCCTACACAAACCTGCAATTCCTTAGTATGCATGCAACTCACTGCTGATCATCATGTCAAACTCAGCAGGCATGCTACACAACCAGACTTGGTACACATCGTTTTCATAACTTTTAGCTTGAGAAGTGGTAAAATTAAAGAGGGATGTGAGAAAGGTCTGTTTCCATGAGCACACACTCAGTCTTTTCTCTACATGGTTTCTGATGATAATACAATTTTTCTGCATGGTATCTGCATTCTGAATTATGTCTAATATTCTATGCTTGTTTCAAATTACTGTAAATCCAATTCCTAGTAAATTGCTTTTTAGATGTCTCATCCTATTGATCACATCACACTGCATGATCCAACTTGAGTCTCAGTGAGAAAAGTGAACTATAAATACAGTAAAATAAAGTTAATATTCTAATACTGCAAATACAAAAAGTATATTCTAGATAGAGGTGATTTGATTTTCACAATTAACTTGTTCAAAAAAACTTACCCTTCTTACTTGCCTTCTCTTTATTTTTATTTAAAATATTTATATACCTACCCTTTTTTCAGGCAACCTGGGATTCTTAAATCAAGCACTTCTTTTGATTTCATTGTGAGTTAAAATGAGAAACGTTTCAAAGGGTTTTGCTTCTAAACAGCTAGTGGTATTCAGCCTTACAGTTGGCCAGGTAGCCACCATTAGTACATGATCACAATTTACAGGCTTGCTCAGATTATTTTATTTTATTTGAGATTATATAAAAAGATGTACCCTACCTTTCTTCCAACAGGGAGAAAATATAACTGACTGATTCTATCATATTTTTGTAAGGGATTCAGCAGTACAGAAAAGTGATGTGGTAATGGCTAAGTGGAATGTTAGAAATTAATTAGCAATACAGGCATGTCAATATCAAAACATTGTTCTATGCTACAGAAAGACATCTCTCATAAATTCTTAGATACTAAAGATACTAAACACACAAGGGAAGGTAGGGAGGGCTGTTAGCTTGGAGATAAAGGTAAGGATAAAAGTAGAAAGACTCACAGGTAATAAAAGTAAGATAGTAAGGTGCAGAAAGAATCCTATCTAGTCCTATTAATTCCTTGAGCACAGAGCTGTGCGAAGGTGCCTGCTCTACCTGAATAGACAGGACGGAAACTGGCTTCCTGCAGGCTGTTTTCCCACCAAGGGAGACAGGAAGTCAAAGTTTTGGTCCTGCCTACCCGGATGGAGAGGAAAACACCTACAGCTCAGGATGCCCTTCGCCTCAGGAGAGAATAAGCCCTCACGGTAAGTAGCCAATGCTTTATTTCTGTACACCTGCGAATGCCCCCTTTGGTGCCGGTGTGAGCCCTTGCACCAGAGGAACGCTGCCACCATGGCTGCACTGGTGCCCATACGTGGCGCTACTGCGCCACTCCACAGCATCAGCCTAAGTGTCTTAGTGCTGGCGTTAATGCCTGTTTGCACAGCGTAAGTGGCATTTATGCCAGCACCGGAGTCATGCCACCTCCACAGCCCTTTCACCCCCCTTAAGAGTGTACTGATAATCTGCTTTTCTCACACAGCTTCCTAATCAATGTAATGGCTCCTTCTGCAAATGAATCACACTGCTCCAGCAGCTGTGCAAGAATGTGCACACACAAAATAATTGTATCCAATGCAGAGCTTTCGATTAAAAAGTGAGCTTTTCCTCTTGCAACTGAGTGGACTGCACTAATTGTCACAACAAACTTATGGCAAACCCAGCAAGGGGCTTTCAAGGCATGTGAGAAGCAGAGGTGGTTTGCCATTGCCTTCCTCTGCAGAGTCTTCTTTGGAGGTCTCCGTTCCAAGTACCAATCCTGCTTAGCTTCTGAGATCTGACAAGATCAAGCTATACCATGCCACTTTCCCTCCCACTGCACTAATTAGAAAATATGTTTGTTTATACTTTTTCTCCAAATGTGAGCTATGTAGCATAAGTGGCAGGTATTTCCTTTTAAAAATGAAAAATTTAACAAAATAAAGAGCAAGGGAAGAGAACCAAGTGAACCTCAGGCTGCCAAGTACTGTCAGTTGTATCTGATAGTACTTGATGGTTACAATATCTGGGATTCATTCAACTCTGGAGGAAGGTAAAAGAAACTGGTTACAGAGAAGACAGATACAAAAAAGTTAAATTCACTCATGATATTTACCAAAGGAGCAATGTCAATGGAGAATGAAAGAAAGACCAGTACACAGGGCTTCCCATTCTCTTCTATGGAAGAAGATACTTTGTGGGCATATGAAAATTCAGTATTATACCAATGAAATAGTTCCTCAAACAAAAAACTTATTTAGAAGAGACTAAGGGAACGCTGAGCCTTTAAGGATCTACAAGAACATATTACCCTAAGTTACTCTAAGTAGGCAGTGTCCACTTGAGTTGGGGGAATTAGCTGGAGACAGAGAGCAAAAGGGGTTAACCGGGAGTGATAACCTATGTATACCAGGATAGTCCTGGGTGAAAACTCTCAAATGAGCAGGCAGTTGCATAATTAAAATTGATTTTTATTAAAGAATAAAAATAGTAAAACAAGAAACATATTTTAAGCAATGAACACCCACCCACAAAGTATACAAGAGCTGACTAAGAGAAAAAGGAGGAGGTTGGATAGGGTTTTAGGGATGGGTGATAGTTACCAGTCTTGAAGGGATGTACAGGGAAAGCAGCACTGAAGAGGAAATCTACCAGCATTTTCAAAAGCAAAGGAAAGAGCCCAGAGGCAAGTGGGGATGTATGCACAGATCCAAAATGCACACACACTATGAATCACCAAAGGACCAATATTTATACCGCCCAATGAGTCCTTAGGCAGTATGAGGTAAGAACATAAGAAAGGCCCTGCTGGATCAGACCAAGGCCCATCAAGTCCAGCAGTCTGTTCACACAGTGGCCAACCAGGTGCCTCTAGGAAGCCACTAACAAGACGACTGCAGCAGCACCATCCTGCCTATGTTCCACAGCACCTAATATAATAGACATGCTCCTCTGATACTAGAGGTAAGCTGGCAGAAAAGCCAGAGACAAAGAATTGATTGCTTTACAAAAGATAGGAGAGGCTTGATGAGTCATCAGGACCCAAGAGAATGCCTGGGCAATTCTCCTGAATACTGATTGATTGCTAGGATGGGTGCAGATAGGGTAAGTAATAGTCTGCTCCGAGCGCTTATTGAATCACCTTAAGGTGACACAATGGGGATAGCTGGCCCCATTGTCCAGCCAGGCACACCTTAGGGCCAAGGGGAAAGTTTAGCAGCCAACCATCTTCCTGTCCAGGTTTGACACACAAGATGGATCCTAAAACCCTCTGAGAGGCATCCATTTTGTGGGGTGCAGTTTCTTGCTCTTACACCAGTTTTTGGCCCCCTTTGTGGCACCCCTTATCAGGAGGAGGGGTCTGTCTGCTTAGAGAACAGCTGATGAAACACTAATTAAGGATTGGAAGTTTAAAATTAAATGTTACAAAATTAGCCTTTAAAACCATGTAGCACCTACAAATCCAGACTTTATTGAGGACAGGTCTGCAAGATTTAATGGATATAATCATCCACTTTATCAGTTAAAGTGTTGGTTGATTACATGGCAGGGGCCAGTTTTAATTGGCCCATCTGAGAGTTAATGGCACAAGATTTTTATTTATTTATTTGATTTATAACCCGCCCTCCCCAGCAAGCCGGCTCAGGGCGGGTAACATCATTAAAACACATCAAAACATCATCCTCAATAAAATCAACAATAAAACTCTAAAATTCTAAAATCCTAAACACAATGGCGCACAAATTCTAAACAAACTGTAGGCACCATACAGTGGCAACCCTTCAAACTATGTTATTCCCACTCAAGGGAGGGAAGGGGGGGGGAGGCCAGTAAAGATGGTGTAAGATTATATGAGCTAATATAGATGACTGTCCTCAGTTGTAGGCCTGGTGGGAAAGCTCTGTCTTACAGGCCCTGTGGAAAGATTTCAGATCCCGCAAGGCCCTGATGTTACTATTTTATTTTTGGAGACTATTTTGGTTGTGGAACAAGTAAAAAATAAGTCTTTCTTTCGAACAATGAATGATAGTTTTTGTGGAAAAGAATTACAATTCAATAAGCACTTTACAATGCCATCATAAGCAAAGATACACCCTTCTAAGGCAACTGGAGTCAGTAGGCCTTGAACGGTGTGATTCTGCTTAACACGACACTGCTAGTATCCCAAGTGGAATTCCCACTTCGGCCTTTTTGTCCATATGGATGGGACAATATTTTATCTCAAGAACATATGAATAAGCTTTTTTTAAAAAAAAAAAATCTATTTTTGGCTCCAGTCCAATGCAAACCTTATCTTGGGATGATCTAGCCTTTCTCTATAAATAGAGGATTAAAATTGATTTAAATGCATCTACAACTATTTTAATATTGTCAAATAAAACATATTCCAAGAGGTCTGGGAATCAATAAGGAGCTTGGACTTTTTCCAAATGACAACAAAAATTTTTAAGATGCTCAATTTTGAACGGTTCTTTGGATCTCATGATCCTCATCATTGAAACATCTAACCAGACTGCCACCAAGTTACAGTCAACCATTGATAATGAAATGCCTGAGTTATGAGGAGAACAGTCTGAAATAAATCTAGATCAGAAACTGGCACAACTGGAAAAGGAACTACAGGCATTTAAGGAGGAATTTAAACAGTATAAGGTTAGAAAATTCCATTGAGATAAACTGGATTATGAATACAACGGAGTTTATCCATGGATGTTTAAAAGATCACGCAACTCTGCAAGGAAGGTGTCGTTTGCTGACTCTTCAGATCCTCCAGATGAACTATGCAATTCCAGTGCCATAGCAGATAATAATACAGATTCCCCTGAAGAAGCCTGTTTGTGAAACGCGTAGATACCATATTTTTTGCTCCATAAGACGCACCTGACCATAAGACACCCCCCCAGCTGGCCGTCGGATCGAGGAACGCCAGCTCACGCCATCCTGACGCGCCCAGCGGGCTCTGTGCGGCCTGCCTGCCTCCCAGCTAGCTGTCGGGGTGGGAAACGCTGGCTCGCGCCATCCCAACGTGCCCAGCTCTGTGCACCCTGCCCGCCTCCCAGTGCGCCGGCCCGACGCGCCCAGCTCTGTGTGGCCCGCCCGCTTCCCAGCCGGCTGGCAGGAGGGGCAGGGGTCCCTCCGCCCGCCTCTGGGAGTCCCAGATGGGTAGGGTCCATAAGATGCACATTCACTCCATAAGACGCACAGACATTTCCCCTCACTTTTGAGGAGGAAAAAAGTGCATCTTATGGAGCAAAAAATATGGTAATTTTAAGCTAATTAAGTGTATTTTTACTTTATTTGCACCATTGGCCTTGGCCTTATTTTTTATCTCTTAGATTTAATTAACTTCATAAAAGTTTTAAAAACAAATGGGATTAATCAACTACAATTACTTATACACTCTAATCTGTGTGCTTGTGTTGTGGAGTTGTTTTAATTTGCCCTAGTTTTCTGGGGCATTGATCCAATAAGTATCATAAATAACAGCATTTAATTTATTATATTTTTGAAGAACAACAGATTGATTTGTTTTTCCTATTTCAAGCCAACATTTCTACTACCTTGTCTATTAAGTGTGCATTATAAAAAGTATGGCAATGCTTATTTAGTTTATTCTGGTAGGGTGCCAATGTTCGATTCAATAAATGGGGGGGGGGAAGAGAAGAGGCTCTGTCAGGAGGCCATGTATGCCACTGTCAGAATGAATTCTTCTAAATACTTGTGAGAGCCCCTAAACCAAACATACAATTTTGAAATGCCAAGTAATCACTTAATCCCCTCTTCTTTGGCAGAGTAACACTTCTTGTCTTACATACGGCTATTTATAACAAAATAATGAAACAACAGTAGATGCATTAAAATACATCATCCTTGCCTTGAAGGGTGCTTGAGAAGTTACAACAGCAGCAAACATGTGAGGTGAGCTACTGTGCCTTGAATCAGAAACCAAAAACTAATCTTCAGATTTAGAGGGCAAAAACTGATTTTATTCAGCTGGCAAAGGTTGCAAGCCTAACCACACCTTCTTGGAAATATGACCCACTTTAAAGAGTGGGTCTTCCCATTCATGCACACTTGGAAGCATCAAGCTTCATTATTTTAAGAAAAATAATATTAATGACTAAACTGGAGGTATCATTTCAGACTGGGATGGGTGGATGCCAAATTCTCCCAGTAGAGGTCTGGGAGGGGCTGTATCTCAGTAGTAGAGCATCTGCTAAACATACAGACAGAAAGTCCAGGTTCTAACCATGGCATGTCCAGTTAAAAGAATCCAGTACAAGGCAATGTAAAAGATGTCAGCTTAAAACCCTGGAGAGCTATAGCCAGTTGGAGAGTAAACAATACTGGCCTCAACAGAGGTCCTTTATGCATGAGTATTTTGACTCATGTTCACCCTCAGACTGACTCGGTTGTTTTTTGGAGTTATGCATGACTTTTCCACCCCTCAGAATTGACGTCGCTGCTGTTTTGCCATGGATTTAAAGTCTGCTCTGAGATCAACTCGGTTCAAATTGTAGCTATTTTTGTGCATAAGGCATTCAGGATTCCCCCTCCTCCTCCAGCCGTACATGCCAATTGGCAATCCTGGCTCCCATGATCTTCAATGGGCCTCCCAGCCTCTCCCATTGTTTCCAGTGGGCAATCCTGTCATTCCTTTTAGTACGTCTTTTAACAGACTACAGCCAATTACAAAGCCACATTTTCAAGGGGGCAGAGACTCAGATGCTCTGGATTTGTGCTGGTGATTCTGCATTACAAAAAACTTACTCCTGATATTCTAGGACTTTCTTCGGGGCAGACAACCACCATGCATAGGATTTTGAGAATTCAGATCAGAAAAGTGTGGGTCAAGGGAGCATCGAACCCAAGGTAAAATTTCCACGCATAAAAGGTCAGACAATGGTTTAACATAAGGCAGCTTCATAAATTCATGTGGTTAGGCCCTAAAAGGGGTTTGATAGGATTAGCATAGATTATGGATTTGTAATCTAACATACTCTGAGGCATTTTAACTTGGTGAGAGGCACCCAAACAAGTCAATACTGGTGGCCAATTGGACCCAGGGGGCTTGAGGGGAGAAATCCCCTGGGTGCCTGGCATCATTACCTGAACTGGGATGCTGATTGGCATGGAAGGGTGGAGTTAATGATAAGCAACTGAAATGTCTCCTGGTATGTAAATTGCATCAAAGTGAGCAAATGATGGGGAAAAATTGTAACAGGAAATCCCAAACTGACTGCAAAGTGTTTTCCTTTACTTCAAATGTTTTCAGATGCTTGACCCCTTGTAGTTTCAGACTCGTATATCCTAATTTATAACTGAACAAATACCAGAGCCAACAACACAACAAATGATTATCTTAAAGAGGTCAGCTTTTAATTTATATACTTGCTGACTTTACTCAAAGAGGTATGAAGCCAAAATTCTCCTCATCACTAAAAATCAGGTGAAATGGAGGCATATAAATACTGGAACTACATAAAACCTGTATGGGTGCATGTTGTTATACAACCCACTGAATACAGGTGTAAAATTTAACTAGGAAGTTAAGGATGTCAGCACAGAATGAAAAGAGAAAGTAAAAAAAGGAACACTCGTTCCACATATAAGCAATAGCCTTGAGATATTTTATGGATTTACAAGACAAAAAACATTTCTAATCAATACAAACAGAGGCAGAATGCAATGACTAAAGTATATTTCACAACAAACTTGTTCTCAGAAATCTTAATTCCAGTAAAAATAGTCCGCTGATTTATTTACAAGCAATGCAACCAAAGGCAAAAAACCAAATTAACCAAATACATGCCAAATCTGCATTCTGTAATGATCAAATGAGCAAATTTGCCATCATTAAGACTGATTTTTAAAAAAGGTTTTCTCACAGTGCTCAACTCTAAAAATGATTTGAAAAGGAGAATCCAGTGTATGAGAAGTTCATTTTGTTATGAACCAAGATAGTATCATTACATGAATTTTGTGCAAACGACTTTACATTATCCTCCATGAGAATCATTTAAAGAGTCCTCCCAGGTTAAAATGCATCATCTAAAAATGAGTACACTAGGATACTTCCTAAGCTTAAATGTATAGAATTTCAGCGGGCTAAAGCTTGTATCCAAAGAGCTCCTGGCATGAACACAATACATTTCAGCTGACACAGAGGAGTGTGCCTGGTACTCTCTCCCCCACCCAGTAGTTGTATCTCACATGACACTGAATGCCAGCCTGGGGGGTGCCCTGACCTTCAAGAGCAGTTTTTCCATAGTTGCAAAGAGGTGGAATGGAAATGGGAATGTCCCTTCACTCCAGCAGAACTACTCTCATCTGGATCCAAGCCAATCTTTTCTACAAGAAGTTTCAATAATCCTCCAGAAACACATTTTGTTTCCTTTAAATGTTTCACCTGAGCAAACACCAGCAACTGCACTTTTAAAGTTTTGCTTTAGGTTAAACTAGCAGCAAATTCTGCCCTGACCTGGATGGCCCAGGCTAGCCTGATCTTGTCAGACCTGAGAAGCTAAGCAGGGTTAGCCCTGGTTAGTACTTGGATGGGAGACCACCACGAAAGTCCAGGGTTGCTATGTAGAGGCGGGTGACGGCAAACCACCTCTGAACCTCTCTTGCCTTGAAAACCCTATGGGGTTGCCATAAGACGGCTGTGACTTGACAGCACTTTCCACCAGTAGCAAATCTAGTATGCGTTTTAATGTCAACCATGAACAGTTAGATGAAGAGCACTAACCAGCATGGTGTAGTGGTTAAGAGCAGTGGACTCTAATCTGGAGAACTGGGTTTGATTCCCCATTCCTCCACATGAGCCATGGACTCTATTCTGGAGAACCAGATTAGATTTCCTACTCCTCCACATGCAGCCTGCTGGGTGACCTTGGGCAAGTCATAGTTCTCTCAGAACTCTCTCAGCCTCCCCTACTTCACATGGTGCCTGTTGTGGGCGGGGAGGGAAGGTGATTGTAAGCTCTTTGAGACTCCTTTTGGTAGAGAAAAGCGAGGTATGAAAACCAACTCTTCTTCTTCTTCTTGCTGTAAACATCTTGTGAAAACCTATAGCCAGGAAACCGGTAAAGCAACTTTTGAATCATGACAGAGACTTTCAAGAGTTGAAGTGCATTATTTATTTACTAAATTTTTATACCTCCTCTCCAGAGGCAGCTTACATTTAAACCATGAATTCTCAAGATAAAAACAAACAAGTCATTAAGCTCAAGCTCAGGGACATAAAATAGAATAAAACTATTTATAAAACAGACCTCAAGCCAGTAGGAGACCATAAAATAATTGAGAAGATTAACTTGTCATGAGACGCTGAGTGTCCAAGACTTTTCCTAGGGATGGAGAGAGGGCGAAAGCCAGACTTCCAAGAGTGCCAGGAGGGGAGCGACCCAGCCACGGCTGAACCGGACCTCTCCTCAGGAGACGGGAACAGCGGCCGGGAGAAAGGGGCAGCAGCCCAAGCTGGACTGTTTAGGTAAATGAGCAGGCAACAGCAGGAGACTTAAGCAGTCCTGTTTAGAGAATTGAAGCAATCTATGGAGGCTGGGAGAACTTCATGAGATGCTGGCAGTGGCCCCGCCTTAGCACTACAAGGAAGTTGAGGGCCTCCGGTGACCCTGACCAAACTCGGCCCCAAAGATGAGATAGAAGGCTTTCTCAAGGCATTTGAACACATGGCAGAAGTGGCCAGTTGGCCCAAAGATAGATGGGCTTTTACGTTAGGCCCATATCTTACGGGGCCAGCGCAAGTTGCCTTCAAAGCCCTACCAAAGGCACAGGCCATGAACTACGGCCGGTTGAAAGCTACTATCTTAGACAGGTATGAAATAAACGAGGAAACCTACCACCAGAAATTTCGAAGCTTGACCTGGCGACGAATGGATCGGCCCTGAGCCTGTGTGATTGCATTACAAGATCTGGTGTATTGTTGGTTAGACGCCATGTTGGCCGAGGCCAAAAGAGTAGCTGATAAAGTTGTGCTTGAGCAGTTATTGACCATCACCCCCCAATTGGTTGGCATAAAATAAGCCAGTTTGACCAAAGCCACATGGTTGCTTGAAAACGCCGTGGCCTGGGAAGGCCGAGACTCCAGAGCCGAGAATCCTCCTGGCCAGATAAGGCCACCAGAGACTCTCCGAGGATGACGGGCGCAGCCGGGTCTGAAAATGCCCCCTGGTGGCCCAGGAAAAGGCAGAGCGACACCGATGAGCCCCCCCTGATGATGACCAACAAAACAAGGATAGCCTTGCCGAGTGCCACTCAGAAAGGGGTAACTCAGTCTACAAAAGGGGGCCCAGGCTTTTGCTACACCTGTGGTCAATGGGGGCACTTCCAATCGAGAGTGCCCCCTCATGGAGTGCGATCACAGATGGGATGATGCCCTCCAGTTACAGGAGATGCCATGAAGGCTGGATCCTCTCATAGTAACAGTAGTACTAGTGGGTCGCAACTTGAGGGCTATTGTGGATTCAGGTAGCTGAATCAATTATTGGGACCCATTTATTGCCGGCAGAGATGCCTGTACAGAGGCATGCAACAGTAGCGTGTTTTCACCGCCACAAGGAAACCTACCCAGTAGTCCAGATCGGGCTGAAGTGGGAAGGTCAAACGTACCTCATGGAGATGGCTAGGGTCCCTTGTTTACCTTTTCTGGTCCTGTTCAGGAGGGACACCCTGTGTTTTGCAGAGATCTTACAAAAACTACAGACTGGAGGATCGTGGTCAGAGGTGTTGGCAATGGAAGTGGAAACTGATGGGGAAGATCCAGACGAAAGACCCACACGGACAGAGCCCAACATGGAGACTGAGGTGCAACAGTGGGAGCAATGCGCAGACGACATGTTCAGGCAAGCCCAGGAGGGAGATAGCTCATTGTCCTTTCTTTGGAAAATGGTAACTTGGAGGGAGGGACAGGTAGTGGATGAAAGCTGAGCCCAAGGGTACCCCCAAATCAGGCAGAAGAACGGGGGTGGTATCAGGTCAAGAAAGCGAGGGGCCAAGAGGTGTGGCAGTTGCTTATACCCCGGGAACATTGGGAACATTTGTTCGGACTGGCCCATGATCATGCTTGGGCCGGCCACCAAGGATTCAAGGGGACCCTTATTAGGCTAGAAGCCCGGGTGTTCTGGCCATCCATCTCGCAGGACATAAAGAAGTTTTGTCAGTCGTGCCCTTGGTGTCAAAAGATGCCGCAAAGAGGTCCCCCAAAGGTGCCCTTACCACCCTTGCTAAGTATAACTGCGCCATTCGAACAAGTCAGGTTGGATTTCGTAAGGCCACTTCCTCGGACTCCTCAAGGTTACAGGTATATATTAGTTTTGGTGGACTATGCATCCTGCTATCCTGAGGCAGTCCCCATGGAGACTCTGCAGACAACAGGGGTATGACGAGCTTTAATACGTTTCTTCGCTCAAGTGGGACTTCCCCAAGAATTAATATCAGACTGGGGAACCTCTTTCACAGCAGCTGTAACCCTCCAACTATGCCGAACTTTTGGCATCTGACAACTATTCACCTCAGTCGCGCATCCCCAAACAAATGGGCTAGTCAAGCGTTTCAATCAGACGCTAAAGAACATGCTGAAGAAGTTAGCTGAGGACAAACCCCATCAGTGGGATCTTTTCTTAGATCCAGTGTTGTTTGCGGTGAGAGAAATGCCCCAAGCATCCATCCCTGACAGTAGCCTGGGTTTGCAGGACAATGCAAGGTACCACAACCTATACCTGAAATTAAATGACGTCATAGCTGTGCAACTCTAGCTATGCAACTCTAGTATACCATCTTTAGCATAAGGACCTTTATTTTTATTAAGATTGTTTTTTGGAAAAAGGTAATCCAGTCCTGTTTTAGGCATAATAGGAGTGGTAAACAAAACACGAGACAAGCCACTTAAAAAGCCAGTCCCATTGATTATAATGAGCAATTTAAGCATGAACTCGCAGCCCCCGCTCTTCCCCCTGCACTCCTCCCTGAGGCAGCCCTCCCATCTCACGGCCTGCCTCCCCCCAGCAAAATCCCTCCCCCGGAAGTTGCCCTGCTAACTCGACTGGGCATGGCTGGCCTCAGGCTGCGCCACAGTGTTCCTGTGCCACGCCGCTCCTCGGCCTCTTGCTTCTTTTTAAACTTTTGCCTTTTTCTTGGCAGCGATCACCGCCACGAAGCCCCTTAGGAGGCCTCTTGGCTGCGCCATTGCTGCACCTCGGCCGGCCACCGTGGCCTGCCTGCGGCCTCAGGAATGGGCTGTAAAAATCTTCATTTTGTGTATTGCCAAAGAGCAAAAGGAGCTTGTGGACTTTGGTGCTTTGAGCCACGTGAGTTCATTTAGCAATGGGGGAGGGGGGGAGATTTAAACTCCTCTTTTGATAACAGCAATATTTTATCTGGAGAGATAAAATTTCAAGACAGTAAGGTTGTCTGTATGTTTCTTTAGAGATCTGGATTGAAATATTGTACATTCATCCTCTCGATTGAAATGATTTAATAGCCAAATCAAACATTCACAGCACCAATCTGTTGCCGCAGTTCAATAATTCTTTTATATGGAAAAATGTAATGTCTTCCCACTCAAATTCCTGCTGGGTAAAGAAACTCTGCTCTTTTCAAATATTTAGATTTTGGGAACACTTTAGCTGGTGCAAGAGAAAGCAAGGCATGAATTAGCTGTACCCCTCCCACTCCCTGTGCAAACACTATTGTACTTGCTTGACTGAGAAACAATGAACCTCCCAATAGGGCCTGAAAAATATATTACTAAAGTTACAGTGCAATCCTAGGTTGAGTTGCACCCTCCTGATTTCAATGGGTTTAGAAGGACGTAACTCATCTTAAGACTGCACTGTTAATTCATCATTTTGTATCAGACTATTTAACAGAGTACCAACTCCAAGGAGTTCTTACTGGATTATTTTATCTTGACTCAGGGCCAGTGTATATAGTCAATGGTATTGAGTTATGAAGGCTTTCTTGGACTCTTATTACTTCAGAATATAGGTGCATGACAATACTGTCACATAGATGAAACCACCTACACACCGGAAACTAGAACATCAGGAATAAAGGTTCAGTCAAACCTTCTCCTTAATGCAGCAGTTTTCCATATTTTTCATGGGGGAATGTCTGAACACAGAGTACTAACTCTACCTGCCTCTTGTAGTGGTTCAGTCCACTATTTTTTGGTCCACTAAACCACTTGGTATAGTTCTGTTGACTATATTAACTGGACAGCAGACACTGATTTCTGTGACTAAAATGTCTACATGTCACCTCTAAAAGTTCCCAAAGAAAAACCTAGCTCTTAGCCTTAGCTGGAGCATAATTTGTGGTGAGGGGAGATAAGGATGACTCTGGATAGCTGGGCCCAGCATTGGGTGTCAGTGAGTTAGCTCTCAAGCAGCTTCCTGCACCCCCCCCCCCAGGGTCAGTCCATTGCTGGGAAGCTGGGGATCTGTAGACCAGAGAGCTGCAGGCTTCTCTCTGGTCCATGGCTGAGGTTGAAAAGAAATGGGCTGAAGGTGCCTTGGGCATTCAGGAACTCTCTCCTAGTAAGACTATAATAGCTGTACATCACCTCTGAAGTTCTCATAAGAAAATGCATGTTACACCAGCAAATTCAGGTTTCCCCTGCAATAAGCAGAGGGAAAATGTGTGAATGTGTTACAGAAAGATTCTTAGCTCTCCTGAGCCCATCAATGGTGGTTACATCTGTAAGGAGAGTCTTGGAGTTGGTGGCCTTGTTCATCAGAAAGGGTCTATACATTTTTCATGGGGACAAGGTTGTCCTTAGGCAAGATCCAACCTTTGTACCCAAGGTAAACACCTCTTTTCATAGACAGCAGGAACTGCAACTGCCTTCCTTCTTTCCACTACCTAAATTACACCAAAAAAAGGAGTGGCATAAGCTAGATGTAAGGCATACCCTTAAAATTTGTATAACTCACACAGAGGACTTAAGAAAGACAGACTCACTATTTATTTCACTCATAGCCCCTAATAAAGGGTAGAAGCTATCCAGAGTGGCTATCAGCAGTGCCATTTGGCAGAGTATTGTGGAGGCATACAAAGCAAGCAAGCTTCCAATACCAGAAGGCATTACAGCACACTCAGTCCGAAGTGGAGCCACTACTACAGCAACATTCACTAGACAAGCTTCCATTGAGGAAATTTGCAGAGCAGATACATGGTTGTCGATTTCCACCTTTGTTCGACACTACCGTCTCAACATCTGTTCTGCTGAAGCAGCATTCAGCCAAAGAATGTTACAATCAGTCGTAGAGGAAGATTAGTCCCACCTAGAAAACAGAGTTTTAGAATATTTCAACTTTCAAGATGCCCCCTGCCTCAGAGCAAGAACGAACCTTGTTTACTTACTGTGAAGGTTCCTTCTTCTTTGAGGTAAGGAGGGCATCTTGCCCACCCTGGGCGAAGAAAGAGTAATAAGAAGTGGAGTAATGGCAGGAAAAAACGTTAATAGAAGAATAGATCAAGACTAGTTGATGATGCAAGGGCTATTTCGAGACACAAAATGTGAGGACATGACAGAAGAGAAAAGATCATAGATCTATATCTTTCTCTATAAGTATATATGCCTGTTTTTCTTTCTTCCTTATTCTTGTTTTTCCTATTCGAATTTACATGTATTTTTCTCTGTTCTTACTGATATCTATAGTTTTATAATTTAAGGTTTGTTATTGTAAGGGCTTTGATGACACTTGGTTAAGCTTGGATAGTCATGAAACTGAGGCGATTCCAGACAAGGAGACAGGAAGAAGGAATAAGATCCTACTCCCTGGGCAACCAATAGGAATCATCCAACTTTCAAGATGCATTCCTTACCTCAGAGCAGAAGAAATCTTCACGGTAAGTAAACAAGGTTCATTTACACAGGGGAAAAATTAGTGGGCACAAAAAAGATTAAACACTCTCTAGCTTGCCAGTTCTCCTCTAGTGCCCCTTGCCTCCATACTTGCCTTACAAAGAGAACACAGGGATGTGAGACCTGTGTTTCTCCTGCAATATGCTGCTCTGATCTGAATGTATGATACAGTACTTTATTACATTACTTCCCTAATTGCTTCAGTTGTTTGTTGTCATTCTTTAATCCTATTAATTAATTACCCTAGATACCAAAAGAAAGAGGACAGTGGTGTACAGACAACAGTCAGACTCCTAGGAAGTCCTTTTGCTGTGCCTCCTAGAACACATAAATGTGGCTTACACTGAATCATCCCATTGGTGTATCCTAGTATTGTCTACTAGACTAGGGTTACCGACCTCTAGGTGAAGCCTGGATGTCCTTTAATTACAACTGATCTACAGTCTAAAGAGATCAACTTGGAGAAAATGGCAGTTTTGTACAGCATTACATCCCGGCTGAGCTCACTCCTTTCCCTAAAATCCACCCTCACCAGGCTCTGCCCCCAAATCTCTAGGAATTCCCCAACTGTAGTTGACAACCCTAACTCAGACTGGCAGTAGTGAATGTCTTTCACATCACCTCCTTCTTGGTCCTTTTTAACTGGATATGCTGGGGATTGCAGCTGAAACCTTCTGTGTGCAAGGCAGATGATCTACCACTAAGCCACAGCCCCTCCCCAAAGGCTGGCATGACCTCCATATCATTGACTGTAACAGTACAGAAAAGAGTTATGAAAGGTATTCTGGTTCTCTTATACTTCATTAGAGGAATTAGACAAGGGCAACACTCACTTTCCATGTCTTTTCAGTTGGGCCAGAACAGAGCAAGAAAGACCACACCAGGCGGAGAGCTCTTTTCATTCAAATAAAGCTGGATGTTTGTTGAAAGACAATTGTGATGGAAAAGGGGTTAACCAGCAGCAAAAGCTGACAGACGAAGAGTGGGCAGAACCAGAGAGCTGATACTCTGAGCTGAGAGAGAGACAGAAAGCATTCGAAGCGTCGGGACCCAGCCTGGATAGGAGGCTGTGAAGAGAGTCGAAGCTTGGGACCAGCCAGAGAGGGCTGTGTTAGATTGGAAGCTTGGTAGCGAGACTGAGCGGAAGCCAGCCTGTACTCTGTGAACCTGAGGGGTTCAGTGAAAGCCAAAGCTATTGGAACGCACACAACCTGTGGGAGTGACAGGAGTGAGAACTGGGTTAGAGAGGGCCCATTCTCAGGTCACAAGGGGAATTAATCTCTGAGGTAGAGCTATTCCGGTAGCAGGAAGGTGTGGAGAATTACAGCCACTTAGGTGGGGTAGTCAGAGAGAGAGAGAGCTAGGCTGGGGTCAGAGTTTTGAGAGTCTGAAGCTGAATGACAGACTGAGAGTCTGAACGTCTGCATAATAGTTCTGAGAGATAGAACTAAGCTTGAGAACTGAAGGAACTTGTGTGAAGGAAACATCTAAGCTATTTCTTTGAAGTAATCTTGCTTGTATCAATCTAACTCTGAGTTTTCCCTCCAAAATTTCTGCCTTTTCTTACAAACCAATCTCTGTGAGTTCTCTTTAATAAACTTCCCTGTTTTCTCTGTTTAAGTTGAAAAGCCTCTTGTCTCCTATTTCTCATTGAGGTAAATACGGGTGTGGGACTGGAGGAGAAGAAAGAAATAATTCTCCTCACAAATATACTCAGGCCAACGCCTTTTCCCCTCAGCACATTCGGCCGGGCTGAGTGAGTGGGATATTGAAGTGGTTGGAAGGGGGGGGTGCGTCATAACAATGAACAATTTTTGATTAAGAAAGTTAAGAACCATCATTGAAGGTAGTAGGGATGCTACTAAATATCACAGTCATTATAAAAATTCCAGTTTCTTACATGGATTTTCCTCAGTCAGAATGAAAATGTAATTGACTTTTCCCCCTTGACCACACTAATGCAAATCTATACAATTGCTTATTGGATGTTTCATGCTATTTGACTGCATTGTTTCATGCTATTTGACTGCTGTAGCCTAACGGGTTGCCAATCTCCTGGACTGGTCATGGCAACCCCGGCAGATGTGTGCAGCAGCCTCTCCAGACCAAGTGGCAAGCCTGTGCCGCCATGGAAAGGACTCCTCTTCATCCCTCGAAACCAGCAGTCCCAGAGGGCATCCATGTTCCTGTGTATCCTGCTCTAGTGAAAGCCATATTGTAGGGAATATGTCCAGGCATGTAGCCTGCACCAGCACCCCCCCTCTTGCAACATCAGACTAGTTCAGCAAAGCCATTCAGCAGACATTAAGATAACAATGACTCGCTCTTCAGCAACGATCTCCAGACATTAGCAGCGATCGCACCTTTTGTTTCAAGCCATTAAGCCAATCAGTGAGACTCCTGACTTCTCCTGGGGTTGCATAAGCCATTGGAATCAGAATAGATTTCCAAATTCTCACTACTCCACCCCAAGCCACAGATTAAGTCTGTTGTCACCTTTTTGCCACCTGGGAACCTAGGAGGAGTGAAACCCTTCTCCCCGCCGCCAGAAAAACAGTATAACTGGCGTGCTCCCTGCCCATTCGCTCTCTCTCTCCCTTGGGCCTTCCCCTCCATACTGCTTGGCACTCTGCCAGAGGGGGTGTTCATGCTTGGACACCTAGCCCCCCCCCCCCGTCCCCTTTTTATCCCCCAAAGCTGCATGGAATTCAGGACGGACAACTACTCTGCAAGAGAGGTGCAATATATTTCCTCCTCTGCCTGCCACATGGCAAAAGTCTCTTTATTCCTCTCTTTATTTCCTAGATTCTCTGTATGTGTGTATGCATAATTGAATGCTTGAATATATAAACACTATTTAATTTGGAATCCTTTGTGTCTGTCTTTATTCAAGGTCTCATTAAACGGATTCTGGTAGAGTTGAGTGCGAACCCGCTATATAAATACATAGTTACCGATTGCTCAGCTAATTTCCCCATATAAAGGAGCAATTCGGGTAACACTGCATTGTTTTACACCATATAATCTGCACTGTCTCGAGGCCAAACTAGATGTTACAGTGGCCACAGAACCACCCCGTGGCCATTGACACCATTCTGGAGAAGAATTTGACCATTTATTTATTTATTTAGCTAATTTGTAGCCCACCCTCCCCAGCAAGCTGGCTCAGGTTGGGTAACATCAGTTTAAAATCCAACAATCACATTAACAATAAAATTAGCATTGAAAATTTAACTTAAAACCTCTAATTGAAGATGGTGCCTGAACTAATTGAAGATGGTGTCCTTTGCTGTAAGAGCCCCTGCAGGCGGCTGCCCCTCCACTATACCATTTCATACATATGAAGGGGGAGCATTGGGGAGGCCAGCAAAGATGGTATTTGCAGCTTCCCTCAGTTGTAGGCCTGGTGGAAAAGCTCTGTGGTGCAAGCCCTGCGGAACTCTTTAAGGTCCCTCTGGGCCCTGATGTTCCTTGGCAGAGCATTCCACCAGGCCAGAGCTGAAAAAGCCCTGGCTCTTGTCAAGGACAGCTGCACATTCTTAGGGCCAAGAACCCTTAAAAAATGCTGCAAGGACCTGATCCTGATTGGGCCCATGGCACGGGGGGATCAGGTGATGCTGTTCCCCCCTGTGCTTTTGCTAGTGCCAAAGAAGCTATGGGGGGCTGTTTCAGCACTTGAAAGGGTACAGGGGGCAAACATGTTTTCCTGCTCCCTCATGCCAGAAGCACCATCAGGATCAGGCCCTCACAGCATTTTTAAATGGCCAAATTCTTCTCTAAGATGGCATCAGTGGCCACAGGCTGGACCCGTGGCTAGCGTAGCATCTAGTTTGGTCTTCAGTGAGAAACGTGGGGTATAAATGAAGTAAGCAAATAAAATAGTGCAGTATTGGGGAATGGGGAAGTAAGGAAAGATAAGCAATCCTTGTTTGCAGCTATCTTTTATCAAATTGATACCCCACTATTAGCAAGAAGATTCCAATTCATACTAGATCTTTTAAGTCAGTGAACTAATGCTATTCAGATTGCAGATACTGTTGTTGTTTTTTTGCTGGTCAGTGACCGTAATAATAAATTATTATTCTTATACAGATCACAGATAATTTCTCAGACTATTTCAATGGAAAGAAGCAGCTTTGTTTGACAGGAACTACTCAATGGTGTTGTGTTCAGAAACCTCTTATAGTTATAATAATAGAATCTTAGAATCAAAGAGTTGGAAGGGGCCATACAGACCATGTAGTCCAACCCCCTGCTTAGCATGCCTCTGTGCTGTACAGCTTCCCATATTGTATATTACAAAAGGAAACACAATTATGCCAGTGTTAATATCAGAAACCATTTTCTCTTGACTGGATGGCAACAAAATGGCTGCTGCCTATAGGGATGCCAGCCGCTAGGTGGGACCTGGGGATCCTCTGGAATTACAGCTCATCTCCAGAGTGCAGACATCAGTTCCCTTGGAAAAAATGAATGCTTTGGAGGGTGGACTCTATGGCATTGTACCCCTCTGAGGTCCCTGTCTTCCCCAGGCACCATCCCCAGATCTCCAGGAATTTGGAAGGGGTCACCCCCCCCTCCATAGAGAAACACTGTGAAGTTTACAATGATTCCCTATGGAGGAGGGGGCAACGCCTTCTGGACCCCATAAAATTGGACCCCCCGACCCAATATTCACCAAACTTCAGGGGTTGTGCAAGGAGAGTCCCTTCAAGCTACACTGTGAATTTGGGGGCTCTACCTCAAAAAAGTAATGACTACAGGAGAATTACACAACTTTAAGGTTGACAATGAGGAAATTGAAATTGTTCAAGACTTTCTATTCCTTGGCTCCACCATCAACCAAATGGGAGACTGCAGCCAAGAAATCAGAAGGAGATTGAGACTGGGAAGGGCAGCCATGAAGGAGCTAGAAAAGATTTTGAAGTGTAAGGATGTGTCACTAGCCACCAAGACTAGATTAATTCATGCCATCATATTTCTTATTACTATGGATGGGTGTGAAAGCTGGACAGTGAAGAAAGCTGATAGGAAGAAAATAGATTCCTTTGAAATGTGGTGTTGGAGGAGAGTGTTACGGATTCCGTGGACTGCCAAAAAAAGCAAATCAGTCAGTCATAGATCAAATCAAGCCTGAACTGACACCAGAAGCTAAAATGACTAAACTGAGTCTATCATATTTTGGTCACGTCATGAGACGACAAGAGTCACTGGAAAAGACAGTCATGCTAGGAAAAGTTTAGGGCAGCAGGAAAAGAGGAAGACCCAACAAGAGATGGATTGACTCAATAAAGGAAGCCACAGCCTTCAATTTGCAAGATCTGAGCAAGGCTGTCAAAGATAGGACATTTTGGAGGACTTTCATTCATAGGGTTGCCATGAGTCGGAAGCGACTTGACGGCACTTAACACACACACCTCAAAAAATGTCCCCCGGAGAAAATTTAAAAATACTTACATTTTAGACTTGTAAGTAATGCCACCAGCTACTTCCTCCCTCAAGACACTAATGTTCCCATGGTTAATTGCAGGGTTACAATCAATCATGGGAAATTGAGTTTTCCCACATTTGTAATGGCTGCTTCCTTCCTTTCTACCTTGAAAAAAGCAGAATAATTTTCCGGAATTGCCTATTTGGCTTTAGCTTTCTCCCCAGGTTTGTAAATTCAGTAAACCTGAACTGAAAATTTACCGAAATTGCTAATTTCGGGTTTATTTTCAGTTTGGGTTTAACGATATGCACATCTTCACCAAACTTTGGAGTTCGTGCAAAGAGAGTTCAAGCTATGCTGCAACTTTGGGGGCTCTACCTCAAAAAATGACACACACACCCTGGGGCCGCGAATTTTTTCAGGAAACCTGGA
Source organism: Euleptes europaea (assembly GCF_029931775.1). NCBI lineage: Eukaryota > Metazoa > Chordata > Lepidosauria > Squamata > Sphaerodactylidae > Euleptes > Euleptes europaea. Next base: position 94,645,120 of record NC_079316.1, on the reverse strand, counting down.
AATAAGCCGAATGCCCATATTTACCAGTATGAGTATTTGGATTATTTCAAGCTTACTGGAAAAAATCAGGCCCAATAAACCCGAACCCAAAATTTACCCTTTTTTTTTTTTTTTTTTTTTTTGCACAACCCTATTTCCAAACCTGGGTCTGGCAGCCCTATCCCCCCATCCCCTACCTAGCAACCATAGCTGGCTCCCAATTTGACTTTTGAGGCCCAAATATTTTCTCATGTTCCCTTCCAATTTTTGCATATAATCCCTGAACCTCTGGCCAGCTCTGTTTCATTATCTGTTTGGAAGTAAGGAGTATGTGCAGACATTTCTACAGTCTTGTGTTTTAATGTTAATCATAAAAATTAGACAGTATGCCAGTTCTTGTGGGAAAAGGCACTGGATGAACACTGTTACCACAAGTCTCTCTCCCAAGATAAATCACTCCCTTCCATTACTAAAGACATGTGCAAACAAGCAATTTTGTTCAAAAAATTCAATTTCATCCTCCAATAACATCCATCTATTTTTATGAGAACCATTTTAAGCTTAACACAACCTTTGTAATCCTTGCTGTATAACTGGATATCCTTTGGGACTTTCTTTCATTCTTGAAGATTTGGTAACAGGTTCACACAGCAGCCTTCTCTGCTAATTGTAGGAGCCATTGAAGTTCACACAGGAACACCCATACGAATTACCTGTTGGAAAAGGGCTAATGTTGTAGAAATTAACTGCTTGTATAATTGCCCTGATTTGTATCCCAGGCACATGCATGAAACATTTCTCTTTTGCTATTATTTAGGAATGAACTATCCTAACATATCCTATTAAATTGTTACCCTTCCCTTCTTTCAACAAATGTTAGTATACAACAGTGATTTTTGATGGGGGCTGTTCCCACACACACACTGGCCAATGTACAGATTGAGGGTGGGGGGGCATTCGGCATTTTGAGGAGAAACACAATAAAATCCTAAAAATCTCTCTCAAGTCCTAAAACCGTGGCACTCAATAAATAAGAATCAAACCTAACTTTAAGGACTGGTCTCTCATTGAATGAGGTCTCATTAAATGCATGCCTGTGATCTATACAGCATGGACATTTTCCACAATATGCCTATGTAAATGAAATTGTCTTGTCTGGAGTGTTGTTTTTAAGCCTTTATTTTTATTTGCTATGAGTTTGTTCACCATCTCAGATTTTTCCCCATGGCAAGTAAAACTGCCTTTTAAAAATTGGCCCTAGTCATTTCCAGCAGCTGGAAATGAAGAACATAATAAGATGAAGCTTCTTCTAACAGGAAGCAAAAGTGATGGAGAAAGCTTTCTCACCTTAATTTCTTTCTTTCTGGCTATTGTTTTGGTGCAGGAACAGAACCAGCTTAAAAAAAAAACTGACAGCCCACATTCTCTTGTGCATATATACCTTCAGTAGTCCCATAGCCTATTTTATTTATTTTGAGACAAAAGAAAATGTATTTGGGGGTTATGTCTGACAGAGCTTAAGGGGTAATGCTGGCACCTTTAGCCTGGCCTTGTCTCCTGTATCTCAATTGTATTCTGACAGACAGGTTCCATCTACACATCATCATGTGCGGGAAAGGTGCTAAAGGCAGAAGAACCTTGCCAGAAAAATGTGGCAAGTCAGTTGCATTTCAATCAAGGCAAGCATTCAGGAACAGCACAGCAATTTAAAAAGTGAGGAAAACTACCAGTTATGATCATCCATTGCAGATCCCACAGTGGTGTCAAAATGGCAGGTGTCATTTGTCGTGCACAGGTGATAAAAACTGCACCTGTTGAAATTCTCTTTGACATAAGGGCACAAAATCTCTGTCTTCCTTTGGTCATCCTTCCATCAAAAGGAAGAGTTATTCTGGCAACTATATCTAAAATAATAACTTAGGTTTTCCCATTCTTGGGTGTTAAAAAATACCAGTCTATAAATATCAAAGGCAGGTAGTTTTCTTTTCCCCAAATGGTAAACTGATAATCAAAGACTATTTTTAAAAAGATTAGCAAGTGGTATTTGAAAGCAAAACATTTAGACAAGGCAACTTTTTGAATCACTTCAAAGTAATCCTAAACTACAATACACTCAACCAAATTAATTTCCAATAAATTTCTAAATAAACAGCTGTTTTTTATGATTTTACAAGTGACAACCCAAGAGAAACTCATAGGTTTCCTATGAGGAACGCTAACTGGTTCCTGCTTTGTTTGGCTTCTGACACCTGCCCCGAGCCACCTTTCTCTACCCATTCCTCCCACTGCTACCTCTTCTTCCTTCTTCTCCCACCCCTTACCTCAGCACTGAACCCCACCTTCCCTTGCCTTCCTGCTGCCCCCTCTTTCCTCAGTCTGACCTCCTCACTATGTCCACCCACCTCTCTCCTCACTCAGCAGGCCTTCCACTTGCCAGCCCACCCATCTAAAGCACTGCAACCTGCTCGCTTCAGGGGCTTCCCCCCACCACAAGCAGTGGGGTCGGCAGTGGCAGCTCCTTTTCTATCTGCTCAGCTAATGTGGTGAGGGGGTGGTGGCAACTCCTCCTCCTGCCACCTTCCTGAAGTTCTGTTTACCAGCCTGGCCTTCTACCGTCCCATCCACCTGCCCTTACCACCAGTGCTGCTGCATCTCAAGCAGCAGGTACAGTGATAGCTCCCCCCCCCAAGGATCATGCAGTGGGAAGCAGCAGTGGCCTCTGCCCTAGCTCTACCCACCATACCATCCCCTCCCCATCGTTCCACCATTCTGTCTACCTGCCTCCCACCACTCTGCCTGCCTGCTCCCCTTCCTCTGCCATCAGGCAGCAGCTACAACAGAGGTGTGTTGTCTGCGCATTTGTAGTCAACACTGCTGGTTGGGTATTTACCCACCTCCTCAATCCCCCCCCCAGGTTTCAGATGTTTTAAAGAAAACCTGGGAGAGCCCCCCATGTTTTGGGGAAAACCTCCCTTCTCTCGATGTGGCGTAATGCATGGATTTAAGTATCCACAGATGGGGCCATGTTGACTATTATATACTGGCAAACGAGGAATCTGCAAGAACTTGTGCAGGTCACTTCATGTTCCTCTGTATAGTCATGACCCCCAAAGAGCTGTTTCTGGACTTCATTCTGGAAGCCTCCAAAGTGGGGCCTGAAGAGACAGAAACATGGCCTGGGAGCAGGGTTGCCAATCTCCAGATAGTAGCTGGAGATCTCCCGCTATTACTACTGATCTCCAGCTGATAAAGAGCAGTTCACCTGGAGAAATGGCCACTTTGGCAATTAGACTCTATGGCATTGAAGTCCCTCCCCTCCCCAAACTCAGCCCTCCTCAGGCTCTGCCCCCAAAATCTCCAGGTATTTCTGAACCCAGAGCTGGCAACCCTACCTGGGGGACAGCAGGAAATTCTGGAAGACCCCTGCAGAGCAGATGCCCCTGGCCATTCTGTTCCAGAACTTGGCCCTAAGGAACTTGCAGTTGGAGCTCCTTCACCAGAATTTCCCCGTGTCCTCCCAGGTCCTGGTGCAACTAAGTGCAAGTCCTGGACCCAGGCCACTAGGTGCAAGGTTTTATTCCTGTTCTACTCCTTGACTCCAGCTCCTGTTGACACCCCAAGCCTCACTATCAGGCCTAAGGGCACTACTCCAGAGGAGACCTGCAGAGTGCAGGACATGTAGTCTCTTCTGCCCACTATGTCCTATTTCTCTCCCCCAGGCAGCCCCCATATCCTCTCCACTTTCCTGCTTTTTTCTCTCATGCAGCGGGCCACTCTGGCCGGGCCGCCGGGAGGGGGTGTAAAAGGTGGCCCCTCCCCTGCGACGGCCATTCCTTTCCCCCCTCGCACGCCGCTTGTCCCACCCACCCTCCCCTTGTGCATCGGGGTTTCTGCTGGGTTATATGTCACAACTGATGGTTGGCGGTTTGGGCATGGGGCCGGATCCAGTTTCAGGGAAAGATGGCCTGCGTGCCCCGCTTCCCATTCTGGGGACCCTAATAAGGGGTTTTGGGGGGAGGCCAAGAATGGTTAAGCTTGTCTCGGGGGCTGCGGTGGGGCCTCCTCCCAAGTGGCAGCGGACCACGGCTGGCTGCCGCCACGTGTGTCCCAGCATACTACTATCTCAGGCTGCGCCCAGCAGGCGGGTTGGGCGCAGGGTGTGATCAGCTGGCAGACGGGTCAGCTGATCCCTGGATCCCGCCCTCCATGCTTGCCAATGCCTAACGCTGTAATCAATAAAGTTGTGGCCTGTTTACTCCAGCCGCTGAGTACTAGTCTTTCTTGGTAAGAACACGCCTTCCCGTCTCCAGGGAGGGCGGCCCCCGGGGTGGCCATGCCCCCCTTCTTTCACTTCCCCCCGTTCTGTTCCCCCCCATAAGGCTGGGGCCGCAATCCCTCCTTCCTCTGCTGCAATCTCCACTTCCCAATCTTCCGAGGGAGTTTGTGGTGCTTCCTGCTTTCAGCATAGCGGGGCAGGCTCTGCTCTTCCTCCTCCCGTCTAACATAGTCTCTATGCCTGGGCCTCCCCCTCTAAGCGGAAGCACACTAGCAGCTTGATGGGAACTCAGCCCGGGGCAAACTTTCCCTCCCCCTCCATTCCTCACCAATATCATCACGTTGACTGGATTCCTGCTGCTTCCGGCGCCGTGGCAAGCAACCAAAGTGGTCTTTAGTAGTGGCAGAGGCGGCCAACTCTTTCTCCCACCTCTTTTTTCAGCTTCCCACCTCTCTCTCTCGGTTTCTGTCCTGCGCAACAACTCTTCCAAGGATGCACTTCTCCGGAGGGAGGATTTGGTGGACAGTCAGGCTGGTTGCCTTAGCCGACTTCTCAGGGGAATTTGGGGGGGGGGGCAGAGTCGTCATCTCGAACTCTTAACTCACGTCTCCTCTGCTCCTCATCTCTCGGCTCGGTTCTGCTGGGCACATCTTGGAGTGTAAGAGGAGCAGCTGGGGCTGCCTGACTCTTGGGGCGCACAGCCTTCTTGGTTTCTGTGGGAACGGCATTACTCCATCGCACCTTCTGCTGCGGCCCAGGCAGGGAGCATTCCCCCTCCTCCTCCGAAATATGAAGTCCAACAAGCCAGTCCCCTCCATAGTTACGAGGCTGCTCCCATCACACCACTCAAGGGCAGCCCCTGACTTGCTGCCATTGCCAAAGTCCTAACTGACACTCACCAAAATAATAAGAACGCTTCGTGCTTCATGCTGTAACCTCAGCACAAAAAGGTATAATGACTTTAAGGCTTCAGTTCGAAATCACACTGCTATGCCAACATGTCGAAAAAGGCAGGTGCCTCTGCACTTGGGTTGCTCTTTGGGGGCAGATAGCAAAGTCACACTTTAACAATCCCTGAGCAAAGAAACCCTCTAAGCTCAGTAAGAAGCCTGCCACCAGTCCTCATTTAACCAGTTTAGCCCAGGCAGAGGATAAGGGCAGCCTCTGTCTGCTGGTACCAAATTAGCAAGTAGCGCTCACCTTGCGGAGAAAGACTCTCAACAAGGTGAAGCCACAAAAGGATAGGGTTTGAGTTTGGTAAGCGGACCCCACTTAAACAAGCCACTTAGACTTAGAGCTTGAAGCCAGTTAAAGTCAGGAACCACAACAAAATAGTTTAAAGGTTTATTCAAAAGTTTGTGCAAAGACACAGGCAAAAAAACAAAGCTTTTAAGCAACTAACTACACAGTAAGGTTTCCTTGGTTCAAAGCTTGGCAAAAGGTATAAGCAAGTTACATAATGTTACCAGTTCCAAAAATAAAGTCGCACAGCATTTCAGCATTCAGTATGGCATTCCAAAGGTTCAGTTTGGCAGAGTCCCACCCTAAAAGACATTGAGAAATCTAAAGGGATTTGATGGAGTCTCCATGCCGCCTGCATGTCAAGACAACCACACACTATAGCTAGGACTGATCACCTTTATTCCCAAGAACCTGAGTGGGGTGAGCTCAAAGACCCAATCAGGTTCTGAGAATGCCAATAAACCAGATGATTAACGATATGTCAAAACATTGACCAAAAGGGTTGCATCAGATGGTTCAGAGGTGAGAAATGCCTGCAGAACACAAATCACCTGGAACCCATCCCTGACAAGATAAGGGCCTAATTGAGAGAGTTATTTCCTTGGTAACCAATTGACCTTCAATTTAGGGAGAACTCAGGAAGGAGGTGCCATAAACGCCTCACAGCTGTGTGTTATCTCTTAGAAGTGAAACTGTTCGCACAGTTGTAAATTAAGACCTTGTATTCCAGGATGCCCATAGTTTGATATCAGAAATTGTTAGGCCACAGCCGGAACCAAAGAGAGCAGCAGCAAGGGATTGTAGGGAACACAATTCCTTGACAGTTATCATATCACCTCTCAATCTTCTCCTCTTCAGGCTAAATATACTCCTTCAACCTTTCCTCATAGGACTTGGTCTCCAGACCCCTCACCATCTTTGTTGCCCTCCTCTGGACACGTTCCAGCTTGTCTACCTCTTTCTTAAATTGTGGTGCCCAAAACTGAACACAATACTCTAGGTCACTGGTTCCCAACCAGGGGTCCGTGGACCCCCAGGGGTCCGCGAGAACTAAATTAAGGTCCCCGAAACAAAGTCATAAACCCATAATAAATTAATATTTTCAATTAAAAGTTCTCTATTATAAAATATATATATTCAAATATTATTCTAAGTTTAATGTTTAACTAACAGTTATGATTAAAGTTTATTTTCAAATTCTCTGAATTTTTATTTTGAACCTTGGGGTCCCTGTACCGAACAAAAAAGTCCTAGTGGTCCCTGGTCAAAAAAAGGTTGGGAACCACTACTCTAGGTAAGGTCTAACCAGAGCAGAGTAAAGTGATACCATCACTTCACATGATCTGGACACTTCTGTTGATGCAGTCCAAGATTGCATTTGCCTTTTTAGCTACTGCATCACACTGCTGACTCATGTTCAGTGTTTGGTCTACTAAGACCCCAAGATCCTTTTCACACACACTACTGCTAAGACAAGTCTCCCCCATCCTATAATTATGCATTTGATTTTTCCTACCTAAATGCAGAACTTTAGATTTATCTCTGTTGAAATGCACATTACTGGTTTTAGCCCAATTCTCCAGCCTATCAAGACTTTGTTTCATTTAAAGAAACTAGGTGTTTGCGCACTACCCCAATGCCAGTCCTAGGCTGCAACCCCCTTCTCTCATGATGTGTTTTGTTTATGCCATGTTGAACACTGTTTCCTTCACAGGAATAGACTGGGGAAAAGTAGGAATTGGGGAGTTCTACCCTCTCTTCAAGTTTTGTTACAATTTCACTTTCAGGACCCTGCAATGGGCTTATCATGTCTTTGTTCTTATTCTTACTCTGTACATAGGAAAAGAACCAGCTTTTCAACTAGTATCTGCAGCTGTGCATTTAATAATGACAGGTCAATCTGCCATTAGCAGAGGAGGCTGTTTATCTCCATGCCTTGCCTTTTCATTCTGTCATATAAAATACTTTTCTGAAGCACAGATTCAAAGGCTAGCTGAGAAGTTGGCAAGCTTAAATTGTGCTCATATTTGAAAACAATCTCTTTCAAATTCTTGGCATTAAGTCTCTTCTGGACAGGGAATTTTTCTTCCCTCAGCCTGATTTGCTCCCATTGGTTATACTTTGGTAAATGTATTCTGTCCAATTACACCTGCATTCAAAATAAATCCATCCTTCCAATGTGGCAAGTACTATATAGAATGTAGCTTTTTATAGAAAATAGCTAGTAGATTTATGCATTATGTTTTAGCAACATTTGAAAAATAAACTAACGGTGAAGAGAGAAAAATAATGCTCCGAAGACCAATAATGAAGATCCTGATTAATTTACCAAAAAGAAAAAAAGGAAAAAAATATATAGCAATATGCAGTTGTACTAACCAAGGTGAAATTGAGCATATAAATTATTCAGGATATTTCCATTGACCCAGAATGTGTCACTTGTAACGAATAGTGATGGGTAAGCAAGCTATAAAAAATGATAAGCTATATACTTTGGCACAAAAGCGGCCATAACAGGCACCTGATCATATTTTGCAAAACACAATTTAATCAAAGGTAGGCTGGAAAATAATCTGTACAATAGAAGGTTTATAAAGGACACCTTCTATAAAGTCAGCTTTTACATTTACTACATCATTAATGTATTAAAATTGAACGTCAATTGTTCTGTACGGAGTCTCTCATAAGTTGCCAGATGCAGATCATGTCACAAACATACAAGACAGAAAGGGGGAGATAACTGCCATGATGTTTAAACTTCAATTGATGCTGTCTGCAGCTCGCCAGGTACTCTGATCCCATGCTCCCTCACTCCAGTGCTAGGACCTGGTCCTTCCCTGTGCACTAGAGCAGAAGCAACAGTCTTCAGCATCAGCAGTGGGAAGGGACACAATGCAGGAGTTCTGGGAAGGAGGTTGAGCAAGGTGCTGGGTTGCCACAATTTTTTTCAGAGTGGCCATAGCCTTCTAATGCTAATACAAACTTTGCATCAGCAAAGCACTGTAGCAAGCTAGCTTCTAAGGTAATTAAAACGGAGAAGGAGCAGGGCTTGTAGGGTTGCCAGCTGAAGGCCTGGCACACCACAGCAGATGGGGGGCAGAGACATCTCAGTGCTCTTAAGGGGGGAATTAATTAGTGGTAAAACCATAGAGTGTCCAGCAATTTCTAGAGTGGTATGACATTACTTCCAGGTTTCCCCTAGAAGTTATGTCACAGCATCATGACAACAGTGATTTTTTAATTATTCACCCTCTGGCCAACAGAGCTGCAGCAGGAAGCACCTTAGCCACTATCAAGTTTTGCATATGCACCACTGCAATGAACATAAGTTGCCGAAGAGTGAACCTCACACAAGGTCAAAGTTAAACAGGAATCCAGTGGCACCTTAAAGACTAACAACATCACTGTTTGTTGGTCACATCTTATTTCATCAGATGTATGAAGTGTACACTTGTTAGATCAGGGGTCTTGAACCTGTTTGAGCCTGCAGGCACCTTTGGAATTCTGACACAGTGTGGTGGACAAAACCACAAAATGACTATCACAGGAGAGAGAGCCAACCACAAAGTGTCTGCCACAGGAGATGGAGCAAACCACAAAATGTCAAGGAGTGAGGTTATGCATAATTATAACATTAAATCTTAAGAACTTAAGAACCAGATGGTTCCAAACAAATCAACAAATCAAGCCAACAATACACAACGTGTGAATGAAATCATATCAAAGATTAGCACATTCTGTCCACTACCACTGAACTGTATCTCAATGTTGAAAAGACATCTTCACCCTTTAGCTGCTCTTTAGCCATTTTCAATCTACAGTGAGTGGTTCCCAACAAAATCCAAAACCTACGTATCTTCAAATGTTGGCAAGACTGTGCTATGGCAATTATCTTTTTTAAAACACTGCCATAATCTTTACGGTGAATTTATACTACTCTTTAATGCCACACAGATATCTGAAACTACATATGATGAGTTAAATCCATAAAGATGCGGTACGTCTAGTCCCAAAAATCACAATGTAGATTTTTATTAGCAAAATATGTCAGAGAAACGGATTTTTGAGTTATGTTCTCCCTGTGATTGACTAGCAAATCCCTTTTAGGATTCCACTTTGCAGGTGGCAGTAATTGCATCTCTGTCCATTTCTAGCCACTTCTCTCCCAAATTGGTAAATAATTACAACTAATTGATTAGCTATCCTAACTAAACAAAAAAGTATCAGGTAAACTACCGTGAGCTGATTTCCTATTTAAGGTGTCTATTTAATTTATTGTGGTAAATTATTAAACCAGTTGTCCATGGATTATTTGAATGACACTATAAAAAGTAAAACAGAATGAAAAGTCTAAGTGCAACATTCCAGCAACTTGAACATAGAGACAAAGAGAACTATTACCGTATATACCCGTGTATAAGCCGACCCGCGTATAAGCCAAGGTGCCTAATTTCTCCCCCAAAATGGGGAAAAAATAGGCACCCGCGTATAAGCCGAGGGTCGGCTTATAACCCCTCCCCCCCCGCAGGCTTACCTGACAGGGCTCCCGGCAGCAAGCGGTGCGGGCCTGGCGGAGGCGGGCCCGGCGGGGGCCGGGGCAGCCTCCCTGCAGCTGCAGGAGGCCGCCCCATGCTGCTCCCGGTGGCAGGAAGCGGCGGTGCAGCCCAGCGGGGCCGGGGCAGCCTCCCTGCAGCTGCAGGAGGCCGCCCCAGGCCACTCCCGGCGGCAGAAAGTGGCGGTGCGGCCCAGCAGGGGCCGGGGCAGCCTCCCTGCAGCTGCAGGAGGCCGCCCCAGGCCGCTCTCAGCTGCAGGAAGCGGCGCGGGCCCAGCGGCTGCAGCGGTAAGTTCCCCCCTCCCTTCTCCTTCCTCCCTCCCCCCTCCCTCCCCCCTCTACCGTATTGACCTGCATATAAGCCGAGTTCAGCTTTTCAGCCCTTTTTTTGGGCTGAAAAACTCTGCTTATACGCGAGTATATACGGTATAATAACCATTGTAAAGGAATAGAAGAGAACAACAAAAAAGGAAGACCAAGAGATCTGTTCCACAAGATCCAAGAAATCAACGGGAAATTTAAAGCACAGTTAGGCATGCTGAATGATTAGCATGGAAATACATTAACTGAACAGGACAAAATAAATAAAAGGTGGGAATAATACACTGAAGAACTATACAGAAGAGATGAAAGAATGACAGACTCCTTCCAAGAAGAATCTTTTGAAGAAGAACCTACAGTTTTAGAAAGTGAAGTGAAAGCTGCACTGTAGGGCTGTTGGGGAAAAAATTTGGTACAGTTCGGCTTCGGCAAAATTCGGCCCTTTTAAATTCGGGCCGTGCCAAAGTCTGAACTGCCCCGCTTCGGATCCCAGAAATTCGGGCAAGATCCGGAGTTCGGGGGAAAATTCGCCCCCCCGCGGGCCTTCAGGGGGCTTTCCTGAAGGTGCGCGGGGGCCCTTTAAACAGATCTGTGCCTCCCAGCTGGGGCCCCCGCGCGCCTTCAGGTCTGTTTAAAGGGGGGTGGAACAGGTGGGGTGTTTAAAGGGGGTGGGTGGAACAGATATGTGCCTCCCGGCTGGGACGCGCAGATCTGTTTAAAGGGCCCCCCACGCATCTTCCCGGGAGTCCTGAGAAGGCACGAGGGGGGCCCTTAAAACAAGCCCCTCTGCGCTCTCTGCGCAGGCAGCGCAGAGGGGTTTAAAGACCCCCGCCCCCTTCCCGGGACTCCTGGGAAGGCGGGCGGGGGGTTGTCAAGCCCCTCTGTGCTCTCTGTGCAGGAAGCACAGAGGGGTTTAAAGACCCCCCGCCCCCCCTTCCCGGGACTCCCGGGAAGGCTGGCGTGGCGTTGTCAAGCCCCTCTGCGCAGGCAGCGCAGAGGGGTTTAAAGACCCCTGCCCCCCTTCCCGGGTCTACCGGGAAGGCGGACGGGGGTTGTCAACCCCCTCTGCGCTCTCTGCGCAGGCAGCGCAGAGGGGTTGTGAATTGGCCTTGTCTCCCTGCTATACTTTGGATTCCTGGTATTCTGACTTCTTGACTAACACCCTGACTAACACCTTGGACTGCCCTTGCCTGTACTCTGCCTGAACTGTGAATGACCTCGGACTGCTTCCCAAACTATGCTTCCAGCTTCCAGCCCTCACTCGTTGCCTGCAACATGAGAAGTAAAGGCCATCAAACCCAACCAACATTTGATTGACCTGGCATCCTGAAACTGGTTACTCAGACAAAGTTTGGCCATGGCCTGAACAGTGGAAGCCCAAACACATGGAAGGAAGCCTTTTCCAGATAGATTCTAAAAGTGCCCAATGAAGGGTTCTCTGAGAAGGTTCAAGCTTAGTCTTTTTCTAAACCCAAACTTTCACAAGTCTGGGTGATAAGTGCCAGGTCCTTCAAGAGTGGCTCCTTGGATAAGGCAACTATCAACCGCTCATATAAATATGGTTATGTAGTGTAACCCTGTAGCCTTAGAAAAGCTACTAGTAGTGCACACTCTTTGTGAAGATTCACAGTGAAGTTGCTAAACCGAATGGAAGGACTATATGTTGAAAAACCTTTCCTACGTTTCTGAACCTCCTGTGTTCCCTGTGTATCATAATGTGAAAATAAGCACCTTGCAAGTCAAACCCTGAAAACCATAAACCTTTCTTCAATAACTGTAAAATTCAATAACTGTAAAAAATGGAACCATGCGAAACCTAGAAACCTTTAAGAATTTGGTTAAACTTCTCAAATTAAAAAACTGGTCTGTTGCCCACCCCACCTGCTTTTTTTGCACAAGACAGGAGTGAAAACAAAATCCCACAGGGGAAACTGGAGCAATAACTTCTTCTAGGGCACCCATGTCCTCATAGTGACCAGGAGGGGGCAGAGGAGACTTATTAGCAGCGGGGCTAGGCCTAGGCTGGCACCGCAACAATGTCACTTCCGGCATGGACCGGAAGTGACATCATAGTGTCACCAGTGATGTGGGACACTCTTGTATTTGAGCAAAAACTCTATGATAGAAGCCTGTTTGCCACAGAGTTTTTGCCCACACACCAGAGGGTCCCTCATCTCTAGTGATGCAATGACATCACTTTTGGTCGCACTGGAAGTGACGTCAAGGCCAATGTTGCTGCAATGCTGGTCTAGACTTCCCCTTGTTGCTGGTTAGTACTCCTGCCAGCCAGCTGATTGGCTGTGGGGGTGACAGCTGGGAGCAGGGAATCTCTGACTCCCAGCAGGGGCCTGGCAGCCTTCCTCACAACTACCCTTTGAGGTGGGTTAGGCTCAGAGTGACTGGATCAAGGTCACTACATGAGCTTCATGACTAAGAGGGTGTTGAAACCCAGGTCTCCCAGTCTTAGCCTGATTCACTAACCACTACATGACACTGGTTCTTTCACTTTTTCTATATGTGTGCTTATTTCTGTTGAATAATGCAGTTTGAAGCCAGAGCCAGTTGGAGCTGTAGAAATGTTTTCTGAAATAATTACTTAGAAGTGGAAAATTCAGCTCAGATTACTAAAGGTGCTCTTCATCTGTGCACTGAAACACTCTCATATCGGCCCTGCAGATCCAGCCAAGACAGAATGAAGAGAAAGAAAATGAGACAAAATCCATGTTATCAAGAGAACAAAGCAGATGTCCCTGGACCTTTGAGGCACTTATCTAGAACCTAGAGAGAGAATGATAGTGTCACAACCATTCAAATACTCCCAAAGCCACTAGCCATTTATTGCAAGCTTCAGTGAAAACTAAATAAATAAATCACAACGAAAGAATACCGAAATGCCTCCTCTGGCTAGGAAATAAGTATAGTGTGAGGTTTGATTTTTAAGTATCTCTGCCATGAAAATAATCTTTGTAAAACTAGGGCGGGTGGTCAGTTTCTGGCTGGGATTAGGCTAAAACCAGTGTTTGGGATCCAAAGCAACCACCAAATAAACTCTGCCTGTGGCAGGATTTGCCCATTATGTATCCCAGTTGTTGATACCAGCTCTGTATTGGACAATGTACTGGAAGGTTTTAATAAATTGCTTTCAGGGTCTATGGGGTGTGGTGTGAAGGGGGGAACATTGCATGAGAGGAAACCACCATACCATTTTGTGGATCCCCATCAGTACCTTCTCATTTGTATTCATTACCCAATTGATCCAAGAAGTTCTTCCTTTTTAACATCAAGAACAAACAACATTAGAGAAAGCACAAATGGTCTGCTGTTCTTATTCCCAGTGGTTAAATATGGAGAAACATGATCTTGTATTATACATGCATAGCCTCCTCTAAATAGATTCAATTTGACATGTAGATTCTTAACATTACGAAATCCACCATTTCACCATGTCTCACCAGCAGTGTAATCCTAACCATGTTTATTCAGAAGGAAGCACTTTTAAAATAGTAAATATGCTTCCGAGCAAGTATGCACAATATTATGCTGTAAATCAGTGATTCCCAATGTGGTGCCCATTGGTACCATAATGCCCTCCAATGTATTCCCTAGTGCCCACTTCCTTCTTCCCCAAAGGATCTGTTTCCCAAACCAAATAGCCTATCTTGGCTTTCCTCCACCTCATTGGAACAAAAGGGGCTTCAGAATACCCCAAGAGGAATCACCATTATGTCTGCAGAGAGCACCCACTCAGAAACAGCTACTCCATCATAAGAGGACACTTAGCTTGAAACTTCTGAACATTCTGTGATTGACTCCCTGGCAACCATTGTGTAGTCTGCTGCGCCAAACACATGGCTACCACTTTGTGGTGGTGGTACCCCCTGACTGTCTGCAAAATCCAAAAGTGTCCGCAGTCCCAATAAAGTTGGAAATCCCTGCTGTAAATCAATCTGCTCCATCTTTCAGTGAGACTGAATTTAGACTGTAGGACTCTTGGGTCAGGAACCAGCTCTCAAAGAAAGGATTAAAAGTGGCATGAAGTGTGAGTGACCCATTGTAGAGAAGCATAACATGAATTTAACCCAGGGAGGGGCCTTAAGCTTGATCTCAGAGTGCCTAGGGCCAGTGATAGCCAAGAGGCCGGAGGCCAAGAGGCCCGCACCTCTATGGTTGCGATTACCAAGGAGGAGACGACTCAGGCATCAGGTAAAGGAGTTGTTTATTAAGCCTGTGGGAGAAAAGCACAGCACAGCAGGACTGAAATCAGTTCTCCAAAGATTTCCGCCCAAGGATTCAGCACTTATACATTTTTGCATTGCCCATATTAGGCACGCCTGTTATCTTACACCATCTATTGGTTGCCCTGTCCCATGTCATTCTCTTGTCTCCATGGTCTCCATAGTTTCTGCTATTTTGGGGGATTTCCGTGGTGGGTCTGGATATTGGTCATGTCTATATCTGTGTTCCCCAGGTGCCAGCGATTTGCGTCTTGCAGGGTCAGCGATCATTGCTTTTGCCAACTTTGTGGTTAGTAGTTTTGCTTACGTGGCGGTTAGTAATAGAGCTTTGGGCATCTTGACCTTCACTCCCTATCCTGTCATGGCCTTCTCTATTCTTGTCACTAACTGACTCCCTTCAACCTACAGCCTTCATCCTGTCTGGTGCATGCCTTTTTCTATTCGATTGTCTAAGGGTTTTCCAGCAGTTGAGACTTTTGGACTGGGGACCCCTCGGGAGTTTCCTGGAGCCTTTGGAAGCCTTTCGGAGTTTCCAGTACCTGGGCCAGCTGCAGCTGGCCCATCCATCACCAGCTATCTGGCAACTGCCCACCAAATAACAAGCCTGCCCTCCGCCCCTCAGCTGGCCAGTGGGGAAAAGCAGGCCAGCTAAAGGGGGGACGATTGGCACTATAATGCTAATCTGGGGTAAAGCCGGAAGAGACAGGGTCACTTTAGCACATCCCTCAAAGAAAAAATCTCTATGGGAACCTTAGAGTTTTTGGAGGAATGTGCTAGAGCATCCCCATCACTCCCGGTTTTACCTCGGAAGGGACATTATTTTTTGTGTGTGTGCTGCACACTCGTAAGTCCCTCCCCCCGAAGCTCCCACTGGTGGCAGACCTGTCAACCCTATTGCTTACCCTGACTGGGTCATAACTCTGAGCCTCATGAAAGCCAGAAAGCCATCATGAAGCAAGCCTGGGAAGGATCACTGCCCAGTGCCTTCTGAGCTTGGGAGAAAATCACAGTCATGTCTTCAGTGCCACAGCTACTTTGGAACTCCCTCCTCGGGGAGATCATCTGTCTCCCTTTATCAATGTTTTCCACCAGCCAGGGTTTCCAACCTCCAGGTACTAGCTGGAGACCTCCTGCTATTACAACTGATCACCAGCAATAGAGATCAGTTAACCTGGAGAAAATGGCCGCTTCGGCAATTGGACTCTATGGCATTGAAGTCTGTCCCCTCCCCAAACCCCACCCTCCTTAGGCTCTGCCTCCAAAACCTCCAGCCGGTGGTGAAGAGGGACCTGGCAACCCTACCGCTAGCAGATGATCTTTTTTGTTTCATTTGGCATACTCTCAGTAATGGTTATTGGCCCTGGTGTTGTTTATGTGTTTTTATTGAATTATTTTATAATTTTAAGTGTTGATTTTTAATTGTTCAAATGTTTTAATGTTTGCTGTCTTGGCGACCCTGATCAGATAGAAAGGCTGCATAAAATGTTTTAAATAAATAAATAATACTAGGGTTGCCAACTGCCTAGAGAAAAAGTGTCCTGTTCTTTTAATAAAGGCTTAATGGCATATTTACCTCCATGCCATGAAAAGTATCAGCTGCCCATTACCACACATTAAGCCTCTATTAAAGGGGCAGGACATTCTTTTTCTTCAGGCTGGTTGGCAAACCTAAGTACAATTAAATCCAGTATTATGTTTGCCCTAAAGAGGTGAAGTTCGTATACACATTCTCACAAAACCCCTCTGAGGCAGGTGAAGTTGACAGTGAACAAGACTGGTTCAAGGTCATCTGTTAGCTTAAGGTTTGAGTGCTGAGGATCCACGGTCAAAATTCAACATTGTATTTCCCTATGTTGCACTAGAACTCATTAATATATGTCAGAGTTTAGAAATAAATATAAATATTAATGATGATAATACTTCATAGGTGCAAGTACAGCAAAAGGGATGAATGCTTAACAGCTTCTAAATATAATCTGCATGAGCTATAGTAGCAGAACTGGAAAAACCATCGGCCTATAGATGCATACATACAAAAGGCATAATTCTGTATACTCCATGAGGCAAATGGCTGAGTAATTTATTTCCACCCATTGGTGCTGCAGTATTCTCATCAGAGCCATTGGTCAGCATGTTTGTTTGGATTTAATTGATCCAATGCAGAATACCACAGATTTTTCCAAGGACAAGCATTCTATGTGTAACAATATTTTCAATTATGTTCCCTCGCTATCAGCAATTGCTTCTTCTCCAGACATGCAGAGAAGCACAGACCAAGAACTTCAAGTCGAACAGACATTTCAAAAGGGAATCATTTGGTGGGGACAATCATTTGATGCCCTACAGGATATCTGTCTCTGCAAATGCTGATGAAGGAGCACAGTTAACTGTTACCAAAGGCAAGGTCACCTTCTTGAAACTTGCTTTGAGTGACCATTGCAAAGAGACTGTGGTGACTGCTTAAAAAAATAAAACCTTTTCTTCTCCAAAAGTCAAGTCAGAGTAGCAAAACATGTGATTTCCTCAAGGAAAAAAATAACAAATAACAAATAACAGCCAAATATTTTATGTGTGGACTACAATTTCCTTTATGATCATGTGCTTCAAAAACCTTTCCAAAGTTTTACAGATTACTATATATCCCATGGCCAGATTTAAAACATAACTACACTTTCCTTTGTCCCTGTTGAAATCTGGGAATAAGGCATTAATAATCTGAATTGCTCCAGCAATTCAAAATGGCACCAAACATTGCAACAGAA
This sequence comes from Euleptes europaea, assembly GCF_029931775.1. Classification (NCBI taxonomy): domain Eukaryota; kingdom Metazoa; phylum Chordata; class Lepidosauria; order Squamata; family Sphaerodactylidae; genus Euleptes; species Euleptes europaea. The sequence continues at coordinate 94,627,753 of NC_079316.1, read as the reverse complement.
GTTGTGGAGGAAAAAGGAGTGAATCTGGAGCTGGGAGGACATGGAGTCACAGTCAGCATGGTAGGTCAGCATGGTAGATCAGAAGCAGGTAAGGGATAGCAGAGCCAGAGCTGCAGGGGGAGCAGGGGCTGGGGGTAATGCTCTTCCCCTTCCCCCGAGTTCTTGTGTCCCCCATCACATACATTAAACCTACAACAATCCTGTAGGCCATACTGCCAACAGGAAACTGAAGCAAAGGTACAACCTCCTAATGAATTTGCATTTCAGGCTTCAAAATGCTTCCTTTCTCAATGTTACCAGCATATAGGTTTGCTTGGTTCCCACCAGTGGTAGGAGATCCCCTGATGCCAGTAGGTGTTTTCTACTGCCACTCAGCTGGGCACTGGGAGAAAATGAACCTTGATTACTTACTGTGAAGTAGGGTTGCCAGGTCCCTCTTCGCCACCAGTGAGATGTTTTTGGGGCAGAGCCTGAGGAGGGGAGGGTTTGAGGAGGGGAGGGACTTCAATGCCACAGTGTCCAGTTGCCAAAGTGGCCATTTTCTCCAGGTGAACTGATCTCTATTGGCTGGAGATCAGTTGTAATAGCAGGAGATCTCCAGCTAGTACCTGGAGGTTGTCAACCCTACCGTGAAGGTTCCTTCTGCACTGAGGTATGGAGGGCATCTTGTAATTCAGGTGATTCCTATCAGTAACCCAGGGAGGCAGGATCTGATTTCCTCTTCCTGTCTCCTTGGCTGGAATCGCCTCAGTTTCATGACTATCTGAGCTAACTCAGTACAAAAGAAACCTTATGAAACTTAACATTAACTTGAAGAACTGGATTTAAAGACTAACCGTGAGAGAAAATATATACAGCATTAAAGTTAACAGGAAAAGACAATGTATAAAGTCTAATGAAGGTTCCATTGACTCTTTTCTTCCCCGATCTCACATCTAGCATTTTGAAAGTCTCCTTCTGGTATCCAGTTCCTTTCTTCCACTTGCATTTGGTCCTTGTCCTTCTCTTCCCTCTTTTTTTAAAAAAAAATCTTATTTGCCCAGGGTGGGCAAGATACCCTCCATACCTCAGAGCAGAAGGAACCTTCACAGTAAGTAATCTAGGTTCTTTCTTTCTCTAAGGAGGAGGGCATTGTGAAAGTCAGGATCTTCCAGAGCTTTGTCCTAGGGTGGGATCAATCTTCTTCAATCACCAACTGTAGAACTCTTCTACCAAATGCCGCTGCAGTGGAAGAGGAGACATTTAGTCAGTAATGTCTGATGAACTTGGAGATAGATGCCCACGTTACCACCCTACAGATCTCTTCAACAGAAGCCTGTCTCTTGAAAGCTGCTGTAGTGGCCATGCTGTGGACTGAGTGGGCTATTATGCCCTCTGGCACCTTGATGTTACTTGCCTTACAGGCTTCTGCGATACACTGTCAAATGGCATACCTAATTGCAGCTCTAGATAGTTTCTGTCCTTTTTTCCTAGCTGTGAGTGAAATGAATAATGAATGGGCTAAGATAAGCCCTGACCAGGATGGTCCAGGCTAGCCTGATCTCGTCAGATCTCAGAAGCTAAGCAGGGTCAGCCCTGGTTAGTATTTGGATGGGAGACCACCAAGGAATACCAGGGTTGCTGTGCAGAGGAAGACACTGGCAAACCACCTCTGTTAGTCTCTTGCCATGAAAAAAACCCAGAAAGGGGTCGTCATAAGTCAGCTGCGACTTGACAACACTTTACACACACACACACACAAGATATGGTAAATCTATTATAAGAACTTTAACAGAATTTGAAAAACTGTTGCTATCAGATGGTAAAATCTCTGTTTCCAGTATATACCTGATTTTGTTGAAAATAATGTTTAAACCTGATCTAAATTTTCATAATAGGTGGTGTAAAAATGTAGATATTAAGCTAGATTATTCAAAATGGGAATTCATTTTTAGTCACGGTACAAATTTGCAGTGGGATGTGTGAATCGGCAAGTGCAGATAAGTTTCCATTATGTCAACCAATGTTATAAACTACCCCAGCCTGAGAGCCTCCATAATGGATCTCAACATTTCCATCTGAAAGTGTTTGCATCCGATAAACTTGTTTACATATTTTAAGTCCAGTATGGCCCACCAGTCTCCGTTCTTCTATGTTACCATGAAGAACATGGAATAGACGCCTGAGAATCTTTCTCCTGGAGAGACCAATGCTATGGCTCTTATTTGCCGCAAGTTTCTATGGCAGCTAATGTCTTCACGTGCTTCTCCGGTTTCCTCGAAGTTGGAGACTGTACGAGCCAGTCCGGTGGAACCCCCAGAAATGCTATCTGGTAACCAGACAATATGACTTGGTGGGCCCAGTGGTCTGGTTGGGAAAGGGGGCAAAATGGGGGGCAAAATATTGGAGTCTTTCCCAACCAAATCCTCGAATTCTGTCGCATCTTTTAATTTGCTTTGTTGAAAACAGTCTTGCTTGCATTTAGCAGTTCCTTCCGTCAATCTAAACTTTATTAATAGATATCTTCCTTCTAGATCTTTAATTTCCATGATTACGTTAAAATGCTGATTTGTTATATATATTCCAATGCCTTTTTTCTTTTCTTTTGCTGAAGCAATGGATGCATAACCTAGCTTCTTGTGCTTCAATAACCGTTCATGAGATCTCTTGATATATGTTTCCTGTAAACAAATTATATCTGTCTTGAATTTCATTAATTGATGGAAAACTTTATTTCTCTTAGAAGGTACGTTTAATCCATTGATGTTAACAGAGATGATCTTTAACTTGTCCATTTTCTGTGTGCTAATATGTCCTTGCTTCATCTAGTTTAGAGGATTCTTCTGAATCTCCTTCCCCTTTTCCTTGCTGAATCTTGTCTTTCCCTTTTGGTTTTGTTTCCCCCTTTTCTTTCCTTTTATCGCTATCTCTCTTGGGGCTTGATGCTGGGCTATCTCTATCCTTCTCACTTTTACTTGGTTTCTCAGTTCTCCCTTTAGACTGCAATTATTCAATTAATATGTCTACCTGATTTTGATTGGAGATAGCTCTTCGTCCTGCAGGTAGAAATACTTCCAGCCCGGTTGGTATAATCCAGTGATATCTGATTTCTCTTCTCAGCAATAGTTGTTTTAGTTGTAGGAATTTTTTTCCTCTTTCTTACAACCAAGATGGGTAAATCTTGAAAATCTGAATTTGCTTTCCATTGTAAGAGGCTTTTCCCTTTGTAGTTGCAGGATTGTATCTTTTGTTATTTCTGGGAAAACTTAACCAAAATATCTCTTGGTGCTTCGTTTCTTCTCGCAAAGTTGGAATTTACTCTGTAGATATTATAAATCAGTTGTGGTTCTTCTTATCCTTCTAAATAGTCCTGAATCAATTCTGTAAAATTCTGCAATTGGTTGTCTTTCCCAAATTCTTCATCAATCCTGCAAAATCTCAGATTTGCCTCTCTGTTTTGAATCTCAAATATCTCAATTCTTGAGTCAGCAACCCCTTTCCAGGCTTCGTATAATGGTACTTTTTTTGCAACTTGTTTGTATTCCACTTTTAACTCCTTGATATCTTGAAGTGTATTTTCCACAATTTGCCCCTTGATTTCTGCAAGGGAGGTGCTCGTCTCAGTTTTGAAAGTTTGCAGGTCTTCCCTTATTCTGCTCTCTAGACCTGCCAGCTGTGTGGTCACTTGTTCAGCTAATGCCTTGATAGCTGCATTGGTCATTGTTTCAGATTCTAAGAACTCTTCCTCTGAATTATCCTCACTTGGTGGTTTATTTGGTCTTCCTTTGCCTCTCCTGTTGGAAACTTGTTGTTCTTCTTAATTGCATATGATAAAACAATTTTTTCCATGTAAAATTACACATTTACTAAAGGGCTAATTTTAAAATATAAGTAAATTTCTAAAAAAAACAAACCCCAAGCTTTCTCCCAATCATATCCAGCTTTCGTCCCTTATCTACTGGGGAGGAATGGGAGCCTGAGCTGTATTTTGATGGGAAGTGCCTCAGTCACAATAGAGTTTGCCTTGGGGTGATGAAACAAAAAGTTACAGTCTTTTTCTTTAGCCTTAAACAAGTTGTCTTTGATAGAGGATTGAGATGACACCGGGCAAACCCAGACCTCTTCAGCAATTTCCCTAATGTCCTTGATCATCAGGAGGGTGATTGGGCCACAGTTGTGAGCATACAAGACTCCCATAATCGGATCCAATGCCTTCGGATCTGAGGTGTAGTCTAAGTCCAGGGCTGTAGCCATGCTTATCAGCTGCTCTGAGTAGAGCTTTAAACCATCAGTGAGATCGGTGATGGATCCCTGACACCGTTGTCATGTGATGGTGTCAGAATGACACCTGTTCAGCAGCTGTTGAACCTAGTGCTTTTTAGTTAGAGGGTATATCCCTCCGGACAGGACTGGGTGAGCCCCATCTTTTAAATGACCCTTCTGCCTCCAGACTATCTTGAACCAGATTAACCCACTGAATGGTGATGGATGGTTTGGTCAGACCAAGTTGGCTCCAATTACATGACCCCTACTTCAAAAGGGCCCCAAACTATGGGGCCCTAACCATACCAGTGTCAGATGGGAGAAAAAGCTGTGTATCTGAGCAAAAGCGAATAGCTGAAACCTGAATATCTATTCAGCTTTTTCGGGAATCGCCTGTTCATCTTCGGACAGATGCCCAGGTTTTGGTATTCAGTCGACCTGATACCCGAATATTGCCAAAACTGCTAATGTTGGGTTTATTTTCAGTTTGGGTATATCGATATGCACAACCCTAGAAGCAGCACATAGAGAGCCCTTTTAAGTACCACAATATTTACTAATAAAATGACTGAGGATTTTAAAAGTTCACTGACATCCTATCTTCTGTTTCTCAGCTTGGAATGGTACTTCCATTGGAGGGGGAGCAATTTCCACAATTTCCCACTTTCATTTCAGACTCCCACTTCCCCCTATGCTATTCAAGAAGGTCCATTGCCCCTGCAAGGAACAAAATTGGGAGACTCAGTGTTTAAACCTGATCTAAATTTTCATAATAGGTGGTGTAAAAATGTAGATATTAAGCTTGCTTACAGTAACAACTTTAAAGAACTTCTACTGAAGTATGTGAGGTTAAACCTTTTATTTGTTGCTTAGATCTTAAATATGCTTTATTACACGTGCCTCTCTCACATGAAGTGCTTTTTTTTTGACCCAGTAACCTTTAACAAAAGTAGTCAGTACCATGTGTTTCAAGTGCTGCAAGGATGTACTTAAGTCATCAGCAACAACAGCTTTCTCAAGATTTATTATTAATGACACAGCCTACTCTTAATCACTGACATTTTACATTAAAAATAAACCTAGAATGAGTGATGGCTATAAAGTCAAAATCCTGTCAAAAGGTCATGTTCTGAAGTCAACAACATTACACTTGATGCCATTAACAAAACAGGCAAGGGCTATATCTGAAAGCACTAAACTGCCATAAATATTGTAACATTCAGAGCTCCGTGTAGCACTCCCAAGCTTCCTCGGCCTCAGACCACTCAGCAGGGGAGTCTGAGCTCGTTTCCCCTCCTGAGTCTGCCAGGGTTGTAGGCTCTGTACTTCTAGCCCTCCCCATGGCAATCCTCCCCAGCCTCTGTTCCCCAGCCCCTCTTATAGGGCTCTTGGGTCTTCACCCCACCCCCGTTCCTACAAAGGCTGGCTCGGCTTCCCTCAGTCCAAGCCAGTCTGCTGGCTTTGCCACTACTCTGGCCCCTCCCCTGCCCTGCCTGGCCCTCTCGATGATCAGCTGGCCGGCGGGTTGCCGGTGTGACGGCCATGCTTGCACAGGTTCTCTGGCTCCCCGGCATGTGGCGAACTCTCCCTTGCCTTCCCGGGTGGTCCCGCTCCTTTCCCCGGTGGCTTCCTCTCTCACAAGGCTTCCTGCCCATGAAGGCGAGGCTGGCTGGGTGGGTCACTCATGGCCCGCAGACTCGGGGTTGCTTTTCTCCCCCCCCCCCCCGTTGGTTGTCCTGTTGGCAGGGAAGGCTGCGCATGCAATGGAGCACCAACGTTGGCCCTGCCCGGGTTCGCACTCTTCCCGTGCTTCTCTTTCCAGGGACCAACTATCTCCACTGGTTCTCCCGCCCTCCCAGTAAGTGGTGGGGTGGGAAGAGGGCCTGCAACACCTTGCATCAGGCCCGTCGCAGGACAAATATGGTATGATTAACTTTCCCATCCTAATATTAGGCATATTAAAATGACAATTGACATGGTTAAAGAGAGACAGATCACTGCCTTAAATTCTTTTGAAGCATGTAGGTTCTATATTATTTTTGATGCCATTCGATTGGAAGAAATGTTCATGGTAAGTGAATTGACCTGGAGGTCAGGATTTTCTTAAGTTCCCAATCAATATATACCATAACTAGGACTAGAAAAGCTACCTTAGGTTTGCTCCGAAATTGAGAGTGCATAGTGGAATTTTTGATCTGCCGTTCTTCCTTTTTTTAACTTCAAAAGAAGCTTATCGTACAATATGGTAGAGAGAAGAGGGGGGTTGTTGTTTGAGGAACACAGGGCAGAACTATCAAACAAAAGCCAAGTTCTGAATGTTTCAGAATACAGTCGTTTGATTCCTATATTTTTTGAAAGCAGGGTTGCTGGGAGCCACCATGAGTCTCTACAATAAGTTTCCCTCTGCTGGATCCCCTCTCACCCACCACCCAGACATCACCAAACATCCTATGTAAGCAAATTGTATGGCTTGCCTAGTTCCACAGGTCTCCAGGGTGTCCGTGGCCTCTTGGTGGTCTTGCTTGAAGATTATCGCAGGTCTACATACCTGCTCCATTGTTGTGCCACTTGCTGCAACATTTTGAAATAAAAATTACCCATATTTATTGTTGCACCCCACGTTTGTTCATAGCTGTATTCTGTCAGTTGTGGACTGTGGCATCCATGAAGCAGCACTACCTGAATCTGTATAGGGATTGCAAATGTTCTTACACACTCATCAAGTTAGTCTCAGCATATCTGTACTCTCTGGATAATTCTTTTTTAGATCAACAATATTCCATTGGTAGACTTGGCTCTAAATTAACATCAACAACCCATCTGTAAGTTGTGGTGTGTACATGTGTGGGAAAGTGACCAAATTTCAGTCCTGTTATCATTATTTGGATAGTGCCCACAATGTGGCCCTGCCCATTTCAGTTCTAAAGCTAACTGGGTCTGAGTCAACTCAAACCAAACTTGAGTCAATCAAACAAGGGTAGGGATAAAAACAATGGAAACCAATGTTCATCCTGTTCTAAAATCTAATAATATAGTTTAGTAGGTTCTCTGAATTGCAATCTCTTCCTGTATTCCTTACTAAATCAATTACAATATTCTTGTAATTAACAATACAACAAAATATTTAGGGGAACAAAAATATTAACTATTACAAGCAACACTATTTACACTAAATAGTATTAAACGTACCTATTTCAAAGCTCACTTTAATTATCAGCTATTTTAATAATGTTATAGCAGGGACAGATTATATATTTATTTATTTATTTATTTGTATCCCGCCTTGCTCCCAAATGGGGACCTAAAGCAGCTTACACAGTTCTCCTCTTCTCCATTTAATCCTCTCCTCCAACAATCCTGTGAGGTAGGTTAGGCTGAAAGTATGTGAGTCACCCAAGTCACCCATTAAGCTTCCATGGCATGAGTGGGGATTTGAACCCAGGTCTCCCAGATACTAGTCCAACCACTACTCTACACTGGAATATATAGCTTCTTTCAAATCTCATCTCCTATGGCAGTGCTAGAGACTGGAGAAAATCACTGATATGAGCAAGTCCCAGAGACATATTAGGAAGTCTGTTCAAAATAAAATCTGTACATTCTTCATTTGCTAAGAAAATCAAGGTGTAGGCAGAGAATCAGCTGCTCTTGAAAGGTTTTGAACATCATAAACTTAACCGATAATGTGTCTCATGCATGAAACACACCACTTACATAATAATTTGATGGAACTTTTCTTATGGCTCTTATCAGTTAAGCATATTAATGAGGAACCCCAGTAGATTAACAAGAAACCTAAAAAAGCAACAGGCTATTTCAGTAGTCATTTCATATCATCTTTTATTTCATACATGTCTGCATTTAAATCACCCTCTAATGAATGTGAAGACAAGTGCATCCTTCAGAATTGTACAGGGAACTGGGATTATTTTAAAGATATGAATCAGATTAATATAATTATTGGCAACAGAATCTCTAAAATTCATTTATTTCACAGTGCTACTCAGTTTCTTCTGAAAAAGACATTTAGCAGGGGTTGTTTACATTTAGATTCAATAGTCCTCATTAATTTTGTTCTATTTTAATCCTGTAATAGTTATGTAAACAAGCAGCTTCCACTGTTTCCTACACAGACCCAATGGATTAGTTTTATGACTGGATTTCAATGGGCGACTTGTTGCAATCCATACTTCACCAAAACAGGTGCTCTACCAATGCCACAACCATTTGGGGGGGCAGATATGGGGACTGATCTAAACGGACTGATCTATGGTATATGAATGTGTGTGCATAAAGGTGAACTGTATAATGGCCTGTATCCCATCACACATTCAAAAAAAAAAATTAGGGGAATTCATGCGTTCTCAAGGGGAAGCAATGTCCGACAATTTCCCCTTACACTGCAGCCCCCCTTTGCCCCCACATGATGTTCCCTGAGGGTCTGCTGACCCCCAGTAACAACAACTCAGGGGACTCAGCAGGCTGCATTGGAAGATGGAAATCAGTGGGAGCTACCATCCACTCTTAAGAAAACTTAAGGGTCCTTAAATCTTAAAAGGTCACATAGGAGTTAAAAGTGGGCCTCTATGTTAGGAAAGCTGTATCTGAAGAAGTGAGCTGTGGCTCACGAAAGCTCATACCCAACAACAACACAGATATGGAATTAATTATTGTCAGAGCTTCATTAATTCCGCAATCAATTTCAAAATAAATAGGGGATTCATAAAGGTACTTATGAACAACCTGAAAATGACAGTTTGCAAAGATGGGAGCAAGTACCTTACTGTTATTTTAATTATGCAATAAGTTCACAACAAATGTATTTCATAACTGTTGTTAAAATAAATATTTGTTATAAAAATAAAATAAATAAAATAAAATAATGTGGGCAACTAATTGTTCTCTTCGTCCCTAAGAAATAAATTTAGTTCCACTTCACTTTCCCCCTCCAAATACCGTGGTTTTTAGGAAAGATGAGGAAACTGTCATTCCGCCTCCCCTGCATTTCAGAGCCTGTATTTCAGACCACGGCCGTTTATGCATGGGTACTTTCACTCACATTTACACACACACACGTCTCGGTTGTTCCTTGGAGTTATGCATGAGTTTTCCCTCCATTAGAGATGACCTCACTACCAGCCCTCACAAATCCTGGACCTTCCTGTTCCTCTGTTAACCCGATTCTTCCCTCTCCCCTCTCAGCCCTGGTGAAATCTCAATGCATAAGGCAAAGAGCGGGACACGCAAGCTCAGTTTTGCTCACAGCCAATTACAAGGCAGCATGTCCAGAGGCACGGATTCAAATACTTCCCACTTCCTGCTTCCTCTGACCTCTTTCTGAGCTCTTTCTTTTCATTTGCTTTCCTATACAAAATTTTTCTTAATAGCTTCAAGAGCTCTAATCTTCCTGGCCACAATAGCAAGTTGAGATATTCTGAAGGTAACAAGCGAATCAGAGTCAGAGAGTAAAAAAACAACAACAATCTATCAATTTCAGAACAAAAATTTACTCCCTTCAAAATTCCAAACAAGAATTTGGCTCTAGGCTCACTATACAACGGACATGATAGCACATAATGAAAAATGTCCTCCAGTGATAAAGATCTACAGATACATGTGTGATGTTGCTTTGGGATTTTATTATACTGCCCTGTCAGAAAGGCTGAATGCATGGCCTGAAATCGTAGGGAGGGGAAAGCCACCCTAGGTTCTGAGATGTGAGGTTAACCAAATAGGAAGATCTAAGATGGTCTTTCTTATAGTTATGGAACCAAGGGGAAAATTTAGACTCTTGGATTGTTACTTTGTCAATTAAGGAATCCATCCTAAACACCCAGTCATCAAGTAAAGATTTGTCTGAAGCAGCATCTAAAAGATCATCAGGTATAGAGTAGCGGTGCTAAATGTTATTAAGGTGACTCTGGCGGGTTTGGTCTTTTGCCAGTAAGTAATCAAAAGCTTTGCCACCAAACCCATCTGGCCTGATAGTCCTATGTTTTTTAAAACATTTTATTATAGCGAGATGCACATGGGCCTTGAGAGATGGTTGTTCTTAAAATGCTTTTCTATGTGGCAGTTGGGTTTGGGGGAAGAGAGAACTTTTCTCTCACTACAGCTAATTACAAAGCAGCATTTCAAGGGGTGGGGATTCAAATACTTCCTGATTTGAGCTTGGAGACTGCTGGTGCATAGACTCCCAACAGGAAAATGTGGGTCCAGTGAGCAATGAACCTCAGGTAAAATTCCCATGCATAAACAATCCATGTTTGGTTCTGAACCACAAAACCTTTCTTATGCTCCTAATGCTTCCATTCTTGGCATTTCAGTTCCCTCACAGCTGGCTGAAATAGTAACCACTTCATGACACACCAATAGTTGAGGGAGGAAGGAGAAAGGGAAGTGGAGCAATTTCAGCTCTTGGACCAAAATATTATGGGTTGGATCCCAAGGTGCCTTTGCCAGCATGAATCCTTGAGAGTCATTACAAGCAAATCCCTTCAAATGTTCAATTGTGTTCTTGAGGTGCAGGGGTGAAAGAGGCTGTAGCCCATGTGTTGTTATGTTGTAGTTACTATAAGTGAGTCAGAGATGAAGGAATTACTTCTCCCTTGGCCAAAGTACCAGGCAGTCCAGCAGAAGAGCAGGTTACCCTTTTTCTCGTGGGGGAAAATGTACATATTAGTGAAAGGGTGGCTATTTTCAAAATGCAGCAATTGAGACTAAACCTTGAAAGCTGAAAGAATCTGTTAACCAACATGTACAAGCACTATAATTCATTTTAAAGGTTGTATTACTTGAAAGGTCTGCTGACTGTATAAGATGATGGTGATAAATTTCTGCTCCTGCTAAGGGGGAGTGTCAATGATTTTCTCAGATCTCCCACTTGAGTTGCTGCCACCCATGATGTTCCTCAGAGTCCCTTGACCTTCAGAAGTGGATTTTGAGGTGGCATAGGGAGCAGCAGAGACAGGGGAAGCAGGAAAGTTTCATTCAATTCTGTATTTAAATTATATGGAATATAATTTCTGCCTCAATCCAGATGTTCTCTGCATGGATTGGTGCTCCAATGAACACATGGAGTTCCTACGCATGCACAAATGTGAATGGGGACAGATGTGCATATGAATCCTCACACCACATGCAAGGAGTGGGTTCTAACATTTCAGAGAATTTGGAAGTCTTTAAATTCTTGATAGGCTAGCATACACACTGGATTACTTTCAGAACTCTGGTTTCTCTTACCCAAAGTTTACTATTACTTTCTGTGGCAGATGATCTAAATATCTTCCTAGATATGTCAAAACAAATTAAACATATCACATTAATTTTACTACTGACAGGCTTTGTGCCCATGCCTGGAAAACATTGCATTTCAAGCACTTCAGTATTTTTTTCTGCTTTTAGGATCATGTTTCAAATTAATTATTATTGTATTCCCTGAATCTCTACCACAAATTCAATACTATGCTTCCTTTTTTCTAGTTAGCCTCCAAATTTCTCACTCACACAATTTGCCCAAACCATTAACTTGTATTGACATAGCTTGGCAACTATGCAAAATATTTTATTACTTGAAAGTTTTCAATATAACACAAGCTTTCCTTCACTGATTTTACACTGTTTGCATGATCAAGGTCATACTTGTAGTCAATTATTTCATTAGAAAGGCTGTCGTGTTGAAACTGAAAATATGTATTATCATATTGCTGAGTCTTTATAGCTGCTAAGAAACTCTGCCCAGCTATGCAGTGTTGTTTTGGGAGTCCCAGACTTAGTTCATAAAGAAGCCTCACATTGAACCTCCACATGGGACTGTAGCAGCTGCCAGATTTACAATGCCGCTGCCCTTTCAGCTTGGTTCCTCACTCCAGCAGCACCTTCTTGCAACAGCAGAAGAACAGAAGAAAGAAGTGGCATGCAGAATCAGGGATAATATGGATATCATATTGGTTTTTAGTTTATTATATTATTTATTATATATTTTATGGTATCCTCCCTTCAAGGCACTTATGGTGTCATGTAATTGTCACAACAACCTTGGGGGGTAGATGAAGATGAGAAATATTTGCTAGGCCAAGATTACTCTAAATTTTATGGTAGGGTTTGGAATTGAACCTCTCTCTCTCTCTCTCTCTCTCTCTCTCTCTCTCTCTCTCTCTCTCTCATCCTACCCTGATACACTAACCACTACACCACATTAGTTCTTAGTGTTCCATAGTTCAAGATCGTATTAGTTATCCTTCTACTCAGCACCTGTATATGTTTTCATTCTTGGTCTTGTATGTTGGACATGGCAAGCATACGTTGTTGGGAAAGATGGCCTTCTGAGCCATTCTAAATATCTCTGAAATTAATTTTGATTCTTGTCTATGACTATAGGCCTTTTCAGATGTTCGATTTTAGTGCTGTAACCACATATAATGGGAGCACATGCTACACAGCATCAACCTGGTGTGTGCAGTTGCCATTTTGTGTTAATTTATAGCACACATTTTCCATGCACACAGAGCTTAAGCATGCACAATGTGCATGGAAAATATACACTACCCCATTCACACAAAGCTGTAACTGTGCATATTGGAAGGGATGTGTGTAACAGGCACTTCTGCTACACATGCTAGAACACCAAAATAGTCCTTTTTTCCTGGCATAAAGGTGAAGGGGCATACATGTGTAGAATTTTAACTTTTTATTCTCTTTAATAGTTTTCAGATTAGCTTGATTTCAAAAAATCACCCTCTTGCTGAGTTCAAGAAGAAATGTGTTCATCTAACCAGGCACAGGCTTTGGGATTTATTTCCTGTTTCTTTATTCCATCAACATAAGACTTTGAAGTTTCCCCCCCTCATACTACCAGCAGAGAGAATATGTAAATCTTGTGTTGTTAACCTAACATTTGTGCCAGCGACTTTATGCCAGCGACTTCATTTTAGAAAGCACTTTGAGAACAATCCAGCAGGAGCTACTTATGACTACATTCTACTGAAATCAATGGGGCTTAAGACAAATAATTAGAAAAAATAAAAGATAACTCTGAATCAATGAATCTATTAAGGTAAGAAGATAATTGCTAGATAAATACAATGCCTCTACTGCTTCATGCTTTCCACTTCCCTGAGCACTAAGGACTGCTACCCTAGCTTTTCAGGGCCAATTTCTTTTAAAGGAGAGTGTCTACGATACTTACATGGTGTTTTGTAACATTCTGTTTATTTGCAATTACACAGGCTGAAGAAGCAAGCAGAAGGCATGGAGGGAACTAGTGCTAGTCTCAAAGGTGCAAAGGTTCAGGTCTCCAAAGTAAGCAACCACCCCGATACTTCAAAATATACAACAGTTTAGTTTTCCTCTGGTCAAATTCAAATGGTAAATATTGTCCCTTTCAGCCTAACACCCAATCCAGATGGGTAGCATATCTTCCAGGAACTTGGCATATTTACCAGCCATTAATTTCCCCAACGACCTTATTTTTCAACATCCACTGCCACCCTTTGCTTAGAAACATAGTGTCATCCAGCATGACAAAAGAAAAGGACTGCAACAGTAAGTAAGGTGTGCCACTCAGGCAGACCATTCCTGAGGGTCAGGGAGCTGCACCTGGGTGGGGAGAGGCACAGCCACAACACAGGCTGACAAGTGAGGAAAACAGTTTGAATTTCGAAAAATAAAGGGTGCCGCTCTACAGTGGTCTGGCTGTGCAGGCTGGGCAGAGCAGGAGGTGGGAGATTGTTGAGATGAGCATCCGGGGACGGGCCTTCTCCCGGCACAGGCTGACAAGTTCCTAAGGGGTTTGGATCAGTGCTGGATGGTGAGGAAAATAGTGTGGATTTTGAGAAATAAAGAGTGCCGCTCTATGGCGGTGCGTCAGTGCAGGCTAGGCGGAGCAGGAGGTGGGAGATGATGAGCATCCAGGGATGGACCTTCTCCTGGCAGGGAGGAAACTGGAATGGGGGTGGGTGAAGGTGGGCATGGCCATATGACAGCAGTCCCCACCCCCTCAGTGGAAACTTGTGCAGGAAGGGAGGGGGCAGCCTGGTGGGGGAAAGGGATGAAGCTGGGACGGGGCCACATGGGAGTACTCCCGGTAGCGACTGGGAGACTCTATGGGGAAAGGGCTGGGGGCCACCTTGGCGGCATTCCCCACCCAGGTGACCCCGACACATCAAGATGGGCAATCTGTCCCTTCATAGCTCTCAGTCCACCCACCCCCACTGCCCACAAGTGACATGTCACCTCTGGGGTTGTTGCTACTGGCCCTGGGAGTGCAAGAGGGGGGAATCGACCTCCTATGGTGGGGGGCTGTCCCCGGGCAGGTCTATGTGTAGCCGGGCCCCCTCCTGAGTGTCATGGGGAGGGGAGACCCGCCGGTGGGGCAGCTACCACTGTGCGCGTCAAGGTCCCCAGTGCCCCTCCAATCACACCTGCCCCTCGGTGACGGTCATAGTCATGCTGAGCATCATTGACAGATGGCCCCAGGTGGTGGTCACCGCAGCTGCCATAGTCTCCTTCCACCTGTCAATCCAATTGGTAGTCCCCTGCCACTAGCAGCTAGCCTGATAACTCTCCTGGTCCCACTCTTCCCCCTTTCCAAATGTGCAGCCCCTCAACGGGGGTTGGACAATCCCATGTTGCCAGGAAAACAATGGCCAGCCCCAAGCATCGTGCTGAGCCTACTCCTTGCACACAGCTGGATGGAGGGACTGTTAACAGCATCTGTAATCTCCCAGCCCAGCCAGGGCTAGCCGTGGCCATGGGCACAGTCCTGCTGCTGGGATGGCCACTGGAAGTGACATCATGGGACATGCTAGGTTTAACAAATCTTATTTGACATCACTTCTGGTTTTTACTAGCAGAGACTGGAGCAATGCCCCTCTGCTGCAAGTCCTTGCAGGGCCCTGTCTTATTCTTATATAATATTTGTGCCTTCTATCTGCTTTCTTGGGTTGGCCATTACTCAAGTTAGCAAGAAGTTTAATTACTTTTATAATCTATCTTAAATTTGTCATGGAGAATTTCTTCAGTGAGGGTACAGTCCTTGGGAATTTCATCCCATTAGATTGTGAAAAAAATTACATATTAAAATATTTCTTTCATTGAAACCAATGGAAGCAAAAGCTAAAATGAAATGACTAATGTCATGAACCACATCAAACATTTTAAAAAGAAAAGGAGTACCAAATGCACTTCGTCTTTCAATTGACTTTCAACACACTTCAACGATTGATTCAGCATTTGAACATATACTCAACCATACAATGAAGGATGTTCAGGGATTGTTCTTATGGGATAATTTATCCAGGTAAAGTACTTTAAACATACATATTTTTACCTTCCTTCCCATGATGCACTTGGCAGTGTGTTTCAAGAGGAAAGGGAATAAAGTCACAGCATCAACAGTTTGTTTCTTCTTGAAGGAAAGTGTAAGTGAAGGCTGTATTAGAAAAGAAAAATGGAGGCCAAAAGTTGTAGATACATTTCTTCTTAAAGACTGCCATACTACTGAGCCATCCTATACCCTTACCTATTGTATTTCATATCTGTCAAGAGACAAACTTCACAATTATGTACTTCAGCATCCAATTTTCCCAAGCAGGTATAAGAGTAAACATCATACTTTTTGTCATGGAATAATGTAAATCGACACACACTGTGGCTAAAACTTGTGTTGAGCCTTACCAAACACAATTGATTCTCCTATGACTTAGCTTTCCTGGTGTTTTTGTGTGTGTGTGAAAAAAAATAGGTTCCTAGATCATGCTGATATCTTTGTCTTCAAAGTTATTTGTACTGCCAAGAGCACTTCTTCAAAAAAAAGAAGTTAATACTTCATATATTAATCTATAGTTGCTGCAGTTGCTGAGCTCCTCCTGTCAGGAACAGGAGGGAAGCTTGTTGGCATTGCCTTTGTAATATATACTTTAGATGTCTATATATTCATTTGAATTTTCTTTAGTAATTGATTTCAGCTCGCATAAACTGAGGGGAGGCTTTTGGTACTACCTTTATAATATATGTATTATTAGAGAAGAGGAATTTGTTCTTGATGTAGTCAAAATAGCCCAAGATATGTGGATTGTATAAACTAGGCAACAAAAAGCCTACATAGCCAAATTGGTTCATAGAAAGCTGACAGGTGGCCCATCTATCATGCTAGAATCAATCATGGCCTGCATCTTCTCCTTCATTCGGCTGTTGTGTATGATGGTGATATGACAGTGTTGTAACTGCCACTGCAATCCATACATCTCATTCTGAACCTGGCCCCAAAGTGTGGATCAAAACATCCACACAACTGAGCCACACACTGAGAGGTAGGGATTTTTTTACAAACTTGGGGCAATCCTCACATTTGCAGAAAAAATGGAAAAGAAAAAATGCTCCAAATGCTGAACGTACAGGGGGAAAATCTCATGACACTCCATAAATCCATAAACACAGCTGTGGTAAGAACAAAGTAACTGAGAGAGGACAAGGTGGAGAAGGAAAACAGTGGCAAGGAGGAGGCATGGGGGCAACAAGAGAAACGTGGTGAGGCAGAGGAATAAGTAAGAGACATTGGCGTTGAGAGGGAAAAGGGCAGAAAATGCAGGAACACATGAACACATGAAGCTGCCTTATAAATCAGTCCCTTGGTCCATCAAAGTCAGTATTGTCTACTCTGACTGGCAGTGGCTCTCCAGGGTTTCAGGCAGAGGTCTTTCACATCACCTACTTGCCTAGTCCCTTTAGCTGGAGATGCCAGGGACCTTCTGCATGCCAAGAAGATTGAACCTGGGACCTTCTGCATGCCAAGCAGATGCTCTACCACTGAGACACACTGAGTGGGGAGAAGGAGGGAGTGGAGACAAAGGGAGGTAGGATTTTCCCTTCCCACATGTTCTTTGTGGGTCTCTGCTTGTAAGATTCTATTTCAGTACATATGCATAGACTGGAGAATCACAGAGTAGACTACTAACCAAGGCAGCCATGTAGGTTTCATTTCCACAAACAGTTTAACTTGCTTGTGCCACTCTATCAGACCATTGATTCAGGGAACGATTCTCCATGCAGCTAGTTTTAATTATTGGATGTCATGGTGGTAGAGGGAGCCTTTCACTAACAGGTCCTCACAAGCTGGGAAGAATATGTAGTTCCCCTTGGCCAGGCTCAAAAGTGCCACAAACCATACCCATCTAGCCCAGCGTGGGGTTATGAGAATACAACTGGATCTGTCTGCCTTGATCTTGGCTATGACCCTGCTCAACAGGGGGAAACAGTGGAAACAGGTAAAAGTAGGTACCTGTCCATGTGAATTGAAAGGCATCCCCTAAAGACTGGTCTCCTACAGTAGCTCTCGAACATAGTGCTGTTGAAAAAAAAAATCGGTTTAATTTGGTTTTGGTTTTAAATGGCCTTTTTTATTTAGGAAACTCGAATGCCGAATTCCCCTATACCGGTATAGGTGGGAATTCAGCTTTAAATTCGGGATTCCCTAATAATTCGGCCATTTAAACACATTAAATGCATTTCGCGGCTTTTCGTGGCTCCTGCAGGGGCATTGGTAGAGGCCCCAAATTTTCAGGGTAGCTAGAATTGACTCTCCTTGCAAGAAGCCCCAAGTTTGGTAAAGATTGGGTCAGGGGGTCCAGAGTTATGGGGTCTGGAAGGGGTTGCCCCATCCTCCTCCATTCAGTTGCATTGGCAGACTCTTTAATATGATCTTACCAATGTATCTGAATGGAGAAGCTGGGCTTTAAACGGTGGGTAAGTTCAGCCTCATGGTGCAAAGGGGTAAGCTGTGGCACTGCAGTCCAAGCTCTTCTCACGACCTGAGTTCAATCCCTACGGAAGTCAGTTTCAGGTAGCCCGCTCAAGATTGACTCAGTCTTCCATCCTTCCAAGGTCTGTAAAATGAGTACCCAGCTTATGGGGGTAAAGGAAAGATGACTGGGGAAGGCACTGGCAAACCACCCCATAAAAACAAAGTCTGCCCAGTAAACATTGGGATGTGATGTCATCCCATGGGTCAGGAATGACCCGGTGCTTGCACAGGGGACCTTTACCTTTAAGTTCATCCCACACATCCATAGAGACAAAGTGTATCACATTGTATCTCTATGAAGGCATCAGGCAAGACCTATATCTGGAGATGGGACTTGCATCGCTGGTGGTGATGGAGCTGTCCATTGAACTGGGGACCATTGGTGCCCTCTTGGAGAAGGTTTGTCTTGACACAGAGATCGCCAGCGTCAAGGAGATGCTGAAGGTGATCAGCACCGAGGTGCCTTCCTTGACTCTGATAGGGGCGTTGTTGGCAACTTGGCCTTTTTAGCCATTTTAGTCGACAGCTTTTTTAAAGGCCTTTCCTTTGCCTTCTTTCCAGTCAGCACCAATGAAACCACTGCCTCTGAACTTTCCACCAGCGCCGAAGATGTTGAGGCTACCAGAACAGATATGACCGATGGTGTTTGGTCTTTCAGGCCCTTTTGGAACAAAGCATCCAGCCCTAAAGATCTTTCCCAAAGGGAAGCTTTCAGACAGGCAGCCCTCTCTTGGCGAGCCCTAGGGGTAAGTAAGGCACAGGATTTACATGGCAAAGGAATGTGTCCTTACCCTAGGCACATTGGGCAATCAGCATGCCCATCATTTTTTTGCCATTTTCGTGCCGTATTTCTGGCATTTTCTTACTTTTTTCTTGTTCTTTGTCCATTTTCTCCACAAAATTATTGCCTGGGGAGAAATCAAGCTGAGTCGAAGCTACAACGTCCTCTCACCACGGTGGCAGGGGAAGAACTGAGGGAATAGCACTCCCTCCCCCTCAGTCAAGTGACTGTTTGGGCAGGAAATGCGGCAATGAGCACTCTCTAAGCTAAGATTTCTAGAAGCTTAAAAAATCTCTCTGTGGCTACCCTGCGCATGTGCAGTCCCCCCATGTGGCACAGAAGCCACAATGATGAACCAAAAGTTCCCACTGATATTTGGCTCCTAGCATTGTTAATCCATTAATCTGTCTAATCTATACCATTTTTGTTGGTCTTTCAGGGCATCTGGTTAGCCACTTTGTGAAACAGGATGCTTGATTAGATGGACCACTGGTCTGAGCCTGCAGAACATCTCTTATTATTAATAGACAGCCAGAGTGGTACAGTGGTTAAGAGTGGTGGACTCAAAACTGCCGGAAAACCGGATTTGATTCCCCATACCTCCACATGAAGCCTGCTGGGCCAGTCACAGTTCTCTTAGAACTCTCTCAGCCTTCACAAGGTACCTGTTGTAGGGAGAAGCGAATGTGACTGTAGGCCGCTTTGAGACTCCTTAAGGTAGAGAAAAGTGGGATATAAAAACTTGCTCTTCTTTATGAATGACCTAGCCACTGGGCAGGGAGTTGCACCAGACTGCCTTTCGGTCCCACCAAAATCTTGAAAATAACTGCACGTCCTTGTTATTTGACCTCCATACCTGCTGTTCAGAGGTATCCTGGCTCTGAAGCAAGAGCTTACATTTAGCTTTAACAGTGAACAGTGGGAAACAGAGGCTGGGGGCAGGGCATCCCCCACCAGGGGAGTGGGAGCTCTACCCCTGTCCCATGCAAGACAATGCAATGGAATAAAATGTGTGCACATTTTAACTCATACATTCATGAAGAAAAGAGCTAAAGACATTTCAATGGAAGCTGGAAAAGGGATAAGGCATACTTCCACTCCCATGCAAGCATGACCCAAAGCAAGGACTATTTAAGTTGGCCTAACATTTTAGTCTGTAATAGGAAATATATTCCATTAAGGCTTGCAATTGATTAAACACCAGTGCTTTACCATCTGCCAGTTTGCATTGTCTAGTAGAAAGCATATTTTGTCATCTGATTACAATTTCATAACAATTGCTCCTTTAAGGCCCCATGAGTTGTTTGTTTGTTTCAATAACCTATTAATAACCTATTGTTTTAATAACCTTTTTCAACCTATTCAGCTAACTTGCTGAAAACAGCATGATTCTTAATTAATATTACTTAGATATTAATAGCAACCACTCTTAAAGCCACAAGGTCAAATGGATGCTTATTTAGGATAGAACTGTTTGTCATTAAGATAAAACACCTTGTTAATCTTATGCAGAAAATCAATTGATTTTAATTTTCTGGCATCTGTTTCAGTTCTCTTCACTTATTAGTAGTTCACATGTACTGTCCAATGGAAAAGTGCAATAAAAAGCAGGTTTTTGACAGCTGAAGGTTAACAGGTTGTGAACATTTAACTGCTGTACAAGTTGTTACAAAAAATTAAAGCTCAAAGTAGTTATGATTATTCACCTTAATTAGTACATACTAGAGCTGAGTTGAAACTACCCACTGTATGTCTGGAACATTTCCAACACTGTCAAAAAAGCATGCTCCTGATTTTGGTAATGATTGCAAATATATTTACTTATTCATCATACGGCTTTCACATACTCTTTTATTCCCCCTCCTACACCACTGGCTTCTCTTGCCCTCAATAACTGTGTTATACAGCCAAAGTTGATTAGATATGTATGGTTACTTTTTGGTTTTCTTGTGCAGCCCCACGTGGGGACTGCACCTGCACAGGCCTGCCACCAGATTGATCTTCTTTCAAGCTTTACAACAAAAGAGGGGGGGCTTCTCCCCTAGTCTGCCCAGTAACAATTTCCTGCCCAAACTGTCACAAGCCTAGGGGCGGAGCAACCCCCTCTCCCCCAGTTCCTTTCTTGCTGCAGCCATGTTTGGTTTTCTAGCAACGTGCTCCAAGGAAGCATTAGTTTGAAGAAGCAAAAACATTGATCTCGTGAGTAGGGTTGGTGTGTTCGGCCTAACCCAGTGGACTTATTTGCAGGTGATTACCCTGTGGGTTTGCCCTGTTTGCAGATTTGGGATCAGGTAGAGATTACCCCAGCCTGTCTGTGAGCCATGACATCTAAGGCTCTATTTAAAAAATGTGAGAAGTGCTCAACTAAGATGCCACATATGTACAAACATCAATTGTGCCTTCTCTGCTTAGGAGAGGCTCATAACGTCCAGTTGTGCAAGGTGTGCATGAAGTTTATGCCCAAGACGAGATGAGATAAGGACACCAGACTGAAGGTCATCCTTTGGCAGAGCGCTATGTTAGCCCAGCCTCAAACAAAGTCAACAAAAAACCTTGTCTAGACCTTCTTCTGCCCAATTGGTTTAATAGGGAAAAATCCAAACTTATCCCAACCAGAAGAGTTCAGTTCATGGGGCTATCCTAGACTCGGGCTTAGGGAGAGCCTTCCTTCTGGTGGGATAGACCGTTGACATTTAGGAACATGGTGATGTCCTTTAAGAGGTTGAGGAGACAATTTGCAAGATATATTCAGCACCTGTTAGGCCTTATGGCTTCTACCACAGTGGTAGCTGGGCTGGCCAGGCTATATGTAAGGGACCTACATAATTGGCTCCTTAGGCAACATGACCCTAGAGTGATTCCTCAGCCAAAACTAGTACCTCAATGGTCTCTGTCCTTAGTTCTAGCTAAAATATTGTTCCCACCCTTTGAGCCATTAGCAGTGTGTTCCTTAAGTCATCTCTCAATGAAGTTAGCATATCTAGAGGCTATAACTTCTACAAGAAGGGTGAGTGAAGTAGCTGCATTGAGAATTGATCAGCCATTCCATAAAGTTTTTTCAGGATAAGATCACGCTTCACCCTAGCCTGGATTTCCTCCCCAAGATAGTGTCTAAATTCCATCTAGCTCAAAATATTTATTTGCCAGTATTCTTCCCAAACCCATCTTCCCGGGCAGAAAAGTCATTGCACACATTAGATGTTAAGAGGGAAATTCTTTATTATATAGATAGGACTAGGTCCTTCAGATGGATAATTCACTCTTTCTGGGGTCCCAAGAAAGGAGGGCAGCATCTTCACAGACTATTTCCCGTTGGGTGGTGTCAGCTATTTTGGAAGCCTACAGGTCTGCAGGACAGCCTTGTCCCTTGGGAGTGAGAGCCCATTCCACCTGATCATTGGGAACACTGGCTGCATTCCATCGAAGGGTCCCTCTGACAGAGATATGCAGATCAATGGAATAAACTTTCGTTAGACACTACGCTTTGGATTTGCAAACAAGAAGAGACGCAGATGTGGGAAAGGCCGTGTTATATACTCTTTTCCAGTAAGAGTGCTGCCCCCCTCCTCTGTTGGTAAGCTTGCTAAAAATCCCCATGTGGGACTGTACAAGAAGACTGAAACTGAAAACAGAGTTGCATTTATCTGTAACTGCTGTTCATTGAAGTCTTCTGTGAAGACACACATCCCTCCCTCCTGCCCTACTGTGAGCTCTCTTACCGGGTCTTTCCTCTCAGCCTGAGAGGGTTTGCAGTGGCAGACAGGAACTGAGGGAGAGGGGGTTGCTCCATCCCTAGGCATGTGACAGTTTGGGTGGGAAGCCGTTACTGGGCAGACTAGGGGAGGAGCACCCCCTCTTTAGTTGTAAAGCTTGAAAGAAGGCCAGTCAGGTGGCAGACCTGAGCAGGGGCAGTCTCTCAAAAGAAGACCCCAATGAACAGCAGCTACAGGTCAGTGCAACTCTGTTTTACGACATCATCCTGTGATTCCCTATTGGCTTGGCTTACTCATCAGTGAGGGTCAAATAATGCATATAGTAGAGACAAGTAGTAAACCACACTTCTGGCTAGAGGGGAAGGGACTGCATGTTTGAATGCTGATCTATGACATAATAATTTAAAAACTTATATAGCATGTGAAGTGTAACATGGAATTTTTCCATGTACAAAGAGATCAGGGAAACATCAAACATGTTACTTACCCTCCTCATAATCTGAAGTGGTAATGTCCAAGAACAGTTTTTCCACTTAATCCTTTCCTTTTATCCCTTAGAAGCTCCTTGATCAATTGATCTTGAGCAGCATATATCTAGTGTTGGAGGGATATAAGGACTGAAACAAATCTTGCCACTGACAATGTAGCCTTGGGGTCCCTATCGCTTAGTAAAAAAGGCATTATGTCAGTCACAGAGACATTAGATTTGTATGTTAAAAGGCGGGAAATATAGTGCAATCGAAGTTCCTCGTAAAAGTGGCATTCCAAAAGGGCATGAGCTAATGAGTCAAAGAGCCAGAAGAGCAAGGGCAGATCCTGTCTGAGTATGGTATATTCCGAATTCTGCCCTGCATTATTTCCACTTAATTGTGCTCATTATGTATTTTTATTTATTTATGACACTTTTAACTTGCTTTTCTCCATACAATATATACACAAAGCAGCTTATAATATACAAAACACACAAAAAAAAAACATTCACAAAAAACATTCACAATTACTATTTTCCATTAACAAACTAGGTCATTGAATCATAGAGCTGGAAGGAGTCATACAAGCCATCTAGTCCAACCCCCTGCACAATGCAGGACCAGCCTAGAGCATCCTTGACAAGTGTTTGTTCAGCTGCTGCTTGATGACTGCCAGTCAGAGGGAGCTCACCACCTCCCTAGGCAGCTGATTCCACTGCTGAACTACTCTCATGGTAAAAAAAAAAAAAAAAAAAATCTAATAGCCAGATGGTACCTGTCTGCCTGTAATTTAAACCTATTATTGTGAGTGCCTTTTTATGCATGGGTTGTTTCTGTTGGATATACTGCTCTCTCGATGCACTGTATTTGCAGCTGAATTTTCAAATTACTCTGTACAGGAGCTCCCCCACCCCCCAATAAATCCCTGGAACACTTGGGATTACTCAGATAAATTTCTGCATGTGCCAGTGAAAATGCAGTGCGTCTGAACCAAAGGGGTAGTGATCACTGATGTGTTGTTGTTACATGCCTTGCCACCCCCTTCTTTTGATGACACATGCAATCTAGCAATAGATCTTTCTTGCTATAGATTGCAGATGGGGAAAAGGCACTTGCGCATGAGAACCCCCTTCAAAATACTGCTCCGTAATTGGCTACAGTGTTCTTTTGAAATATGTCACCAGCAGTGGTAGGATTCTTTCATTTTAACTGAGCTGAGTAGCCCCCCCATCTGGGGGGGGGGAGCAGTTGAAGAGGACATTAAATGGAGACTGGAGAAATAAGCAGCCACATAGGTCAGCTGTTATGAATCCAGCATTATATCACTCGCAAACAAAAACAATGACTTTAATGCCTATCCTATAGAGAATGCATATAAGAGGAGGGCAGCAAATCAGCTCATCTCTGGTCAATCTAGCTGAATTCTGAAACTGACATATTGTGGATTTTCAATATATTTTGTGTTAAAAAGTATAGATTTTTGGCAAACTTCAACATAATTTTCAATACGTTTTCAGACTTGTCCTGAAGGGAATACTGAATGGCCTTTAAAGTACATTTAAATGAAAGGATGGGAAAGACAATGCAGACCTATGCTGTCAGCAAAAATAGCCAGCTGCCTGAAAACATGGGACAAGCAGAGTTGTGGTTTTACTGATAGGTACACATGACCTTTTAAAGTTGGCTCATTCCTTCCCCCCCCCCCCAATGGGGACAGGAAAGGAGATGTCCTGTTCATATGACTCTGTTTTGCTTTTAGATATATAGAAATGCCTTATATGCATTTTAATAATGTTTTATCCAGTCTTGTTGTGGTTGTCAATATTTTATGGTAAAAGTATAGGTTATTGACAACCTGCAGCATTGATCTAAAATCTGAATTAACATTTAAGGCTTCAAATGTGAGCCTGCATGAAGATGTGAACAAGTTGTTTGTGAGACAGGACGTTGGACCACAAAAACCACAGAACAAGTTCAGATACCATGTTCCCAGATATTGTATAGTCATTTGAAGTCTGGGATTAGCCAAAACAAAGTCAAGGTTTTTCTGAAAATGCAAATGGGGAATAACAAGAGAGGAGGCAGATTTTGGCGGTTTATAAAGACAAACAACTATCAAATAAAGAAGATGACAAACAAGAGATCTTTAAAACCTTTTATACTGAGCTCTACAAAAAAATGACTCTCCTCAAACCAATTTAGACATGAAAGCCAAGGTGACAGGATGAGTGGGACTTTCCATAACTCTGCTCTATTGTCCATTAGAGTCAAGATTCCAGGGGCTTTCCAGTGCCTAGGGTTTTGGGGTTGGGGACTTTGGGATTTTCCAATACCTGGGCCAACTGGCATGTCCATCAATCCCCCCTATGTCCATCAATCCCATAGACCTCATCGTACAGATGAGGTCCTGTGTGACCTCGCAGACGTTCATAGATAGGTTCAGACTGCGGGGGCTCCGACTCGGGTGGCTGACTATTTCCATGAGGACAATGTTTCTTGGAATTTCTTGTTTAAAACCCTACAGTATATAGACTGTGGTAATCAATTCTTAATGGCAGTTAAGGATATTTACATGACACAAAGAGAGAGACTGTTGATTAATGGAACTTTGACAGACACCTTCCATATTGAAAAGGGCACTAGACAAGATTGCCCCCTATCTCCTTTTTTGTTTAACCTAGCTACAGAGGTGTTGTCTAATAAGATAAGAATGAATCCTAACATTAATGGCTTGAAATGTGAGGATCAGGAATTCAAAATCAGAAGTTACGCGGATGATGTGGTGCTAATTTGCCAAAATCCAAAGGCATCAATCCAAGAGATCAAACATCAAATCGATTTATTCAGCATCTTCTCTGGATATAAACTGAACAAAAAAAAACCCAACATGATCTTATAAAATGTTCCAAGTGCAGAGAAGCAAGAAATACAAAATATCCTGCTATGCTCCATAGCCAAAAAGAGTGTTAAATATTTGGGAATTAGGATCTCTTCAATGGGAAGACCTGAACTATAATACCCTAAGGGCCAAAATCGAAAAGGACTTCAAATTTCCTGGCTGGGTAGGATAGCAGCTTTTAAAATGAATGTTCTTCAAGAATCAACCCCAAGAATCAACTTTCTATTCCAGATGCTGCCAATTTCCATCAGTTCTGTAACCATGAAAAAATGGCAACAATGAATTAACAAGTTTGTTTGGAAATGGAAAAAAACCCAGGATCAGATTAAGTCTTGCAAGATGAAAAAGAGAGAGGCAGGCTCGTGCTCCCGAATCTGAAGCTTTATCACCAAGCAGCTTCTCTAATAATGCTGTCTGACTGGATACTGTCTCTGGAAGACAGGAAGATTAGATTAGAAAAAGCAGGATGGAGAAGAGGATTCCACTATGCTCTATGGAAAGAGAAAACCAAACCAACTGAGATTTCGGGTCAAGAAGAAAACTTGGCAGGCCATCTGCTGAAGGTCTGGGGAACCCTAAAACCGATATTAAGCCCCTCTCCAATAACCTTAATGTCACCAATGGAAGCATACATGGACTATGAGACAAGGAAGATAAATGGTTACCTAATTTATCAGGACTTACTGAAAAAGAATGGTAAATTAAAGACTCTACAAGAACTACAGGACGAAGGCATTAAAATGTCCTGATTTGTTTATCACCAAGTTGTTCACGGTTTGAGACGAGACTAGCAAAAGGAGGACAATAGCAGACACTTAATGGAATTTGAACAAATAATTTCTAAATCAAATGATCATTTGTTTGCCAAATTATATCAACTTTTACTTTCCTATGAAACAGCCTCGGAACAAGTTAAAACATGCATGATTAAATGGATGCAAAACATTGGAGAAATGATACTGATGACAACCTGGGAAAGACTATGGACGACCGAAATCAAATTCACTTCTTCCCAACAGATCAGGGAAAATTGGTATAAGATGTTCTACAGGTGGCATCGGGCATTGAAAGACCTCCAAAGGATGTACAAATCCAGTCAAGCAAACTGTTGGAAATGCTCTAATTCAGAAGGAACTTTCTACCACCAATGTAAAAAGTCCCAACAGTTTTGGAAAATGATACACAAAGAAGTTCAAGACATGCTGCATATAAACTTTGACTTGAACCCCAAATATATGTTGCTCAGAATATTTCCTCCCCAGATAAACTCGATTCATAGAGAATTGTTTCAATATGCTATCACAGCTGCCAGAACTCTATACGCAACTTCCTGGAAAGCTAAAACAATCCCCACTATAGCTGAATGGATTGCAAAACTATTTGACTTTGCGACAATGTCAAAGCTAACTAATCTGGTTGCAGAAAGC
Organism: Euleptes europaea; assembly: GCF_029931775.1. Classification (NCBI taxonomy): domain Eukaryota; kingdom Metazoa; phylum Chordata; class Lepidosauria; order Squamata; family Sphaerodactylidae; genus Euleptes; species Euleptes europaea. Next base: position 94,600,420 of record NC_079316.1, on the reverse strand, counting down.
CGCTAGATGAATACAAACTGAGATGGCAACCACGCTTTGATAAGTATAAGTGATTTAAAAATCAGTTAATCTTTTCAGATGCTAGATGATGTGGACAATCTTAGGACATAAACAAATGATCTGTTTAGATGAGTAGACAATTTTCGGACATAAATAAATGATACTGTCAGTATATTTCTAAGAACTTGACAATTGCTTGCTCTTATAAGCTGTCAGAATGTCTCTTCTCAGATACTACCTTATGCGGACATATTATGTACTGTGGATATAACTAATATATTTATTTATGTAAGATTCATTTTATTCAAACAGTTATAGTAGTTAGTAACGTTTTTTTACTAATTGTGGGTCAATTTGATAATGGCTTAGATGAATTCAGTTTTTCTATAATTAGTACTTTGGGGCTATGTGTGATCAGCTGAGCTTGAGCACTGTTAATTTGTATGCTATGTTTTTCTTTTTCCCTATGTGTTTTCCCCCTTTTTCCCCCTTCTGTACCCTTATATTGAAAAAAAAATTAAAAAACTGATTTTAAGGGATCGCCATGGTGTGGAGAAACGAAGCCTCTACTCCGGGCAAGCT